>NC_090649.1:362434340-362750090 GCF_040937935.1 Hyperolius riggenbachi | reverse complement strand
AAGTCCCCGGGTCCCTGCAGTCTCTCACTTCTTCCGGCGTCTTCTCCGTCTTCACTTCCTGTCCCATCCTGTGAGAAGGCAACCTTTAAACAGTAGAGGGTGCTCTGCTGTTTGAACTTCCTTGTCACAGGGGACAAAAAGTGAAGTGAAAATGGAGGAGGACGGTGAAAGAAATGAGAGACTGCAGGGACCCGGGGACTCACACCGGCGGACAGGCAATGTATAGCGGCTGGCCGGGGGAGCAGGGGCAGAGAGGAAGGCGACACCGACAGTTCCACAGGTTGTGAATCTATTTCATGCTGAAATCGATTCAAAATCTGTGTGCAGCGTATGGGCAGCCAATAGATCCCTCTGTGATCAGATTAGATCAGAGAGGGGTTTATCTGTTGGTCGATCTGGTGGCAATCGACCAAGGTATGGCTGCCTTAAAGCTTCAAAACCAACATGTAGGGCCAGGGCCGGATTTGTATTCTTTACCGCCCTAGGCCACTGACACCAGCCGCCCCCTTCACTATAGGTAGTGAGTTTACCCCACCCCCTTCCCTCTAGTATAGGTAGCCAGATGACCCCTCCCCCGTTTCCCTCCAGTATAGGTAGCCAGATGACTCCCTTAATCCCTCCTTTTTCCACCCCCTTTCAGTATAGGTAGCCAACTCACCTTCACCGCAGCAGCCATCAGTGTCACTGATTGCTCCACTCATCTCCACTGCAGAAGCTTCCTCTTCCTTTCAGTCTCCAATACTGCCCAAGTCCATACCCGCCGGCCACAATGCAAACATGCAAGGTGTCTACTAGCTTGATCTCCCTTCATTGCAGCATTTGCAAGCTTGCAAATGCTGTACCAGTTTAGCCTGCTGCTTTGGTGCCCATGCTGCTGTGGTGCCCTAGGCCATGGCCTCCCAAGCCTTGGCCTAAATCCGGCCCTGTGTAGGGCTAGGCTATTTCTATGCTTTTGAGACATGTGTACTGTATGGTGTGCAGGCTGCATCTATCTGCTTACTTTTGTCTCTTGATACAAAGTCCATAACAAAGGAGGGGGCAGGCAAATACACTTTACAGTGTTTGAAAGCATTGTGTAACAGGGTCAGTGTGATTTTTTTTTTAACTCAGTGATTATGTAACTAGAACCCACACAATTGGCTTCTAGAGCTGTTTCTTGGCTTCCGGTCAACAACTGTATTACTAGGGCAGTTAAAGCCACTCAGGGTAGCTAAAGTCACTGCATTGATATATGCACCAGGAATGGCAAATTGACAATCTGCCATTTTAAACTGGTGCTGCTTTTCACAGCAGTCACTATAGTCCTGTCAGAAAATGCACAGTGATTAAAATAATAAAAACAGGTTTTATTTATATCTAGCTTCTAAATGTTGCTAAATGACAGATAATGTTATTAAAATGTACATATATCTCTAGAAATCGCAGCGAATTGTGCAAGTTGCAACACTTTTGCTATGGATCACTGTAGAGCTGCAATACTACTGTATAAGAATCCCTAACAAATATGGGAATTATTTACATACAAATAATAAAATAAAAATGATGCGGGCCTCCCTACCAAGCTTTTTGAGTTTCATTTTAAGGGATCCCATTAGTTAGTGTAATAACCAATGGCGAAAACCAGGAAGCTAAGTCAAAGATGCCTTTGCTGGGGTTTCAGTTCAGCGGTGAAGTGTTGGTGGCAAGCGGTTGGGGTTAACGGTGTTGGCAGTGTGTGAATTTGTCTGAGGTGCTGGTGGGGTGTGCTATGCGGTTGCTAGGGGGGAGGTCAATGTGTGCCGGCAGCAGTGCTGCAGGGTTTGGAAGGATTCCCATTGGTCTATTTAAGGACCAATGGGGAGCTCATGTGACACATTTAAAGTTGCTTAGCTGGATCCTCCTATTCTATAATATAGCGAGTGTCAGCGGCAGGTAGCTAAGTGTGTGGCATTGTTCATCAAGAATCTTGAATCAATAATTGAGAGGATATTGGCATGGGACAAATCAATAGGATATTGGCATGAGTTCATTCAGTATTTATGGTTAAATAAGAATATTAAATTACTTTACTCATGATTGTGTTTTTATTTCATTTTAACTCACTGGGCTTGATTCACAAAGGAGTGCTAACTGTTAGCACGGCCATTTTAGCGTGAATGTTCGCGTGCAATTAAATGTTTTCACGCGAAAACGCAAATTTTCGCGCAAAAATGATAATGGTTTTGCGCAAAAAATTGCATTTGCGCGTGAAAACTGTTCATTGCGCAAAGAAATTCGTGCAAACATGAAAATTCGCGTGAAAACGGCCCTGCTAACAGTTAGCACTCTTTTGTGAATCAAGCCCTTTGAGAGTAGAGATGGACCAAACCTCAGATTTTCGGTTTGCGAACCTCGGCCATACGTTCGATTCACGCAAATTTTCGCGAACCGCAATAGACTTCAATGGGGAGGCGAACTTGTCCCGGGGAAAAATCCAGATAGGACGCAAAGCAGCGCTTTAGGGGCAGAAATCACATTGAATGCTAAATTGCAGGCCTAAAGTGGTTTAAAACATCTTGCATGTGTATACATCAGGGAGTGTAAATAGAGTACTGCTTCACACTGACACACCAAACTCACTGTGTAAAGCACCGCAAACAGCTGTTTGCATAGTGACGGCCGTGCTGGACTGGTGCGCACCATGGCGAGATTGCTCTTCCTCACTTAGTGATGTCAGGTAATGTCTGACTGCCTTATCAACTTTAAATGGTTCTTTCTCTACCATTGTTAACGCTTACATCTATTTTTTTAAATACTTGTTCTGCTTGCTGTTCAGTACCTGCAACGAGAATCTTTTATGGAGGGAAAGTCTGCCATTGTGAGTGACCACTGGTAATGGCTGGGGAATCCTGGTTCGATTCCGGTCCGGAGTGGGAGCCTCCATATCAGGGGGGGGGGGGGGAGGGGGGATGAAGTGAAAGGTATGCACTGACTTGACTAATACAATGTGCAGTCACACAGGTGCAGTTAACAGGTATGCACGGAGTGGTATATCACACTGCGTGCAATCACGTAGGTATGTGGGTGCACTGAACACAACAGGTAGGTATATGCAATGATGAGGTGGGTGCACTGAACACAACAGGTAGGTATATGCAGTGATGAGGTGGGTGCACTGAACACAACAGGTAGGTATATACAGTGATAAGGTGGGTGCACTGAACACAACAGGTAGGTATATGCAGGGATGGGTATTACAATGTGCACCTGTCACACACAGACAGGTAGCGGACAGGCACCGTGACACTGCGTGTGCTCAACTCACGCAGGTAGGTGGGTGCACTGTGAACAGCAGGTAGGTAGGTATATGCAGTAATGGGTATTACAATGTGCACCTGTCACACACAGACAGGCAGCGGACAGGCACAGTGACACTGTGTGCGCTCACGTAGGTGGGTGGGTGCACTGTGAACAACAGGTAGGTATATGCAGTAATGGGTAATGTGCACCTGTCACACACACAGGTAGTCACTGAATGTGCTGGGCCTGGCAGTGGCACACACAGTATGAATTATAAAGGCTGTCTTTGCAACACAAGTGTCAGTGGGACACACAGAAAAAAAAAAAGATCACAAGAACAAGATTAGCTCTCAAAAGAGCTGTTGTGGGGTGCTATTTTAGCAATAAGAATCAGCAAGGAGTAAGCTAAGAAGCCTACAAGAGCCTAACTAATCTTTCCCTATGAGAGTCTGCAGCAGCTGTCCCTTCTCTATTTACTGCAGTCTGCAGGCACACGAGTGAGTATAATGGTCGGCGGTGCCTGCCTTTTATAAGGGGGAGAGTGGCTCCAGGAGGGAGTGTAGCCTGATTGGCTGCAATGGGCCTGCTGACTGTGATGTAGAGGGTCAAAGTTGACCCTAATGGTGCACTATGGGGGCAAATCAAACTTCCGGTAAAGTTCACGTTTCTCTGCGATCGCGAACCCCTGGAAGTTCGCTTGGAACCATTCGCTGGCGAACCGTTCGGGCCATCTCTATTTGAGAGTACCTCTACACTCATTTCACTTGGAGTGGGGGAGGGGGGGAGGCATTTGGTGATCCCATTGTTAAAGCAAACCTCCAAATTCCACCATGAAACCCCCAGGCCCCCAACCCTCCCCCAAACACTTGGTTTTGGGGAGAGATGAAGACTTTGCCATCACATAATTATTTTTGAAATTATTGCATTTAACATTGAAGTCAATGGCCGCCTACTTCAGCAGTTAATAGCAAAGCCCCCATACATGTACAGTATGTAAAGAAGAACAGTGGGAACAATGGTTAAAAATGTTTTCAAAAAGACCTTGCCGGTTTTGAGAAAATCTGTTTTAAGTAATGATAGGAAACAAAAGTTGTTTTTTTTTTTTAAATGCAGTAAAATGACAAATAATATATCAACCTATTGGTAGAGTAAATTTACATTTGTCAAAAGAAAGAGCAGTGAATTTCATGCTGGGATTTCCAGGTGGTCAGTATACACTCTTCCAGAGTCCCCCTATACCATGGACCATGTGGTGCTGGTATAGCTCAGGCTGTGGAGTCAGGGGAGGACTGGGACCTTTTGGCCTGGGGGGGGAAACACAAACTAGAGGCCCATGTTCATGGCAGCCTCAGCCCAAATGGTCCCCACACACACACTTACTGTATATCCAAAGAGGGACTGTCCCTTCAAAAGAGGGAAAGTTAGGAGCTATGATAGTAAGAGAGCAGAGTGAGTTTTTTCCCACAGACCCTCCAGGCAAGCCTCTGCTCTGCATCATGCTGTGTATATTTACTTTTCCGCCCTCGAATTGCTAATTGGGCTTTTATTTCCCTCAGCCAACCTAGTGGTTCATATTGACTTATACAATAACCTGAATGCAGCAGGCCCTGCACCAGCCCTAAATCATTAAATGAGAGGCAGCCTGGGGGGAAATCTCCCCTCTTCCCCCCTGGCCAGTCCTCCCCTGTGTGGAGTCCAACACAACTTCACAATCTGGTTATCCCAGCTTGCATGGGTAATAAGGGGGTAAAGAGGCTCAGGAGAGCCAAGTTTGCCAGGGATACTTGTACAGCAATATTGCAGCTGTCCAGTGATCTCTAGCCAAAGCGTTGTCAGTTCCACCAGGTTTCCAGATGTAACTATGTAATTGCAGTAGAGATGGCCCGAATGGTTCACCAGCGAACTTGTTCGTGCGAATCTCAGTGGTTCGTCGCGAAACACGATTTATTTTCAAAAAGTTTGTGTTCGCATTTTTCCCATAGACTTTAATGGCGCCGACTTTAAAGGTTAATAGCTAAGCCCCATTGTATTTGATTGTCCCGTAATTGTATTTGATTGTCCCGTGATCGGCTGTGATTGTCCCGTGATCGGCTGTGATTGCCCTGTAATTGGCTTTGATTGGCCTGTGATTGGCTTTGATTGTCCCGTGATTGCCCTGTGATTGCCCTGTGATTGGCTGTGATTGCGCTGTGATTGGCTGAGATTGCCCTGTGATTGCCCTGTGATTGGCTTTGATTGTCCCGTAATTGGCTTTGATTGTCCCGTGATTGCCCTGTGATTGGCTTTGATTGGCTTTGTTTTCTCGTGATTGGCTTTGATTGTCCTGTGATTGTTTCTGATTGCCTCTGATTCCCCATTCGCCACCACCCCCCTGTCACTATCCTAGTAATCTAAAAACAGTGATCAGTGAAAACCGTCACTTTTTTAGTATCACTAGTGTTAGCAGTTAGGACAGTTAGCTAGGCCCCTTTGTTAGTGTCAGTTAGTGCTCAGCCCACTGCACCACAGTCACTAATTAGCGTCATCACTGTCGCTAATCAACATTGTTACTATAGTATCTGTAAGTGATCATCACTGATCGCAGTTAGATCTATTAGGGTCACTAGGATCCACTAAAAAATGCAGTGTTTGCCCGATTAGGCCTGATCGTTCGCCTGCAATGGCGTTCAGCCACCCCACCGCAGTGACAGAATTTTTTTTTTCTGATCACTGCAAAAACCACTGTACACTAGCTGTGCACTGTAAACATCAGTTTTGATTTTTTTTTTAATCAAAACTCAGTGACCACAGCTTTATACCTCTCAAATACTCCCTCTTGCTAGGTAGATGCTCTTTTTCCTGGGTAGTCTCAGAGGAATACCCCCTAAATTTTGCAGTCCACCATGGCAAGAAAGGGGTATTCCGATGATGAGGTGTTAAGGTACATGGCCCAGTCGGATGAGGACGATTGGGACGAACCATTCGAAGAATCATCTGGGTCAGAGTTTGAACCTGAATTGAGCAGTGGCTCACTGACCGATAGCGATGACGAGGTTGAGGTCCCGGCTAGAGCCAGGCGTACCACACCCCATGTCGTTGGACCGCAGGTGGCAGGATCAGCCTCAAGGGCAGCAGAGTGGTGCTCGTGCTGGTTTGAGATTTCATGGTGGGGCAGGCACCAGCAGCACAGCATCTCCTGGACCTAGCACCAGTACTTCCGTACACCCTGGTGAAGTGGCGAGCACCAGCATGGAAGTTGAAACTGGTTCGGTAGCACGTGCAGTAACACCCTGGTCGCAGCCACCAAGTAGACGGGCCCGTACTACCCCTAGTTTACCAGAGGTGCTGGCAAATCCAAATTGGCAATCCCCTGATACCGCCGCACCCGTACTGCCCCCTTTCACCGCCCAGTCTGGAGTCCAGGTGGAGACAGATAATCTAGGATCTAGGACCTAGTCATGGCAGAGACCAACTATAAGGTCACACAATACATAACTGCCAATCCAGAAAAGTTCCTTGTCCAGCCTTTTCGGTGGAAACCAGTCCAAGTTTCCGAAATTAAATTTTTGGGGGGCCTTCTCTTACACATGGTACTAATCAAACAGAATGTGTTGCAGTCATATTGGTCTACGGACCCAGCACAACACGTTCCCTTGTACTCTGCTGCCATGTCCAGGACACGATTTGAGAACATCCTGCGCTTCCTGCACTTCAATGATGACGAAACCTGTCATCAAAGTGACCACCCTGCTTTTGACCGACTCCACAAAATTCGGCCCCTCATAGACCACCTGTCATCAAAATTTGCAGATGCTTATACCCCTGAACAGCAAATCTGCGTAGACGAGTCCCTCATACGTTTTAATGGGCGCCTTGGCATCAAACAGTACATCCCAAGCAAGCGCGCCCGGTATGGGGTGAAACTGTATAAGCTCTGTGAAAGGGCCACAGGCTATACATCTTATTTTAGGGTCTATGAGGGAAAAGACTCAAAATTGGAGCCGGTCGGATGCCCTGACTACCTGGGGAGCAGTGGAAAGGTTGTGTGGGACTTGGCGTCACCCTTGTTCCAGAAGGGGTACCATCTTTATGTGGACAATTACTACTCAAGTGTGGCCCTCTATTAGCACTTAAAGTTAGAAGGAATCCGATGCTGTGGCACCATGCGGCCTAGTCACCGGGGCTTCCCCCAGTGGCTCATTACCACCAAACTTCAACGGGGGCAGAGGGCCGCCTTGAGTGCTGACGACCTGCTCGCGGTGAAATGGAAGGACAAGAGGGACGTTTACTTTGCGTCCACCATTCAAGCAGATACAACAGTCCACATTCAACGGCGAACTGAGGTAATTGAGAAACCCCTTGTCGTCCACGAGTATAATACCAACATTGGAGGGGTGGACTTCAATGACCAGAGGTTAGCGCCCTATTTACTTTCCCGTAAAACAAGACGCTGGTATAAAAAAGTGTCTTTTTATCTAATTTAATTGGCAGTTTACAACAGCTTTGTTCTCTACAGTAAGACTGGGAGAACTGGATCGTTTCTTCAATTTCAGAGACAGATCACTATGGAACTCCTGTATCCAGGACCAGGAGGTGTCTGGGCCCAACACCAAGATGCAACTAGCCGGCTGCATGGAAGGCATTACGCTTATCCAATTCCGCGAGTACCCTAGGTCACCGAATCCGAAGAAAACGTTGTCATGTCTGCAGCAGGGCTGGAACAAGGCATGACACCACTGTTTATTGTCCCCGCTGCCCTGACCAGCCTGGCCTATGCCTAGGGGCGTGTTATGAGAGGTACCACGAGCAGGTACACTATTAGAGAGTAGGGAACTCCAGACACAGCGGTAGGCACACAAGGGTCTCTCAGTGCTATTTCACACTGCTGCGATGCGTTAGGGCAAAATGCCTAGCGAAAGTCACACTTTGCGGTCCCCCCCTATGCAGGAAGTGCTTGACTTAATGCTAGTGCATGCCTACGTTACTGCGTGGCTTCTGCAGCAATTTCGGTCAGCCCGGAAGTCATGTTAGTCTATGGCGATTTATAAGGTCTGTTTTGGACGATACGGTGCGGCGGGCTCGACCCACCGGATATGTCAATATGCAGTGTGAAACCAAACATCGGGTTTCCAGAGACCCTAACACACAGGGCTGCGAGAAACCTCTCCTTTCACTTAGGACAAAATGCGGAATGTACTTCGCCAAAACTCTGTGCGATTTGCACTTTGCACATTGTCCCATGGGGGAGGAGAGGTTTGTCCTCAGGAGGTAAGTTAAAAAAAAACAAAAAAAAAACACAGGTAAGCAAAAAAGTTAATGTTTGGTTCACAATGTTAAGGTTTTGATTAAAAAAGTTCAAAGTTTATTAATGTTAATGAAGTAATTGCTTTGCTGCTTGCTTGTTTTTTGGATTTATTTGTATTTTTTTTTCTTTTTCCATCCATTAACCTTCCAGGTGGACCGAGCGAACGACTAACCAGCTGCAGCACTGATGGTGCATCCTGACAGAACATTGCGCGTCTGTCAGATTACACACAAGTCGGTGCATGCAGCGCTGCAGGATGAGATTTCTCCTCCGCAGTCAAAAAGATACGTTTGCTGAGACATATGGGCCGAGGAGCGGTGTTGGGGTTCATATGGCAAGCACTTTGTATCAAAAAAGAACTCAAACAATGATTTCTCCATTCACATCGATCGATGTGGATGAATAAATCAGGTTTGCCTGGGCATACGAGCTGGCGGGTTTGCATTTTTGGGGCGGCAGCTCCTATGTCCAGGCGGACACCTTCCCCTCCTTTTGTTTTTTTGTTTTTCTTCTCACTTTTTTTCTATCCAGACAGACCGACCAACCAGCTGCAGCACTGATGGTGCATCCTGACAGAGGCATTGTGTATCTGTCAGATTAACACAAGTCGGTGCATGCAGCGCTGCAGGACGAGATTTCTCCTCCGCAGTCAAAAAGATACATTTGCCGAGGCATATGGGCCGAGGAGCGGTGTTGGGGTTCATATGCTTTGGCAAGCACTTTGTATCAAAAAAGAACTCTGGCAATGATTTGTTCATCCACATCGATCAGTGTGAATAGATAAATCGGGTTTGCCAGGGCATACGAGCTGAGTGGGTTTGGCCGTTTTTGGGTGGCAGCTCCTATGTCCTGGCAGACGCCTTCCCCTCTTTTTTTCAAATTTTTTTGGCAGATATTTTTTCATCCACATTGATTGATTGATTGTTTGACGTTCATTTTTCCTTTCAGCCCAGAGTGCATTACCCGTATGCCCAATATAAGGAGTATAGCAGAAACTCCTAATACTGGCTATACATGTAATGATTGCAGAGACCCTAAAATGCTAGGACAGACCCCACGAATGATGCCATTTTGGAAAGAGGACACCCCAAAGTATTCCGTGAGGTGCATGGTGAGTTCATAGAATATTTTATTTTTTGTCACAAGTTAGCAGAAATTGTTGTTTTGTTTTATTCCCCACAAAATGTCATTTTCCGCTAACTTGTGACAAAAAATAAAATTTTCTATGAACTCACCATGGCCCTCATGGAATACCTTAGCGTGTATTCTTTCCAAAATGGGGTAATTTGTGGGGTTTGTTAACTGCTCTGGCAAGTGGGGGGGGGGTGCTAAATTGTAAGCACCCTTGTAAAGCCTGAAGATGCTCATTTGATTTTGGGTCCCTTAGCACAGTTAGGGTGCAAAAAAGTGCCATACATGTGGTATTGCCGTACTCAGTAGGAGTAGTATAATGTGTTTTGTGGTGTATTTTTACATATGCCCATGCTGGGTGGGAGAAATATCGCTGTAAATGACAATTTTTGGTCTTTTTTCACACACAAGTGTTCATTTACAGAGCTATTTCTCCCACCCAGCATGGTTATGTGTAAAAATACACCCCAAAACACATTATACTACTTCTCCTGAGTACGGTGATACCACATGTGTGGCACTTTTTCGCAACCTAACTGTGCTAAGGGGCCCAAAGTCCAATGAGCATCTTCAGGCTTTACAAGGGTGCTTACAATTTAGCACAAGTTAGCGGAAATTGATTTTTATAGTTTTTTTTTCACAAAGTGTCATTTTCCACTAACTTGTGACAAAAAATACAGTACATGGAATAGGACTGAACGCCAAAGTCTAGTAAAGAGTATTACACTTTAAGGTAAGATTTTATTCTGCTTTTCCAACTGGGCTGTTTAATATACAGGCTTTAGCACTGAGCTAAAAATAACATTTCCTCTTTGCATAGCGTCTTATAGGATTTACAGCAATTTACATTCATTCTGAAAACAAGAAAGGTGTTAATAATCCAGCCATACAGAGGCTCCACCACTCTTATTTGTATTCGGGGCAAAATGTTCTCCAATTTCCCATGTGCTGCTCACCTCTTCCTTGAAAGGAAACCGTGTGTTTACCTTCATGTATAAACAAACAAAAGATGTGAGTTCCACGACTTCCGTGCATTACAATTAAAAAGTTATTACTCATTAGCATTCACATAGTGTTTCTGATTGAAAAATAACAGACTTTCCTTTAAGAAACCTTAATGAAGGCATAATGTGACAACTGGAAATATTCAAGAAATAAATTATTTCATTCAGAAACAGTGCTTCCTTTAAAATTGTGGTAAAGATACTACAGGGTCCTGCAGCAATAACCTTGTTATTTTGTTTCATCCTAGTATAAATATTGATGGATGGGCTGTATTAGTTAAAGCAGCAAAAGAATGGAGCTCCATTCTGCCAACCTAGCATTGGATTTTAACAGATTAAAGTGGAACACAAGTCAAAATTTTACTGGAGAATTTTAAGTGGAGAAGGGTTAGAATTTATGTTTGGTTTGAGTTGCTGCCTGTTTTTAATTCCTGCCACAGGGACTAGGTCACAGAAAAGAGGAAGTGAAAAAAGATGTCTTCACTGACCTATACACCTACACAGCCATGAAAGGAAAAAACAACAACCATCATTTAGTAACATGTAGAACATCTGTGAGGTTTTATTGCTGTTTATCTGTGAGGTTTGCATTGATGTCTATATCCTTACAGAAAAAAAAAAATCCCATTTCCTTCCAGTCTCAGTGATAGGGTTATCAAGCAAGTGTGGCAAAATGTTTGAGCAGATAAAAGCCAAGACGGTTCATTTGCTCTCTCCTCAGAAATACATTTTTTTTGAGTGTCGATACAAAGTGGTTGTCCTTTGCTGGGGTGTTTTGAATTATAAGTTTCTCCGTTTATGCAGAAGTGTGGAGTTTGACCTACAAAGAATTGGGTCTTCCTGTTACTGACTGTGTGGTACTTAAAGGGACTCCGAGCAGTGCAGAAACTATGGAAAGATGCATATAATTTTAAAGCTCTCTTTCTCCTCTTTCCAATGATATATAAACCGCTGCCCTACGCCTTTTAGTTTTCGCTATTTTCACGATTGAAATTGCCGTGGCCGCGATTTCGATCGCAAAAATAGAGAAAACTAAAAGGCGTAGGGCAACGATTTAGGTGTCCTCAGAAAGAGGAGAAAGAGAGCTTTAAAATGATATCCATCAAGCCATAGTTATATTGTATTACACAGGACGACACTTTCCCCAGTGTCAGCAGCTCCATTTTGCTGAATGCAGCTGCTGACTTTGACAAAAAGTCGCCCTGTGTAATACAATATAACTATGGCTTGATGGATATCATTTTAAAGCTCTCTTTCTCCTCTTTCTGACGACACCTAAATCGTTGCCCTACGCCTTTTAGTTTTCTCTATTTGTGCGATCGAAATCGCGGCCGCGGCAATTTCAATCGTGAAAATAGCGAAAACTAAAAGGCGTAGGGTGGCGGTTTATATATCATTAGAAAGAGGAGAAAGAGAGCTTTAAAATGATGTGCATCTTTCCATAGTTTCTGCACTGCTCGGAGTCCCTTTAAGTCTGCTGCAAGGGTTAAATAGGGTTTACATGCTTGGAAAAAGAGACAATCACCTGCATTATTTTTGGGGGGGCATGTGAGGACTAGCAGATGTAATGAGGGGCACATGAGACACACCCTATTTAACAAAAGCTTACCAAGTACTGTACTGAAATGTGACTGGAATAACAAATGATCATTAGCATAGCAATAGGGAATGCATAGGTTGCAACAGCACCAGCGCCCCTAGGTTGCAGGGGTCCACTAGAGGCCCTCCTTCATCCATCTTATCAGCTTTTCATTAGTGCTATGCTGGTAAAAAAAAAAAACACCTCCATATGTGCATTAAATATTAGTAACCCTTAACTGTTTCCTTACTCTGATAATTACACCTCTTTTACCCTGCAGTTGTCCTTGGTAGGTTTTGAGGCTCCATATCAATAGAATGCTTAGGGCTCCATGTAAAACTCAAACTGGGGTCCTTAGCTACTTAGTTACACCACTGCAAGTGATGTGGGGTGCAAACAGGGGCGCCTCTAGCCCTTTTGTCACTCCAGGCAATAAAACATGTGGCGCCCCGCATCCCCCCCCCCCTTTAAAAAAAAAAAGTGGCATGTGGTAATACAGGATGTGGGCCCGAGTTTCCTCCTATAAAACAGTTAGTTAGACAAAGTGTCCCTAGAAGTAATTAGACAACATTCTACCCTCCCCTAGAAAGGAACACACACATGTTTCTTTTAGTTCATGTGTTAGCATGATATTTAGTAATCATGAGCCCCCAAAATGCCAAGTGCTGCGTACGCCCGCATCAGAAAGATTCACACACACTAGACTGCACTCTCTCTCTTCTGTTCCTCTGCCTCCACTTCCCATTAAATCATGAATAATAACTCATGGTGACACCGCCCCCCCCCCCCCCCTTATCAGTACAGGCATAGCGTTAAAGAGGAACGCCAGCCTAAACAAACATACTGTCATTAAGTTACATTAGTTATGTTAATTAAAATAGATAGGTAATATAATCTCTTACCCACCCTGTTTTAAAAGAACAGGCAACTGTTTGATTTCATGATGGCAGCCATCTTTTTGGTTGAAAGAAGGTGACAGGGAGCATGAGACACAGTTCCCAACTGTCCTGTGTGCTGATAACAACATAGGAAATCCCATCATGCTTTGCACAACATCAGAGAAAAACCGCCCGACAGTTTTCTTTGATGGGTGGAGCTTAGCTACAAATGCAGCTAAAAATGATGCTTTGGTAAGAAAAAGTTCTGATGCTGTGAAACTTAAAGGAATACTATCGATTCACATATTTTTTTCAATTGACACAGGAATTGTTTGGGAAGTGCTGCTAAGTACTGGTGTATACATTTTAGTTGCAACTTCTTTTGTTTACTGTTATCAAAATACTTTCAAACTTTACTGACGCCAAAACTGATGGCTGACTGAGCCATGAGGAGAGGGGAAATTCCCCTCACACTTGATTAGTTAACTCTATGGGCTCGATTCACAAAGCGGTGCAAAGTGTTAGCACCATGGTGAAAAGGCCCTTATCACGCCTAAAGTCACTTTAGGCATGATAAGAAGAAACTTCGCGCGAAGCTCCCATTAAGCCCTATGGGACTTTGCGCGCGCTCTTACGCGCGTACGCGCGAATGCGCTTACGCGCGGTAACTTCGCGCGAAGAGCAGGAAAAATCGGTGATAACTCAGTGGTGAAAAGGTCATCACGCCTAAAGTCTTTTAGGCGTGATAACTGGGTTATCACCGCTTTGTGAATCGAGGCCTATGTGTATCTCTGTGTGTGACAGAGAAGAGAGCTCCCAACAGCTGCAGCTCCTGTGTCCTGTGTTTCTGACTGAGGTGTCTGAAGAGAGCAGAGGAAATGTAACTAATTGTCACAGCTTTTTCATACTGTTTTTGCTT
Organism: Hyperolius riggenbachi; assembly: GCF_040937935.1. Classification (NCBI taxonomy): domain Eukaryota; kingdom Metazoa; phylum Chordata; class Amphibia; order Anura; family Hyperoliidae; genus Hyperolius; species Hyperolius riggenbachi. The sequence continues at coordinate 362,736,037 of NC_090649.1, read as the reverse complement.
TCAGAGTTTGATGTGTTTGATATTTGCTTTCTGCAGTCTGATATGCAACTCTGGCTGTGCATTGAAGCAGACACCCCTTCTGCAATTGATTTGTCCCAATATAGCTAAATCCTACCCTCAATAAATTACAGCTTTTGCCTCTGATATTAAACATGAAAAGTAGGAAAATTTTTACACAGCTACTTGACTTTTATCTTGCGTGTAGAAGACTCTTCTACCTCAAATAAATATGTATCCACTCACATCCTCTGTCTAAATAATCTACACATGGTGTCAGAACTTACTGTTTTTAAAGAGTTATTTTCCTCCAGTGGCAGCCTGTGATTTGGCGCTGTCAGAAGACGTGGAGACGCTGGCTCTATGTGCTCTAATGAGCCGGCTGCGGGGATTGTATTTCCTGAATAGACGTCATCGTTCGGATTACTGAGGGCGGAAGTGACGTTTACGCAATGCCCAGAAAATGGGCGGAAGTGCTTCGTGCATTCAATGCCATTTTCTCAATGGCTGGGGCGGGGATGGCTTCCCTGTGCTGCCCGAATTGTGGACGGGGATGCTGCTAACGTATGTTGGCATGTTCCGCATTCCGTTGCATAGCAACTGATGCCTACGTATTCTGTCTGTTACGGGGAAAGATAGGAATGGAAGTAGGGAGTGGAGAAGCTGCCGACGTTGCTTAGCAACTCATCGCTATTCTAAAAATAATAATAATAATAATAATTTGATTACAGTATGTACATTCCTGATACTGGCCTCCTTTCTCTAAACATTACATAATATAACGGAATATAATTTCTCCCTAAATGGCAGCAGTGACAAAAGAAAGCAAGATGTCATGGAAAGTGACACCCCCTGTGTGTATAGCATATGTAATAAAAAACATACAAACAAATACGTTGTATACCAGAGTTGATCTAGTGCATAAAAAACTTAATGAAGATAAAACAACATTAAAAATGGTTTTGAATGGACTATTTTTTCATAGAAAAGTGGCAGATTCTAGGCTTTCATTCAGACCATTGGGAGTAAGTGCATTAAATCTAAAAATCCAATAGGATTCTCTTTCACAGAGCTTCTTAAATCTTATTCCTTTGTGGAGACTTTTAGGGATCACTTCAAGTCCCATTATACTGAGAGTTTCTGTGCTCCCCCCATGGTACTTTTTAAAATATCTTGGAACACTGTGCCAATCAGTTTGATCGATAATATTTCTCTTATGCTCGCCTAGTCTCTGTCTCAGAGGTCTGGTCGTCCAGCCAACATACACTCTGGGACAGCCACAGGCGAGCAAATATACAACAAAGTTACTGGCACAATTAATGAAATCCTTCAATTTGACAACTGTTATAAACTGTTCTTATCACCTTGCTTCGACACCATCGTCTCACAGACTGTGAGATCACTTGACTCTCCACACAGCAAACAGGAGATAGACTTTCTCAGGCTTCTTCAATGTTTACGTTATTTATTCAAGTCACAGAAAGACAGATAGATACAGTCATCATATCCTAGCTATGCCAATCTTCATGTTGCGTTACAAGCTCGTGATGAGACTCCCTGCTGAAGTCTATCAGGTACCTTCTTCCTAACTACGTTACACTAAACTACCTATGTACAGCATACATTATATCAGATTACAGAAAGGAAGAACATGCTTAGAGATCCCAGTCGGCCTTGCGAGCTAGTGCGGAAGGAAGAAGCAGAAGTGAGCTCTCATAGCTCCCTCAGCCTTTAATACCGACTAGGAAAGAGTTAAATATGACATCATCTTCGCCACCCCCTAGACCAGATTATTGGTGGATCCACTCGTGGTGTCATCATACACACCTACTTGATTAATAATCAATGAGGCATTTGACCCATATGCAGGAACGTGGATGTTTAGTAAATATGGCCAATGTTTTCTGTTCCTGTGGTGTAGTGTTAAGGTCAGAGTAGTCCGATGGCCTTCTTTTAGGAACATGTTCTCAGTATCTGCGTGTATCCTCTGCTACACGCAGACCCTGAGATGCCTCTGCCTGCATCACAAAACCTCTATTTATTTTAAAGGCATACACTGCGGACAAGCCTTTTACATAAAACTCAGGCCAAGTAACTGAGGCCTACTTAAATTATAACAATCCCCCCTAAAACGGCTTGACCCGCAGATCCCAGCGTCTGAACCTCCCAGTACCTGGTTTCTTTTCTTTTATGTTTCACTTTTCGATGTTCGTGCTCACACAACTTCTCTGCTCTAGGCGATTACCCCTGGAAGAGAGAGAGCAAGACCTCTTGGTCTTCCTGTAACCAGGCTCTCTGGGGAGGCCCTACTTCTAAGTCCCTCTATACCACATGCTCAGCATTTGCGTCACTTACGTATCACTCACAAACTTGCATGACCACAGAAAAGTGAAACTCGTTTGGTTGTTACTCAAGGGAGCAGTGCCAGGTGCCTTCTAAAAGAACGCCTTTATACAATCAGCTCCATCACAGGTACTACTAAACCTATACCCGTAACCCTGTATATCCCTTAATTTGAAAATATCGGTTCAGGAGATTGTTTATGAGGCACCAATCTCTGGACCAGGTTAATTTGTTTTACGTAATTTTAACACGCAACCTCACCTGGATAATGATGCCTAAAGTTGTGATCCCCATCCAGACGACCAGTGGGTGTAGAAAGAACTTTGGAACTGCAGAGGCCCAGTCCGAGTGTCCCTGGAACATCACCGGAACCTTTGTCCACCAGGTCAGACTGGCGCTCACCTGCTCATTTTTGTGTTCTACCTCGTTAAGATCACCTGTATCATGGTGAAATCTTACCTCTAACTTAGTGTACTGTTTGTTTAACCTTTGTAACAAAATGTGGTCGTCTTGGATCAAACCCTGTTCCCCTTTGTCCCATGTCGTGTTCTTATTCAGGACGGGAACTACCCGTGAAACTTTGCACTTTAGAGTTCTCTTAACAATTTGAGAAACAACGTCATCCAACCTGGATGACTGGATCCATATGGGATCTCCGCTCCCACAATATGTTCCCCTTGGAAAATCTCCCTTATCGGAAACAATTATGAGAATATACCTTGAATGTATCATTAGACCTTATGTTAAAAAACCAAACCTTTCCTTCAGCCACCGGAACTATCGGTTGGGCTTCAGGGTGGATCTTTTGAATGGTATCCTCGCATTCTGCGTTCTTGAGCCTGCAGGCTTCTTCACTAAATTTGACTTGCCCCGGCCAACGCAGGTACTTCTGCAAGAATTGCCCGCATGAGGACAACTCGACTTGCTTCACCTCCCCGTCTAGCACCAAAAAAGGTTGACCTCTCAGGTCCTGGTGTGAGACACGGGTTGAGGTGGGAACCAAGGAAGTGGCGGTGCCTAAAGGAATCTTGCACCGTTTCCCTTTGTTCACCCAAACATCTCGAAGCTGCCATGCAAAAGATCCTTCTCCAGAAAAATTAATATATCTCCCCTTGTCCAATCTCAGTTGGACAGGATCTTTAAGCGTCTCCCTGACAAAATATGCCCCCAACTGTCCTGATTGGACCTCTTCCCCCCTTACGTCCTGAGGCCCAATATGTACCTGAGGTCGGGAAGACAGTACTCTCTGCAATCTTTCAATTAAGAGTACCTCTTCACTTACCCACCTAGCATGAGGATAAGCGGCTGCATATGGACTGTGTAATATCGTCCCCTGTGGTGACCCGTGTGGTGTGAATGGGGTTCCCTGTGTTGGCTTTCCCTCCCCCGGGACCGCTCTCCCCACCCTCTTTGTCACCTGGAAATGTGGCTTGATCTCGATTTTTACTTCTTGTTTCGAGAACCACCCACCCTCGGCTTTCCAGCCTTTACGTGTGTATAGTTGTTTCAGAGGCACTCTCTGTTGGTAGCTCCAGAGTGTGATGTTGTCCCCTGCGTCTCTCTGGTAAGAGAATTGACGCCTCCTGCTCGTTCCTCTCCAATCTGGAACCATCTCACTCTGCATAACCAAGACAAGGTACCCCTGAATCACACACTCCACCTTTTGCACGTACCCATTGTACTGCATTGTACCTTTTAACAAACCTTTGGATCGGTGCATCGATTCTGGGAGTGTGACATTCAATAGCAGGTTTACACTGCCGTTCACGTCACCCTTCCAGCACACCTGACCTTTCAGCCCTTTCACCCACATTGTGCCATGAAATTTGTTTTCTCCTGGCACAAGTGCTCTTTTCCTCCATCCCTGCTTGGTCCATCTGTGCCAATCAGAGGGAGGTGTGAAAGGATCAGTACCTCTGTCACCCAACATCAACATGTTTGGGCCTTGCATTCTCATTAACCCCTTATTATACATGAGAATGTCCTCTCTTCGTTCTCCTAGGACGAAATGGCAACCTAGGATCACCATCAGCACGGTACTCTTCATTATAAAAGCACCACCTTGGGAAAGAAAAACATTAGCAATTTGCACTATGCTTTGCTTAGACAGTTTTTTTAGACGTTTTCCGATCTCAGGAACCTCGGTTTTTAGTCTCTTTCCAATTTCAGTAATCTCATGTTTTAGTCTCTTTCCAATTTCAGGAATCTCGTGTTTCTCCAAACTTAGATTGGCATCTGGAACCTTTCGCTTATCCGACTGACATCTCCAGCTTTGCTGCCAGCACTGCAGCTGTCTCAAGTCCATATTGCCCAACTCCTGAAATCAAAATACACTTTTGGTAGTTTGGTTTACTCTTATTGGTAGATTGGAGTTAAACTTCACCCCCCTACCTCAGTACTATCCTCAGTACTTACCTGTTTAAAATATGCTCCCGCGGACTTCACCTCTGGAAGCTCTCACCTCATTGCAGCTCACTCAACATCCCCCCCTATCTGTCCATGCGCGGCCGTCGCATGCACAGATTACGGATGCCACACCTGTTGCTGCTTTGCAGGTGAGCCTGCAATGCTCTTACTCATTTTTGCATTAACTTATCTAGAACTTCATCGCGATACCCGCTCTGCTAGAAATTCTATGTGTTGTACCCTCTGATCAATGTTTGCCGTGCCACTATCTAAACCGCAAAAAAAAAAAAAAAGAGCAGGTTCTAAAAAATGGCTGCCTCCCTGTAGGAAGGAGCATTTAACACTTAAACTACCCAGGGTGCAGGGCTAAGCATACCAGCGTCACATGCCTGTATGCAGATCCCTGACTGCCCACGTGGTAGGTAGTCACATGGCAAACACCGTACTGATACACTGTCACTCTGTACATGGCAATTCTTTCATTTGCATAATTGCCCCATGAACTGCTGTCAGTTCTTGTTCTTTGTGCTACAATTGATAGGAGCTGGAAAAAAACATATTTGACCAATCAGTGGACGAAAAAAAAACGCACTAAAAAACAGCCCAGCCCAGCATAGACCTCTTAGTCAAGCTCTGGCCCTGTCCACGACAAAAAACGGAAAAAAACGTTACCGCTCTGAAGCAGCGGCGACGGAAACCCGGATTGGTTAACTCCCTTTTTTCCAACCTCCGGCACCCCCCCGATGCACCGTCCCCCCCTATACTCTATTGGGAACTCATGCTGCACCACCCATTAAGGTGCCCCACTTACAGGAATAATCCCGTAAGCAACGCAGTACAGACACTTTCCTGACCTGCACTGCTACGTGTGTCCCTGCACCTAGCTGGGACGCACTTTCTATCCGTGAGCCTGAAACTTGCTTGGCTCACGTATGCGAACACTCCCTGTGTCCAGACTTCTTCTGAGGAAATCATCTGGAAGCCAAGAAACTCAGTAGAATCACTCTACTGTCCCCACTCTGGACCCCCCTCCCACCAGCTGCTTCCGTGCACGGCGCCTTGTGCACAGCTGTGACATGGGACGTGGGATCCCCCCCAGCACATCCTCCCCCCTGCCATCGGGGCGTGCCTATCAGTGGGCGCTTCCCGCCCCCTCCCCTCCTGATACATCATGCAGATGGGAGTGGCTTTCTCAGAAACCCGACGCCATGTTGAGTCATGGCATGCCAGCCAAGATGGCTGCTATCAATCTCCCGTAGCAACCTCTTAATCCTATGCACCCTCAGAAAAAAACAGTTAGAACATACATAGAACATACAAGGCATAGTATGCACACTAAACATTTCAGCATATATATTTCTAAGGAAGGATGCAGCCGGCACCATCATATGCTCTTTCAAAGATTTATTGACAGACTGTCATATAGTACAAAAGTACATCATGCGACGTTTCGGAACAATAACCTGTTCCTTTATCAAGTTAATGTCAGTCACAGATACATACATACAAATCGCCATTTTATAGTACATCATACAGTTCAAAGTATCCAATCACGGCCCTCAATATACCAAAGACCAATCATTGTCCGCTATATCATGAGCGGACCTAATGGGAAACAGTTTCATAGAGACTTGAACCAATGGAAGTGACTCACTCACCTTCACACTCCCTCCCATGTCCGCACGTCTGTTGTGTCAGCCCTCAGCCCAACGTCACACTGGATGTAACCTCCCATCGGTCAGACGGACCTGATGGGGAACAGTGTGTACAGTGGGCGGTGCCAGTAACGTCAGAGACGTTACCTGGGAGACGCGGGGGAAGCAGGCGGAGATCCGTCTGCCTCCGGAAGGCAGGGGGCAATGCGTCACTGCCATACGCCGGCCGATCACGTGGAAGAAATCCACGTATCAGTCAGCCCCGCGTCTCCCAGCTAGACAGCAGCGATAATGAGTCGCACTGTCATGGCAACAGGGGTCGACACAGCGTGCAGACTAAAGGGGGGAATTCTAGCTGTATAAAATGCATATAAATACATATAGAACCTCTGCATCAGCCAGCTCAAATGGGGTCTGAACAAAACATATATCTATCTAAATAAAATGTAAATTTCAAAAAATTACAAAGGGTAAGCATAGAATATGCAATTTGTGCAATACATGGGGGCATAACTATAAGAGTGGTAGCAAATTATATTCACGATTCACACCCCTTGGTTCTAGAGTATCCAATGTTTTTATCCAGTGTGCCTCGCGGAGCAGCAACCGCTTATGTCTATCACCACCTCTTTTGAACATTGGCACGCTGTCAATAATTTGGCAGCGCAGTTGGCTAACATTGTGTTTGTTTTGTGTAAAATGACATGCAACAGGCTGCTCGACGAGGCGTTCACGGATAGCGTGTTTATGAGCTGATAGCCTCTTTTTAAATTTTTGAGTAGTCTCACCTACATATAATAAGCCGCATGGGCATTTGAGAATATAAACAACATATTGTGAATCACAGTTATAAGTACCCCTAATATGAAATTTTTTGCCTGATCTCGGGTGGGTAAAGACATCACTCCTCACCACAGAGCTGCAGTGGACGCAGTTGAGGCACGGGTACATTCCCCTCCTCATTCCCTCAGGGGTCCTAACTAGTGTACTCATCTCAGCATGAGTGAGTTTGTCCTTAAGTGTAGGAGCTCTTTTGTAAGAAATAAGTGGAGGGAGATGAAACTCCTGGATCTGAGGGAGTGACCGTGCAAGCGCAGACCAATATTTTTTAATAATTTTTTCAATGTCCTTACTTAGGACATTGTATTGTGTCACAAAAGGTATGCGGTTGCCGGCTCTCCCCCCAGATCTACGGGTTGTATCCATAGCCCCGCTGCGTGCCTCCGCAACCAGGCGGTCAGGGTAATGTCTTTGTAAAAATTTCCGTGACATTTCATTAAATCTAATCTCCCGTAGTTCTTCATTGCCCACTATCCGACCAACCCTCCTAAATTGAGATTTAGGGATAGAATTCAATGTATTAATCGGATGAAAACTATGATAAGAAAGAATCGCATTTTTATCCGTTGGCTTAACATAAAGATCAGTGTGCAAGCAACCATTGGTCAAAAAGACCTTGGTATCTAAAAAATGAACCATCTTTTCATCAACATGTGAGGTAAGTCTGATTGCCGCACACTGGTCATGTAGTTGTCCAACGAATTGGTCAAGGGTCCAACGTGGCCCCGCCCACACGCAAAACACATCATCAAGGTATCTGAGCCAAATTTTGGCATATTCTTTAAATAAAGTATTGTTATAGACAAATGTCTCCTCATAATCATTCATGTATATGTTGGCGTAGGCCGGGGCCACGTTGGACCCCATCGCTGTACCTCGAACCTGCAAGTAAAACCTATTGTTAAATACAAAATAATTACAAGTAAGTACAGTTCTAAGCAGATCCAACAAAAATCCCCTCTGGCGTTCATCAAAGTCTGAAGCAGTAAAAAGTGCATGTTGGACCGCCTCCACACCCCCATCATGAGGGATGGAGGTGTAGAGGCTCTCCACATCCAGTGTGACCAAAAGACTTCCCTGAGGCACATCAGTCAGACCAGAGACAACCTCCAAAAACATGGCGGTGTCTCTAATGTATGATTTCTGCGCCTCAACAAATGGACGTAGTATAAAATCAAGGTATTTGGCCAACGGAGATAAAATAGAGTCGATCCCAGATACTATAGGTCGGCCCGGAGGTCGACAAAGTCTCTTATGGATCTTAGGACAGAGATATAGGCACGGAGTTCTTGGATGTTCTATTTTGAGAAATTTGACAAGCTTGTCATCTATAATATCCCTGGATACTGCCTGGTCTAGTATCCCATCAATCTTTCGTCTAATCTCACACAGGGGGTCGCAGGGTAGTGGTGAATAGATAGATCCATCACTCAATTGTCTCATGGCTTCTTCCAGATATTCTGAAGTGTCCATAACTACCACTGCGCCCCCCTTGTCAGCTGGTTTAATAGTGATGGAGCTCATATTGGATAGTTCTTTTAATGCTTGTCTTTCATCTAATGATAAGTTGTGCCGCACTCTCAAGCCCATATAGTTAGATCGTACAAGTTCATCTACCTCTGTTTGTACCTTGTTTATAAAGGAATCTATTACTTGACAAGATGAAGGATTGAAGTTGCTTGGTAATCTTAATGAGGTATCCCCCAGCTTTAGCATACTGGGGTCGTCACATTTGGAAATTGTAGTTGTCGCCACAAAGTGGCACTGTGAAGAAAAATAGTGCTTGAGCTTTAGTCGCCGAAAGAAACGTTGGAGCTCAATGTCAATATTCAGAGGGTCTGGCCAGTGGGTAGGGGCAAAGGCGAGACCCCTATTGAGTAGCTTGTGCTGTGCCTCAGAGAGTGATGCAGAAGAAATGTTCACAACTATGTTGTGGGTAGTATCGGTTTCGGCTTCGGTCGCTGTCGCAACCTGACTTTTATGTTGCCTGCGTCTGCCCCCCCTCCTTGTTCGTCTTGACTTGATTGGTTGTCCGTGGTATCCTCCGGAGTACTGACAGGGAGAAAATCCGAAGATCCTCCCAGGTTAGGGTCAGTAGGTGGTTTAGTTGGATTCGCCGGTTTGGGGGCTCCTTTTGGGCCACGAGGTTTAGATGGTTTAGGTAGACGTTTGTATCATCTTGGACATGTAGATGGAGGAAAAAAAACATGCACCCTCTGAAAAAACATCCTGAACAGAAGGAATTCTCCACAACTACACCGAAACTTTACTCATATCATAAACCTTTGCCTGGAATGCGGAGTGACAGAAGCTGAACAAAACTTCCAGCTGCTAGCAGATATCCGCGGACACAAACCTTAACCGTGCTTCCCCCAATCTGTAGAGAGAGGGGGTGGGAGGATGCCCTGTATTGGCCCCCCTTCCCACTAAACCTACGCTCTGCGATCCGCAAGAAAAAAACAAGAAAACCCATGACACTGAATCATGCTGAAATTACAGGAACATCACATAGCACTAACTAATAGCACTGAACTGGAACCAGCTTGCAGAACATCTCAGAAACACCCCTATGGACAGGGGAAAAAAAACATGCTGTCTCTCTTTCACTTTTCTCATTACCAGTCTCCTCTCTCTTCCCTCTCTCTCCTTCTCCTCTACTACTCGAAAGCCTTAGCCCCCCCTTATCTCTCCTGCGGGGGACACCCATATCTGGCAAACCTCCCAAACTCACGCTGGACACACGGGAGAAAGAGAAAGAACAAACAAAAACTGCACACAGCAGCCACTAGCACAACCCGAGAGAGAGAAAAAAAAAACAATACAGGAAAACCAGTAAGAACACACACTGGAAACCTTAGAGAGAAAACACTGCTGGAACAAACTGTCAACATGTAATACCACACACTTGCATTAGAATTAAACAAATGAAACACTATACTTGCCTGGCTCTACAGACTTGTACCGACTTCCAATCCGATCAGCTGACGGCAAGTTTTTTCCACGAGTCGATGGACCTCGGTGAGCGTTTACTGAGCGTTCTCTCAGTGGATTCTCCGGTCCCGAAGGTAACGTGCTCAAAACCTCTGCCTGGGATACCTCACCACGGAATCCTTTGTTCGGCTAGATTGCGTGTACAGTGCAATCCAAATAAAACAGGTCCATGACTCGCCGCTGATCATCACTCGGATTGCAGTCCGTGTGTTGGCCTCTCCAGCGGCCTCCCACACACCACTTATCCTCTTGATAAGCTTTCCAGTCCGCGTCAACTCCGCTTGTGTCGCTGTGGAATATCTTGAAAACTAGATAACAGACTGACATCTGGCCTGGTCCTTGCCTGCCTTTTCTGCTAGACAGCGCAGCTGGGTTCACGGCACCACTGTTATAAACTGTTCTTATCACCTTGCTTCGACAGCATCGTCTCACAGACTGTGAGATCACTTGACTCTCCACACAGCAAACAGGAGATAGACTTTCTCAGGCTTCTTCAATGTTTACGTTATTTATTCAAGTCACAGAAAGACAGATAGATACAGTCATCATATCCTAGCTATGCCAATCTTCATGTTGCGTTACAAGCTCGTGATGAGACTCCCTGCTGAAGTCTATCAGGTACCTTCTTCCTAACTACGTTACACTAAACTACCTATGTACAGCATACATTATATCAGATTACAGAAAGGAAGAACATGCTTAGAGATCCCAGTCGGCCTTGCGAGCTAGTGCGGAAGGAAGAAGCAGAAGTGAGCTCTCATAGCTCCCTCAGCCTTTAATACCGACTAGGAAAGAGTTAAATATGACATCATCTTCGCCACCCCCTAGACCAGATTATTGGTGGACCCACTCGTGGTGTCATCATACACACCTACTTGATTAATAATCAATGAGGCATTTGACCCATATGCAGGAACGTGGATGTTTAGTAAATATGGCCAATGTTTTCTGTTCCTGTGGTGTAGTGTTAAGGTCAGAGTAGTCCGATGGCCTTCTTTTAGGAACATGTTCTCAGTATCTGCGTGTATCCTCTGCTACACGCAGACCCTGAGATGCCTCTGCCTGCATCACAAAACCTCTATTTATTTTAAAGGCATACACTGCGGACAAGCCTTTTACATAAAACTCAGGCCAAGTAACTGAGGCCTACTTAAATTATAACAACAACCTTGTCATTCCCATCTTTGACCTCATGCGTCCTGTGCCTCATAAACCTGCAGCATTCGCACCTTTTTACATTGCACTTAAAGTTACCTTTCAATGTTGGAAAAAATTGGGGCTGAGCTTTTTTCTCAGGCCTGATATTACTTGGTGCGATTTTATTTTTCAAGGACATCGCTTTCCTAAACACCACCCCTGGTTCGCCGGGTATTACTTCCCTCAGGAGCGGATCCTGCATGACTATCGGCCAGTTCTTCTTAATTATATTTTTTTATGCTTTTTGCACCTTCGTTATAAGTGGTAATAAATGTCGAGGTGTTTTCACTGGTGGTAGTTTTTTTAGGGGAATCTTTGCGTTCCTGGTTATGATGTTTAAATTCTTCCATGGCCTTTGTCACCTGTCTTTCATCATAGCCTTTTTCTAGAAATTTAGGAGCTAGGATGTCCCCTTGTGTCTTAAAATCTGTATCCCTTGTGCAATTCCGTCGAAGTCGACAAAATTGACTTCTTGGGATGTTCCTGATCCAGCCCGGATGGTGACAGCTGGATGCATGTAAGTATGAATTCCCGGCGGTGGGCTTAAAATGAGTCTTTGAGAAGATTTTACCCTCTCCATCAGCAAATAACTCTAGATCTAAAAACACAATGCTTTCACTGTTCACAGTATGGGTGAACTCCAACCCAAATTGGTCGTTGTTACAAAATTCAAGGAATTGGGTGAATCTGTCAATACCCCCCTCCCATATGATCAAGATGTCGTCAATATACCGTGTGTACATGACGAGATGTTCCTTGAATGGGTTTGATGTCCAGATACAATTATTCTCCCATTGTGCCATGTACAGGTTTGCGAAGCTGGGGGCAAATCCCGCCCCCATACTCGTCCCGCACACCTGTAGGTAGAATTGGTCCATAAAAGTGAAATAATTGTGGTTCAAGGCAAACCTTAATAATTCCAAAACAAAATTCGGGAGAGAACATTACATTTTCAGCTAGAAAGTGGTTTGTGGCCTCAATCCCTTTCTCATGAGGGATACATGTATCTAATCAGGAAATACAATCCCCGCAGCCGGCTCATTAGAGCACATAGAGCCAGCGTCTCCACGTCTTCTGACTGCGCCAAATCACAGGCTGCCACTGGAGGAAAATAGCTCTTTAAAAACAGTAAGTTCTGACACCATGTGTAGATTATTTAGACAGAGGATGTGAGTGGATACATATTTATTTGAGGAAGAAGAGTCTTCTACACGCAAGATAAAAGTCAAGCACAATAATCCCGCCCAGTAGGAAACCCCGCCCCTTATTAGCAAACGACCCAAAAAATCAGGTCTATTTAAGTAGTGCACCAGCTTTTAGCATCATCTGATGAAGGTGTAGGTACGCCGAAACGCGTAATGATGCTACAGGCACTGAACCAGAGGTTTTGTTGATCCCACCCCATCCCCAGGTCTGATATCCAGCTCGACATCCCTGCTACTGGCCATAGCGACTGGGAATTGGAGGAAGGAGAGGGAGAAAGGGATACCTCATAGCCCGGATGTTGGGCAATATGCTTTTAAAGCATTTACATCTTGTAAGTGCAATTTTAATCCTTTTCTAATAGCAATAAAACGTTAATGCACCATAGAGCGCTCTTGTTTTCCAGTTTTCATCTTCCCCATGAGTATTGGAGCTTGCTAATTGGTGGCATGTGTGGGAGTATTTTCTCCAGGATCTTACACTCAGTTGGAGCGTGGTTATTGATGTTTGAAGCTTTTGACACAGTGCAACTAGTTTACTATCAATACAAGCACAGAGTTACAGCTTATAATGTACATACTGGAGGTAGCAGAGATCAGCACACACTGCAGCTAGTTTATTATCAGTACAGGCACAGAGTAACCCCTTATACTGCACATACTGGGGGTAGCAGCGATTAGCACACACTGCAGCTAGTTTACTTTCAGCATAGGCACAGAGTAGCCCCTCATACTGTACACTGTGAGGTAGCAGAAATCAGCACACACTACAGCTAGTTTAATATCAGTACAGCAACAAAGTAACAGCTTATACTGTACATACTGGGGTAGCAGAGATCAGCACACACTGCACCTACTTTACTATCAGTATAGGCATAGAGTAAAAATGCATACGCACATACAATTTTGATTGACCAATCCCTGACCAATTTTTCTACCTTCTTGTAGTATGAGGGCCAACGGACTTTGCATACTATGAACCGAGCTCTTATACTACATGAAAGTGGTTACATTGGTGAATACAAATGTAAATATGTCAGGCTTTACAGCTAATGCTGTACATACTGGAGGTAGTACTGGATCATCACACAATGCCACTAAAAAGCAGAGAGTGACTGCTTATAATGTACATACTGAGGGTAGAAATGAATGCCACACACTGCAGCTAGTTTACTATCAGTACATGCACAGAGTAACAATTAATACTGTACATACTGGAGGTAGTAGAGATCAGCACATGTTGCAGCTAGTTTACTATCAGTATAGTTATAGTAGCAGCTTATACTGTACATACTGGGGGTAGCAAAGACCAGTACACACCTCTGCTAGTTTATTAACTGCACAGGCACAGAGTAACAGCTAATACTGTACACAGAGTTCAGCACACGCTTCAACTAGTTTACTATCAGTACAGGCACACAGTAACAGCTTATACCGCACATACTGGAGGCAGCAGAGATCATCACACACTGCGGATAGTTTACTATCAGTACAGGCACAGAATAACAGTTTATCCTGTGCATACTGGAGGCAGCAGAGATCAGCACACACTGCAGCTACAGGCACAGAGTAACAGCATATACTGTACATACTGGAGGCAGCAGAGATCAGCACACGCTGCATCTAGTTTACTATCGGTACAGGCACAGAGAAACAGCTTATCCTGTGCATACTGGAGACAGCCGAGATCAGCACACACTGCAGCTACAGGCACAGAGTAACAGGTTAAACTGGAGGTAGCAGAGATCATCACAGAGTAACAGCTTATCCTGTACATACTGGGGGCAGCAGAGATCTCTGCACTTTGCAGATAGTTTACTATCAGTACAAGCACAGAGTACAGGTAGTCCTCGGTTACCGAACGAGATAGGGACTGTAGGCTCGTTCTTAGCCTGAATCCGTACTTAAGTCGAGACAGCGCCAGATTGCGGCAATTTAAATGTTTTAAAGTACATTTATATTGATTTAAAGATGCCATGTGTGTGTGGGAAGGTGAGCAGATACATACCGGACACCTCCCATGTCCTGGCGTCACCCTCCGCCTCTTCAAAACACCTCCGTGTCATTAAACTGATCCGCACCCTCTGACACGGATACTGTACTGCGCTGCACATGGCAGTATGCCAGGTCACCTTTTGGCCTGTGTCAGAGGGCGTGGATCTGTTTAATGACACGGAGGTGTTTTGCAGAGGCGGAGGGTGACGCCAGGACATGGGAGGTGTCCGGTATGTATCTGCTCACCTCCCCACACACACATGGCGTCTTTTGATCAATGTAAATGTACTTAAAAACATTTCAATTGCTGTAATTCCGTGCTCAGGGTGGCGTCATCGACGGGGCGGAGCTATCGGCGGGCCGTTCGTATCGGCGGGGCGTTCGTAAAGCGGGCGTCCGTAACCCGAGGACTACCTGTAACAGCTTATAATGTATATACTGGGCACAGCAGAAATCAGCGCACACTGAAGCTAGTTTACTATCAGCGCAGGCACAGAGTAACAGATTATATTGTACAAAATGGAGGAGACAGAGATCGGCACACACTGCAGCTAGTTTACTATCAGTACAGGCACAGAGTAACAGCTTATACTGTACATACAGGAGGCAGCAGGGATCAGTACACACCTCAGCTAGTTTGCTAACAGTAGAGTGTTGATCAGCACACACCTCAGCTAGTTTACTAACAGTAGAGTGTGGTAACATGGCTGGCAGCAAAGAACAACCGTATGTCACACTAAGTGCAGGTGGTGAATACATCATCTTCAGCTGCTCTTTAATGTTTACCTGAGGGTAAAAAGTGTAAAAGATAATATACTTACCTAGATGATGTTTAGGCTTTCCTGACACCTCCAAGGTCCTTACTGTTTCCGGCCCCCCCTTCCCATGTACCATCCATTTGTAGCTCTGGCTGGTACCAGTCGGCAGGGCCGGGCCGAGGCATAGGCTGGAGAGGCTCCAGCCTCAGGGCGCAGTGTAGGAGGGGAGGCACAATTCATTCAGTTGTCATTCCTAATTGTGTATGAAGCAGAAAGAAATAAGAAAAGGGGATACATAGCAGTGACTGCAAGCCAGATAACTAGATATTAAGGTGTTGGGGAGGCTGTGGGCCCTGTGGCGCCTCTTAGTCTAATAGCAATCAGTGTGTGACAGCTGGAGTGGGAGGGATGGAGGGGCGCACTTTGGTGTATTAGCCTTGGGTGCTGGAGGACCTGGTCCCGGCTCTGCCAGTCGGAGCCTGGAACATGCGCAGTCCACTCCATTTGCCCTCTCTGTACGCACTCCCGAATGGCTGTGCACAGCAGCCATGGGCTAGAGCACAATCGGAATTGCGTTTGCACAGAATGATCCTGGTGATGGCTGCTACATGCTTCCGTGTGGGAGTGCGTACAGAGAGGTTGTGCCGCTGCACGGATGGACTGCGGCCTGGACATCCAGAGTGGAAGTTGCAGCAGCAAGATGGAGGGAAACCCGGACACAGTACAGAGCCTGAAATTGTAAGTATAGCCTATACATCCGCCTGGTAAAGTATATATTTTAACTCCCCTTTCCCCTCAGGTTTACTGTAAAAATTGAATAAGGGTGCTGGTGAGAGAATGAGGGGTAAAAGTGCTGGGGGAGGGGGGTTTATTTAAAAGCAGGAGGGCTGATTAGGGGTGTAGGTGGGTGACAGCAGTTCATTGAGGGTTGGGAAGAAGGTGTGAGAATTGGCTGAGGCTGTTAGTATTTTGGTGCAGAGAGCAATGGAACTGCTAGAAGCCTGCAGATTGGGCAGGGTGGAGGGATGTGAAGCATGGGGTTGATGCAGTGGGGATGGATGCAGTCTACTCACTTTTGAATTGTCCTGTTCTGCTCTCTTCTATGACGTGCGGGAGGCGGAGCTTAGCTCAATGTAGCTGGCCAGCATGGATCCTCGTCCCTCAGCTGCCCGATGTGCACTATTATGGTGAAGGCAGAGGGGCGGAGCTAAAGACATCTGGAGGCGGGGCTTATAATGCGGCCAGTCATACAAGAATCCTCTCGGCGTTCCCCCAGCCACCGCTGTACTGTGAATTGAGGGGATGGCAGAGGGAAGCAGAGAACTCACGCCAAGTGCCTGTGAGGGGTGGTGCTAAAGGAGTCTGTCACATAGTCTGTCTCTGTGCCCCACATGGTGTGATGTCTGGCGGGGGGCGGAGTTAAAGAGCCACGAGCAGTCTCTGGCTGCTTAGGAAGGTCTAGAGGCGGGATAGAGCATGCTTGCTCCTTGTCTATTAGCCGCTGGTGGGGCTGGCCCGAAGCGAGGAAAGAGGAGCCTGAAAGTGCGGCTGTCAGCTCCGTTCCTGGCAAGGAGAAGGGCAATTAAAAATGTAATGTTATTGTAGCAGCAGGCGGCGCCTTATGACAGCCATGCTGCCCTAGGCAACGGCTTGTACTGCCTGTACCCCCAGGTGCCTCTGGGTGCAAATCAATAGGGGTCACTAGTAATGGACTGGTGTGAATTGACTGCCTGAGAGCATTCTATGCAACCACACCCACTTTTTCCACCTTGCTATCCCCACAATCTGGTTTTCACCCCCCTCCCCCACCAAAAAAGGCAATACACTTCCACCACCCAGATATAGAGATGTAGCGAACATCAAATTTTGGATTCACGAACAGCGAACTTCCACAAATGTTCGCAAACAGGCAAATCTTGCGAACTGCCATAGACTTCAATGGGCACTCGAATTTTAAAACCTGTTTCTGGCCACGAAAGGGATGGAAAAGTTGTTTCAAGGGGTCTAACACCTTGACTGTGGCATACCAGAGGGGGATCCATGCCAAAAGTCCCACCAAAAATTATGGAGTTAAAGCAAAGTCAGGTTTTAATCCCTATATGGCAGAAATTACTGTATGCACCACTCTGGGTGTAAGTGGGCTGTGGAGTGTCATACATAAAAAAAAACAAAAACAAAAAAAAAAAAACGATGTTCTAGCCCTCGAAAGGGCTGTTTGGGGTGCTTTCACAGCAAGTGAGGAGCAAGAA
This sequence comes from Hyperolius riggenbachi, assembly GCF_040937935.1. Taxonomy (NCBI): domain Eukaryota; kingdom Metazoa; phylum Chordata; class Amphibia; order Anura; family Hyperoliidae; genus Hyperolius; species Hyperolius riggenbachi. The sequence continues at coordinate 362,718,404 of NC_090649.1, read as the reverse complement.
CACAGTTCTAGCTAATGCTTTCCCTACCTATCTGCAGCAAACCTGACCCTGCTCTCACTAACAGTCAGCAGCAAGCAGAGAATAAATCCAATATGGCCAGGGACGGATCTAGGGGGGGGGGGGGGGGGCGAGCGGGTCTCTTGCCCCAGGCGCAGTTTGTTGAATTCTTAAAAAGGCGCCAAAACTGGACAGGGAAAGGCAGTTTAGGCGCCAAAACATGACCTTTAGGCGCCAAAACGGCATGAGAAATGGCAGTTTAGGCACCAAAACCTGACCTTGCCCCAGGCGCAATTTGGTTTAGATCCGTCCCTGAATATGGCCACCGTAACTGCTTTTTGATAGGGGGGTCCAGGAGGGGGTGCTAGCTGATTGGTTGCCAATGTCTGCTGACTGTGAGGTATTGGGTCAAAGTTTAGCTCAATGATGATGTATAGGGGGCGGGTCGAACATGCCAAATGTTCGCAGAATACTGTTCGCCAGCGAACAGTTCGGGCCATCTATACCGAGATGTGCAGCCTGGAAAAAGGACCTATTGGGGCCCACAAGCTGATCACTTCTGCAAGCAGCCTAGAGGGAAGTAATGCTGCAGCTGATGCAGCCTGACTGTTTTGTTATTGTGAATGAAATACATTTAGGACCTCTTCAAAGAAGAAATGCCTGGCTACCTGTGTCTGTTCGGCTATCTTCCTATCTAACATTCTACCATTCTCCCCCTGGGCTCCTTTTCAAAATAAATAGTCTCTGCTTGCTTAGCTATCTTTCACTTTAGCATTCATTACGCAAGGTAGCAGGTATTTATCACAGTGATTTGTGGATTGTAGGTGAGTGAGTCATGTGCAGAAGATCAAAATACAACTAAATATTTTTTATAGATGTGCATTAATAAAGTTGATGAACAAAGAAAGAACTAACCAAATCCCCGACTATTTACTCTAGAACTGACAATAATAACAAGATTATGAGAGTAAGAGCACTTAGGCTGAAGATTTTCCTTCTGGGTTAACCAAGGCTTTTTTTTATTCACTTACAATCTGAATGCCCTAAACTGCCTCATTAGCTAGAGTACTAACATTTTAAGGAAAACTTGTCACATGTAACTCAATAGATGACAGCTAACTAACGTGATCTTTGAAGAGAGATTGTGAAAGCAAAACGAAAGGTATTGGATTGATGAGTGCTTATTCTTCTCTCTCCCCCTACTCCATCTTTCTCCCCCCTCCTCCAATACCTACAATTGTTCTGTCCTGTGTGAACTTGTATTACTGTATAACCAGATGATGGCACAGGGAGGGATTTCCTTTCATGCCAGAAGCCACGGATGCACAGCAGACATGGATAGGCATTATGAAATGAAATCCATAACCTTTGTGCAGTCAGACATTATAAGATCATTCTATTTTCTTTATATACAACTTGTGTTTTTTCTGTGAATGCAATGTATAATTATTATTATTATTTTTATCTAGCAGGCTGAAAAATGCAGTCTCATATTTTCATTTTCAGTTCTATAGCTCTTTTATAACATTGCATCATTCTGTCACATTTGCACTTTGCAAACCACACTGTTTTTTAAACTATAAAACAGAACAGAGGCTGACCATTTGAACTTCCCTGCAGTAAAACCTTATCTGAAAATGAATCTCACTGTTTCTTTAATGTATAAGTGCTTCAGAAAACAAAACTGTCTTCAACCCAAGTTGGGTTGAAGAGCTCAGAGAAGTTCTTTTGCATAGATAACAACTGTACTGAACTGTTTCTTAACTCTTCCTGTACTGGAAAACAATATGAGACTATTTTCTTTGCTACTAATGTTCAATTTAGTAGCTGAACTATGCATACAATTCATTATCTCATAAGTTTATTTTTTCTTCAGGTTTGCTAAAAACCAGTAGTGATGGATACAAACGAGTTAATTGAAGGGCGCTGCTATATTAATTTAGAGCTGCCTATTCCTCAAGGTCTGGGGTATAACCTTCCCCCTACCAATACTTGGAGCAAAAAAAGTTAATACAGAGGATGGCGCTACGAACAGGCAGAGCCGAGACTCGACCCCTGGTTGCCTGTGTCAAAGGCAGAGCCCTCAACCACTACACTATCCAGCCACCACTGGCTGGACTATTCCGGGATGTATAGTTATTATGCACACAATCCAATATATATATGATAGGATATTGTCAGTTTTTCTAGGTATATAAATTTGTTTATTAAAAGTACAATTTCACATAAATATTAAGGTCTGATAAAAATGCCAGGCTTGCTCACAATTAAAACAATGGTCATCTGAATATTTTAAACCAACAACATTCACTCACATATTTCATACTATTATTAGGTATGCACTCTCCTATGCCGTGTTCTCACATGCATAAATCACTCACAGCTTGCACACAATGGAGCCACCTGATCCAAAAGAGACAAAAAATGATAAAAATAACCTATATAAGAAAAAATGTATACAAATATAGATCTCTTCTGCTCAAAAATTGCCCTCACAAGTTCTGTGTAGCACTATAGTCTGCTGTAACACTATAGTCTGCCACTCTAATAGAGCTGCCATTTTTTGTCTCTTTTGGATCAAGTGGCTCCATTGTGTGCAAGCTGTGAGTGATTTATGCATGTGAGAACACGGCATAGGAGAGTGCATACCTAATAATAGTATGAAATATGTAAGTGAATGTTGTTGGTTTGAAATATTCAGATGACCATTGTTTTAATTGTGAGCAAGCCTGGCATTTTTATCAAACCTTAATATTTATGTGAAATTGTACTTTTAATAAACAAATTTATATACCTAGAAAAACTGACAGTAGTGATGGATACATTTCATGTGGTGCAGTTTGTTGATCAAACATGTTGAGTGAATTTCTTATGTTGCAATTCTAAACCCCTACCCAAACAGTACAGCCTGATCAGCTGCTTAGAGTTGGCCTGGTTGCCTGTCACCTCTCTGCTCCTTCAACTGAGTGGCATGCCTGTTCTTCACTCACTTTTCTAGGGTAGCCAGGCTGAGGTCACCACGGAGAGAGCATACAGAGCGAGATGGTTGGGCTGGAGGACAGTATGTAAGAGAGCAGCCCTCCGATTGGTGGTAACAAATGAGACAAATACTTCTTGAAATGTTTTGATATGGCTGCAGATTACACATGAAATATGAAGTGGGAGTTGATGCAAATCTAGTTGTAATTGTATGCAAGTTAAAAAAATGAACCACTCAAATGTAGTTGCAGCAGATTTGGATTGGCTCAGTTTCAATCTGCATACCAATTGGAACCAGATTGACATCAACTCAGAAAAAACCCCAAAATAATCTATTTAATCTACCCAATTTAATTAATTTTCAACTTCATGTTTAGTCCAGACGATAATAAATAACATAATACTGGTTATGGCTGAACTTGTTCTAAATTATAATTTGACCTGTAATTAAACATTACACTGCATAAGAACTGAACTAATTGGAGGTGTAGTAAAAAAAAAGAAAAAAAAAAAAAAAAAAGGTGTACTGTGAAATGCTCAGCAGCTATGTCAATGTGACATAATACCTGGTTCATTCAGCTCCTAAGACAAGTTATTAGTAGGGTAAGTACTATATGTGCCCATATTTATCTCATGTCTTATGTCAGTTCAGGCATGCTTTAAGATTCGGTTAAAGGACAATTGAAGTGGTACATGGAGGCTGTAATTTTTATTTCCTTTTAAATAATACCAGTTGCCTGGCTGTCCTACTGATCTACAGTATTTGGCTGCTGTAGTGTCTTAACACCAGGAGCAAGCAGCTAATCTTGTCAGATCTGACAATAAAGTCACAAACACCTGATCTGCTGCATGCTTGTTGAGTGTCTAAGGCTAAACGTATTAGCGGTAGGGGATCAGCGTGATAGTGAGACAACCGGTATCGCTTAAAAGGAAATAAACGAGGCAGCCTCCTTATCCATCTTACTACAGTTGTTCTTTAAAATGCTTACATAGTCTGATCTGCGTCAGAGCACAGATTTCGTTTTCTATCAGAGATAGTCTGGTGAACTTGGAATTAGATATGATGAACAAAAAGGCTGAAATACACAAATGATTTACATGTCGTGGAGAATATACATATGTGTATATATATATATATTTATACACACACACACACACACACACACACACACACACACACACACACACACACACACTTAATTGGGTTGAAAAAAAAGAAATCTCGACTCTCTCAGGTCAGGTGCTTTTGTTATAGTACAATGACACCACCAACTGTATTGTTTCAGTTTAGACTTTTTCAGAAGTTTACTTGTAACAGATAGCTTTAATAAGCCTTCAGACAAAGGTCACATTGGTCAGGACCTGCACTCACAAATTCATTTTAACCTTGTCAGCCTGGGGTGCAGCCATCAGAGCTACTGCCATTCAAGCCTTTTGACTAAGAGGGTTGCCATCCATTCTGGATTTCACATGCAATATATCCTGAGTTACTCAATTTTTCATTTTTAGTTTCAAATGATATGGGCATCATGTTCTTTTGTGCTACATACTACTCATAAGTAGTTTACTTTTAAATAATAGAGGGGCATATAAAAGTTTAAATTGATTGTAGGGTAAAAGAAGTAGGGATAAGATCATCTGACAATGTCCAGAGCAATGTACTTTGGAGCATGCTTTATAGACAGGCTGTTTGTCATTGTCAGTCAGTACACACATTTCCCATAAGTTGGCCTAGCAGCAGTGCCAATCATGTTATCTAAAGATGACCACCCACAATTTTATTTTATTTTTTGTCAATTTTCCCCTTTCCTCCTACAAATCAGGTTTGTACTCTGACAGGTGGGACTAATTAGAGGGAGGGATTACCTATAACAAGTGGTATAGATTCAGCTGCAAGACTCAGTCTGTGACTTGATCTAGAAGGCCTTATTCACATTGCATTTGGCTCGTGTGTCCGTCCGAGGTGGGATTTTTGCTTTCCTGTGTTTTTAAAGCATTTTCCGGTGATTTTCTGCGCATTCTCTCATTTATGTGGGTGTTTTTGTAAGCGCTTTTGCAGAGCACTTCCGTCTTCTGATCCGGAAAAAAATCCTGAAACAATAAATAAAATGTATTTAAAAAAAAAAACGCTCACGCAGTCGCTTGCCAGTCGCTTGTGAGCGTTTTGCGTTTTTCCTATACCTTCCATTGAGGCAAATCGCCTCAAAAATGGCCCACGATCCGCTTTTCTAAGCGGATCGCAAACGAACTGCTCAGATATAAACTCTCTCATAGAGAATCATTGCACAAGCGTTTTCAGGGCGATTTTGAAAATCGCCCGCGCTTACATTTTTGTAAAAATGCCTATAATGTGAACAAGGCCTAAGAGTCTTAATTTACACATGAGAGAGGGATTAAAACAAGCATCACGTTACCGGGAAGAGAAGTAACTGCAACAGGATTTACCTTGTATACTTATATACTACTAGAAGCTTCACAGATTATCCACTTTTTGCTCAAATTATGGTCTACATATTGCACAATGCCATTCAAGGATATGTACTGTTGCTTGGCAGAGTGCATATTTCTTTATTATAAATGAAGGTCAAGGAGCTAACAAAGCAGCTTGCAACACTAAGGGCTTGATTCACAAAGCAGTGCTAAGTGTTAGCACGCCTGTGTAAAGCCCCTCAGCACGCCTAAAGTGCCTGTGCGCACGCTAAGACGCATGCAAAACGTTGCGCACGCAAACAGTTACTCTGGAATCTCTGGAACCGCGGTGCGACGTTAATGGCACAGTGTGCCAAAAACGTCACGGCGTTTTTGGTGCACCGCGCAGCGCACGCGATCAGTAGTGTTGGGCGAACAGTGTTCGCCACTGTTCGGGTTCTGCAGAACATCACCCTGTTCGGGTGATGTTCGAGTTCGGCCGAACACCTGACGGTGCTCGGCCAAACCGTTCGGCCATATGGCCGAACTAAGAGCGCATGGCCGAACGTTCCCCGAACGTTCGGCTAGCGCTGTGATTGGCCGAACGGGTCACGTGGTTCGGACCCGAACGCGCTCTGATTGGCCGAACTGTCACGTGGTTCGGGTAAATAAATACCCGAACCACGTCATATCTCCGCCATTTGTCTGTGGGTTTAGCTTTGGGTAGGCAGGCAGGGTAGTTCGCGCTCCAGCCACGCTAGCCAGGGTCCCCCCCAGTCATTGTGTGTCGCTGCTGGGAACAGTAGTACACCGCTCGTTCAGCCACACTATATAGCATTCTGTGTACTGTTCTGTGTCTGCTGGGAACAGTAGTACACCGCTCGTTCAGCCACACTATATAGCATTCTGTGTACTGTTCTGTGTCTGCTGGGAACAGTAGTACACCGCTCGTTCAGCCACACTATATAGCATTCTGTGTACTGTTCTGTGTCTGCTGGGAACAGTAGTACACCGCTCGTTCAGCCACACTATATAGCATTCTGTGTACTGTTCTGTGTCTGCTGGGAACAGTAGTACACCGCTCGTTCAGCCACACTATATAGCATTCTGTGTACTGTTCTGTGTCTGCTGGGAACAGTAGTACACCGCTCGTTCAGCCACACTATATAGCATTCTGTGTACTGTTCTGTGTCTGCTGGGAACAGTAGTACACCGCTCGTTCAGCCACACTATATAGCATTCTGTGTACTGTTCTGTGTCTGCTGGGAACAGTAGTACACCGCTCGTTCAGCCACACTATATAGCATTCTGTGTACTGTTCTGTGTCTGCTGGGAACAGTAGTACACCGCTCGTTCAGCCACACTATATAGCATTCTGTGTACTGTTCTGTGTCTGCTGGGAACAGTAGTACACCGCTCGTTCAGCCACACTATATAGCATTCTGTGTACTGTTCTGTGTCTGCTGGGAACAGTAGTACACCGCTCGTTCAGCCACACTATATAGCATTCTGTGTACTGTTCTGTGTCTGCTGGGAACAGTAGTACACCGCTCGTTCAGCCACACTATATAGCATTCTGTGTACTGTTCTGTGTCTGCTGGGAACAGTAGTACACCGCTCGTTCAGCCACACTATATAGCATTCTGTGTACTGTTCTGTGTCTGCTGGGAACAGTAGTACACCGCTCGTTCAGCCACACTATATAGCATTCTGTGTACTGTTCTGTGTCTGCTGGGAACAGTAGTACACCGCTCGTTCAGCCACACTATATAGCATTCTGTGTACTGTTCTGTGTCTGCTGGGAACAGTAGTACACCGCTCGTTCAGCCACACTATATAGCATTCTGTGTACTGTTCTGTGTCTGCTGGGAACAGTAGTACACCGCTCGTTCAGCCACACTATATAGCATTCTGTGTACTGTTCTGTGTCTGCTGGGAACAGTAGTACACCGCTCGTTCAGCCACACTATATAGCATTCTGTGTACTGTTCTGTGTCTGCTGGGAACAGTAGTACACCGCTCGTTCAGCCACACTATATAGCATTCTGTGTACTGTTCTGTGTCTGCTGGGAACAGTAGTACACCGCTCGTTCAGCCACACTATATAGCATTCTGTGTACTGTTCTGTGTCTGCTGGGAACAGTAGTACACCGCTCGTTCAGCCACACTATATAGCATTCTGTGTACTGTTCTGTGTCTGCTGGGAACAGTAGTACACCGCTCGTTCAGCCACACTATATAGCATTCTGTGTACTGTTCTGTGTCTGCTGGGAACAGTAGTACACCGCTCGTTCAGCCACACTATATAGCATTCTGTGTACTGTTCTGTGTCTGCTGGGAACAGTAGTACACCGCTCGTTCAGCCACACTATATAGCATTCTGTGTACTGTTCTGTGTCTGCTGGGAACAGTGGTACACCGCTCGTTCAGCCACACTATATAGCATTCTGTGTACTGTTCTGTGTCTGCTGGGAATAGTGGTACACCGCTCACCCGTCACTGTATAGCATTGTGCTCTGTGTCGCTGCTGGGAATAGTGGTACTGTATAGCATTTCTGTACTGCCACTGTACTGCTGCCAGTCAGCGTGTACTGTAAGGATAAGTGAAATGAGGAAGAAATCCGGTGAAAGAGGGAGGGGCAAGGGAAGAGGTGTTTCCCCTGACGGTTCACGTACAGGCCACAGGGGAGCACCCAAGAAAACCCACTCAATACCGCCCATGTTGTCCAGGACAACAACCCTCACAAATCCAAAAGAACAGGACCAGATAATTACTTGGATGACCTCTCAAGCGTCCAGCAGTGGGTTAAGCAGCACCAGCACATCACGCACGAGGTCCGAGTCCTCAGCCAGTTACAAGGAGCCAGTGGGCACAAAGCTGACACAACCGGCAGCGACACCACGCACACAACTGCCAGATAACCAGTCCGATGAATTACCTCAGGACACAATGGGGTATTCGCAGGAGCTATTCCCAGCCCAACAAACTTCCACCTTTCAAAGGTCAATGGAGGAACAGCCAGAAATGTTGTGCCTGGATTCACAACCGTTAACTGTGGGAAATGCACCGCGCACTGAAATACGAGGCGAGTCCGAAGAGGACTCGGAAACCCAAATCCCAGAGCAATTTGGGCAGGAGGGGTTGCAATTGCAGGAGGTCGGCCGACAAGATCTGGAAGACGACGTTGGAGTGTGCTGCGCAGAGGTTGTTGTGGGGAGCTCTACTCCACGGCGGTGGCCCACAATGACATATGACGAGTTTGAGGAGATGGAAGAGGAGGGTATGGACAATGTGGACAGAGACCCAGATTTTGTTTGTGAACGAGAACATCGCCGTCGTAGCAGCAGCACAGATGAGTCTGTTGAAGAACACACTGCTGCACGAGTTCGCCTTGTGCCACAAGGTAGGCGGCGCGCAATTTCAGGCACCACAAGCGTGGAAGTTCAAGTGAGAGGCAAAAGAGGAGCAAACAGAAATCGCCAGCAAGGAGGCAGGTGCTCCAAAGTCTGGGCTTTCTTTGAAGACTGCACTGAGGATGTTACCATGGCGATTTGCAAGGTGTGCAAGACCCGCCTGAGCAGGGGGAAAAATATTAACAACCTCTCCACCACCAGCATGAGCCGTCACATGCTATCCAAACATCCCACTCTTTGGGCAAACGCGTCAGGACAGGGTACCAGAAACAACACTGCCTCCCTTGGGTTCACCAGACCCGCCTCAGCAGCAGCAGTAGCCCAGCCATTGCGTGGTTCACAACATTCACAAACATCAGACGACGCTGACACTGTCACTTTCCGGAGTAGTGCTCTTGAGGTCTCCCAGTGTTCATCAAACACAACAACCAACAGCCCTTCCGTGTGCAGCGCTACGGTTCAGTTGTCTGTGTCGGAGATGTTTGAGCGCAAGAGGAAATTGCCAGCAAATGACCCCCGGGCCGTGGCAGTAACAGCCAGCATAGCCAAGCTTCTGGCCTGCGAAATGCTGCCATATCGATTGGTGGAGACAAACAGCTTCAAGGGCATGATGTCAGTGGCCATCCCACGTTACGTGGTTCCCAGCCGCTACCACTTTGCACGCTCTGCAGTGCCTGAGTTGCATGAGCACGTGGTCAGCAAAATAACCCGAAGCTTGAAGAATGCCGTTGCCTGCAAGGTTCACCTCACCACTGACACCTGGACGAGTGCGTTCGGCCAGGGTCGATACATCTCCCTTACCGCGCACTGGGTGAACCTTGTGGAGCCTGGCAGCGATTCCTCACCTGCTACGGCACGGGTGTTGCCCACGCCACAAACAGCTGCACCGCCGTCCCTCCCACTGGATAACAGCAGCACCTACCTCTCTGACTCCTTCTCCTCCAACGCATCTCAAAGCTGTACCTCATCCGGAAACGCTAACCCAGCAGCAGTAGGATCGTGGAAGCAGTGCAGCACAGCTGTTGGCATGCGTCAGCAAGCGTTGCTGAAGCTAATCTGCCTTGGGGATAAGCAGCACACAGGGGAGGAAATTTGGAGGGGAATAAAGGAACAGACGGATTTGTGGCTGGCACCGCTGGACCTGAAACCGGGCATGGTTGTGTGTGATAATGGGAGTAATCTCATTCGCGCTTTAAGGTTGGCTAAGCTGACACACATCCCTTGCCTGGCGCACGTGATGAACCTAGTAGTTCAGCGGTTCCTGAGGACATACCCAGGCGTGCCCGATCTGCTGTTGAAGGTGCGTCGAGTGTCCAAACATTGTAGAAATTCCAGTACTGCTTCGGGGGCACTCGCCAAGATGCAGGAGCGCTTCAATCTCCCCCACCATCGCTTGCTGTGTGATGTCCCTACGCGCTGGAATTCTACGCTGCACATGCTAGCCCGCTTTTGCGAGCAGAAGAGTGCAGTGGTCCAGTACATGACGGCGCAGTACCGAGGCGCATCCGGCCAGCTGCCAAGCTTCTGTGGATCCGATTGGGCCAACATGTTGGACCTCTGCCAAGTCCTCCAAAATTTTGAGCAATCCACGTTGCTTGTGAGCAGTGACAACTCTTCAGTCAGCATTACCATACCACTGCTGTGTTTACTGAAGAGGTCGATGTTAAAAATCAAGGAAACAGCTGTCATGATGCAACTGGGGGAATCTGAAGGAGAAAACGATCAGCGTGATGGTACCAACATCAGGCCATCCGCCTCAGGGAACGCTGGCCCCAGCAGCTATGACGAAGAAGAGGAGGAGGAACAGCTGGAGTTGGAGCAGGAATTTCATGCCACCACTGACGAGGGCCAGAGCGGTGCACGTTGGACTTCCACAATTCAACGCGAATGGTCAGCAGAAGCAGACCAGGAGGAAGGTGACGACTATGATGCATCACAACAACTATCACAACGCTCACAAGAGGATGATGAGGATTCTGGTAGGACTCTGGCACACATGGCTCAATTCATGCTAGACTGCATTGAACGTGACCCACGCATTGTGCGCATTCTGGACAACACCAATTACTGGGTTTATACCCTTCTGGATCCACGGTACAAACACAATGTTCCAAAACTGCTTGAAGAAAGAGTCAGACAGGTCAAAATGGAAGAATACCAGCAGGCCCTTGTGGAGACTTTAGAGAGGAGATTGACATCCTCCCCCTCCTCTAGCCAGTTGTACGCAGACAGACTGACTTCCGCAAACCCAGGACGACCAGGAGGGCAGCAAACAACGCAAGCCGCAGCTAGTACCCAAAAGGGAATGGTATCGGCAGTGTCCTTGGAGTGGGAAAATTTTCTGACACCCATGCAGCCGCAGCCCACTGAACAGCAAGCGTGCAGATCCACCTCCAACACCGATCGCCTGGAGAAGATGGTCAAGGACTACATGTCAGATGGCGTAGCTGTGTCGAACCATCCATCTGCACCCTTCAACTATTGGGTATCGAAGCTAGACACCTGGCACGAACTGGCAATGTACGCAATAGAGGTGCTGGCTTGCCCGGCAGCCAGCGTTATGTCGGAACGCTGTTTCAGTGCTGCCGGAGGCATCGTCACAGATCGGCGTATCCGCCTCTCTACAGAAAATGCAGACCGTCTGACTCAAATTAAAATGAATCAATCCTGGATTGGAAATGACTACGCAACACTCCAGGACCCCAACCAAGTAACATGACCAATGAACATCTGGGATGGTGTTGCGTTTACGGGCCCTGTTTATTGAACCTCTCATCTGTATTACATTTATGACTGCATGGCGGCAAAAAGCATTGCTGCTATATCCGCACGCTTTTTGTCCACATGCAAGGCCTGGGTTGTTGTGTCTCACAAAGCGTGGCCTTCTCCTCCTGCGCCTGCTCCTGTTCCATCACGTCTGCTGCTGCTGGGTTAGCGTTGCCGCGTGGTCCCTGTTTATTGAACCACTTATCTTTATTACATTTATGACTGCATGGCGGTACAAAGCCTGCTATCCGCACGCTTCTTGCCCTCATGCAAGGCCTGGGTTGTTGTGTCTCACAAAGCGTGGCCTTCTCCTCCTGCGCCTGCTCCTGTTCCATCACGTCTGCTGCTGCTGGGTTAGCGTTGCCGCGTGGTCCCTGTTTATTGAACCACTTATCTTTATTACATTTATGACTGCATGGCGGTACAAAGCCTGCTATCCGCACGCTTCTTGCCCTCATGCAAGGCCTGGGTTGTTGTGTCTCACAAAGCGTGGCCTTCTCCTCCTGCGCCTGCTCCTGTTCCATCACGTCTGCTGCTGCTGGGTTAGCGTTGCCGCGTGGTCCCTGTTTATTGAACCACTTATCTTTATTACATTTATGACTGCATGGCGGTACAAAGCCTGCTATCCGCACGCTTCTTGCCCTCATGCAAGGCCTGGGTTGTTGTGTCTCACAAAGCGTGGCCTTCTCCTCCTGCGCCTGCTCCTGTTCCATCACGTCTGCTGCTGCTGGGTTAGCGTTGCCGCGTGGTCCCTGTTTATTGAACCACTTATCTTTATTACATTTATGACTGCATGGCGGTACAAAGCATGCTATCCGCACGCTTCTTGCCCTCATGCAAGGCCTGGGTTGTTGTGTCTCACAAAGCGTGGCCTTCTCCTCCTGCGCCTCCTCCTGTTCCATCACGTCTGCTGCTGCTGGGTTAGCGTTGCCGCGTGGTCCCTGTTTATTGAACCACTTATCTTTATTACATTTATGACTGCATGGCGGTACAAAGCCTGCTATCCGCACGCTTCTTGCCCTCATGCAAGGCCGGGGTTGTTGTGTCTCACAAAGCGTGGCCTTCTTCTCCTCCTGCGCCACCCTCCTCCTGTTCCATCACGTGTGCTGCTGCTGGGTTAGCGTTACCGGTCCCTTTTCCTGGAACCTCTTATATGTATTACATTTATGACTGCATGCCGACAAAAAACATGTTACCTGTGCAAAGAAAACAGACATTTCCCGCATTTAAAAGACAGTTTTCCCTTTGAAACTTTAAAATCGATTTTCTCAAAAACTATAAGCTCTTTTTGCTAATTTTTTTTTCCTCTTGTACCCACTCCCAAGGTGCACATACCCTGCAAATTTGGGGTATGTAGCATGTAAGGAGGCTTTACAAACCACAAAAGTTCGGGTCCCCATTGACTTCCATTATGTTCGGAGTTCGGGTCGAACACCCGAACATCGCGGCCATGTTCGGCCTGTTCGGCCCGAACCCGAACATCTAGATGTTCGCCCAACACTAGCGATCAGTAATAGCTTTGGGCGTGCAAACTACTAAGCACCCTAGTTTGCACGTCAAAGCCTTTAGGCGTGCTAACTAGGTTAGCACCGCTTTGTGAATTAAGGCCTAAGAAGCATAGACAATATGTAGAAGTGCTTTGAGCTGATCGAACATGGACTGGCTTGGAGAGTAAAGAGGGGGGTTGAAGTACAGCTAGAGCAGGAATGAAAGGTTGCTAGTTAGGTCACAGTTAGAAGAAAGAGAATGTGGAAAAGTGCAAGACTCAGACAGGAAGTGACTACAGTGTGACACTCACTGATAGGAAATTACAACTATAAAACACTTTCCTAGCAGAAAAGGGCTTCTGTGAGCAGGAAACAGATAAAAAGGGTCAATAGTTCATAGATTTTAGCTCCGGCATACTTCAATGAATGTGTCATTGAGCAAAAACAATAAAACAGTTAAAACTTAAAAAGTAGATTTAAACATAAAATAAAACTGTGGAATATTTTAAAAAGTCATTTTTAGGAGACGGAAGATAGATACAATCATTTATTTCATTAGTTTATTTTCACCTCGGATGTCCTTTAAATACCCTAGAGCAGGGCTTTTCAACCTGTGGTACGCGTACCACCAGTGGTACTTTGCTGTTGGCCAGGTGGTACACACCAGGTTTGTCTGCCACTTGCCATGGTCCCATCTTGCCTCCACAAAGTTCAGCTCCCCTCACTCGCTCCTCGCTGTGCTGCCCTGCGGCATACTTCAGACCTCAGATCAGTGGTGAAGAGACAGCCAGGCAATCGGTGCTCAGTGACAGTGGGGTTACTGCTGGTCTGAGGTCGGAACTATTCTGCAGTGCAGCACAGCGAGGACCTCGGGGGCTAAAGAGGCTTCCACCTTCCTCCACAGTAGAGGGGATCCTGCGAAAGGACGCCCAAAGATCTCCTTATCAGCATATCTGCATACGCAGTAGCAGCTCTCCACTTTGATTCTGGTGGAAACAGCCAGGTGGTACTTCTAAATTTTCAGGTGATAAAAGTGGTACAATTAGTGAAAAGATTGAAAAGCCCTGCCCTAGAGCATGCTGTTTCCTAGGTAATTGATAGAGTTCATCAAATTGACAGATGGGGAGAACCCAGATGTTGTGGTACATATTGGCAACGACAAAGTAAATGGAAGATAAAAGGTCCTAAAATGATTTCAGGGAATAAGGAAACAAGTTTAAATCTCTCTCTTACTCACTCTCCCTCTCCTCCACCCCAGCTTCACTCACTTTCCCTCTCCTCCACCCCAGCTTCACTCACTCTCCCTCTCCTCCACCTCCTCCACCCCACCTTCACTCACACTCCCTCTCCTCCACCCCAACTGCACTCACTCTCCCTCCACCCCAGCTTCACTCACTCTCCCTCCTCCCGAGCTTCACTCACTCTCCCTCCACTCCAGCTTCACTCACTCTCCCGCTTCATCTTTTGCCACCACAGTTTACTTTAAGTAATTCTTCCCCACACAATTGTCAGTATGTTGGACAATGCAGTACAGTGTACATCCTGCAACATGTATGCATGCCTTGATCAGCAGATTGAGGGTGTTTACTGTTGCCCTGGGTGTGTGCATGTTGCTCAATGGGGAGGATGATTCTGGAGTGGCAACGCTGCAGCAGGATGTGTCCCTTAGCAACCAAGGGGCAGACAGCTGCAATGAGAAAGGGAATAGGAGTGCAGCTAAGGCTAGACAGATACTGGTGGTAGGGGATTCAATTATTAGGCACACAGATAGGGTAATCTGTTGAAGAAACCATGAATGCCATACAGTCTATTGTCTCCCGGGGGCTCGGGTTCGGCATGTAGCGGAAATAATTGACAGATTATTGGGTGGGGCTGGGGACCCGGCTGTCATGGTACACATTGGCGCCAAAGACAACGTTAGTGGGAGATGAAAGGTCCTCAAAAATGATTTTCAGGTACTTGGAGATAAACTTAAAGCAGGGACCTCAAAGGTGGTGTTTTCTAAAATACTGCCAGTGCCACGTGCTACATCTGAGAGACAGAGGGAACTTAGGGAGTTAAATAAGTGGCTGAGATATTGGTGTAGGAAGGAGGGATTTGGGTTCCTGGAAAACTGGGCTGACTTTGCAGTCGGCTACAGGTTCTACAGCAGAGATGGGCTGCACCTTAATGGGGAGGGTGTATCTGCATTGGGGAGAAGATGGCTAAATGGTTGGAGGAGATTTTAAACTAGGATCTGGGGGGAGGCGGGAGGGTAAAGTCTCAATAGGTAGACAAGATAAGGTAAAAAGACAGTGGGAGCCTAACATTATAATCGGGGTTGAAAGGGGGGTGGGAACAGTGTAAAGAGTAAGGAGGTTGGTAAAACTTCAAGTAGCCCATTTCAGGTAACCAAAATTGGAAAATGTGGTGGTAAAAATATAAAGTGCATGGTAACCAATGCTAGGAGGCTTGCAAATAAAATGAACGAACTAGAGTTCATTCTGATTGACAAAGGCTATGACATTGTGGGAATAACCGAGACATGGATGGATGAAAGCCATGACTGGATAGCGAATTTAGAGGGATACAATGTGTGTAGCAAGGATAGAACAGGGAAAAAAGGTGGAGGGGTTTGTCTCCTTGTAAAAGAACTCTTTTACAGCTGTCCTAAACGATGAGATGGATGAAGATTGCGAAGATGTGGAGTCCGTTTGGGTAAATATTCATGGTGGAAATAAAGGTTGCCAATTCCTTATTGGGGTATGCTACAGGCCACCACATATTCATGAAGCTGCAGAACTGCAATTACTACAGCAGATGGAAAAAGCTGCAAGTAAAAATGAGGTCATAGTTATGGGTGACTTCAACTTTCCAGACAATGGCCTCAATTCACTGAGCTTATCTCCTGTCTTTAACCACTTGCCGACCGCACGCTTATACCGTGCGTCGGCAAAGTGGCAGCTGCAGGACCAGCGACGCAGTATTGCGTCGCCAGCTGCAGGCTGATTAAACAGGAAGCAGCCGCTCGTGCGAGCGGCTGCTTCCTGTCAATTCACGGCGGGGGGCTCCGTGAATAGCCTGCGGGCCGCCGATGGCGGCTCGCAGGCTAAATGTAAACACAAGCGGAAATAATCCGCTTTGTTTACATTGTACGGCGCTGCTGCGCAGCAGCGCCGTAAGGCAGATCGGCGATCCCCGGCCAATCAGCGGCCGGGGATCGCCGCCATGTGACAGGAGACAGCCTGTCACTGGCTGCACAGGACGGATAGCGTCCTGTGCAGCCCGGATCTCCAGGGGGGGCCAGGTAGGAGAGGGAGGGGGAGGATTTCGCCGCGGAGGGGGGCTTTGAGGTGCCCCCCCCCCGCAACACCCGGCAGGCAGGAACGATCAGACCCCCCCAGCACATCATCCCCCTAGTGGGGAAAAAAGGGGGGCGATCTGGTCGCTCTGCCTGCACGCTGATCTGTGCTGGGGGCTGCAGAGCCCACCCAGCACAGATCAGCTGAAACAGCGCTGGTCCTTAAGGGGGGGTAAAGGGTGGGTCCTCAAGTGGTTAATAACTCTTCTAGAGTTGTTACCATGGTGATAAGGCATGTAGTATTCAGGAAACATTTTACCTCAGGCAAACCTAAAGTTAACTCTTCTGTCTTTAAGTTAATTCTTTAATCCTTAAAATAGCTCCAGAGTTAAAGACAGGCTGTTCATTAAAGAGACACTGAAGCGGAAAAAAAAATATGATATAATGAATTGGTTGTGTACTATGAATAATTACTAGAAGATTAGCAGCAAAGAAAATATTCTCATATTTTTATTTTCAGGTATATAGTGTTTTTTCTAACATTGCATCATTCTCAAATATGTGCAGATTACGCAACATTCAGCATTCAAAATTATTCTCTCAGAGCAGTCTGTGAACTAATGACCTCTCCTCTAGCAGAGAAAAAGAAAACAGTTGAGATAATAAAAGTCAGATAACAGCCCTCTCCACGACTTTGAAAGTCGTAGAGCTTAACCTCCTTGCCAGTCTGATTCTTTCCAGATTTTAGGGTCTAAAAGAGGTGCAATTTTTTTCCACTCATTCAGACCCTAAAACCTGAAAAAAAATCATTCTGGCAGGGAGATCTGCAGCAGAATAAAAAATTTACCTTCCTGGGCTCCAGCGCTGCAGTTATCATTTTGACCCCAAGATGGCGCTAATATTATGTTTATTATTATTTATTTATAAAGCGCCAACATATTCCGTGGCGCTGTACAATGTACGAAAACAAACAAGGGATACATAATGATACAGACAATGATATACATCAAATATAAACACTGATACAAGATACAGCACTGCTGATTACAATTTGATTTAACATGATGACTAAAATGTATAAATGTCTAACAGTGTGCAAGCAATTAAATTAATAACAGTCCATGACACAAAAGGGTGAGAGCCCTGCCCTTGCGAGCTTACAATCTAAAGGAATGGGGTGGAAACAAGAGGTGGGGATGTATACAGTATATGTACAGGCAGTGCGTAATTAGGTTATTTAGTGGGTGCATGGCCTAAGCTAGAGAATATGCTTGTCGGAAAAGGTGGGTTTTGAGTGAGCGTTTAAAGATTTTAAAGGTGGGAGAGTGGCGGATGTGTTGTGGAAGGGCATTCCAGAGGAGGGGTGAGGCACGTGAGAAGTCTTGTACACGTGAATGTGAGGAGGTAATTGTAGAAGAGGATAGAAGAAGCTCATGTGCAGATCTGAGATTGCGGTTGGGTTGGTATCTGGAGACTAGTAGAGAGATTGTGGAGAGCTTTGTAGGTTAGGGTTAAGAGTTTAAACTGAATCCTTTCATTAATTGGTAGCCAGTGAAGAGCTTGACAGAGAGGGTCAGCAGAGGAAGAGCGAGAGGAGAGATTAATGAGTTGAGCAGCAGAGTTCAGTACAGAATTGAGCGGTGTTAGTCGGTTAGTTGGAAGTCCACCAAGCAATATATTGCAATAGTCCAATCGAGATATAATAAGAGCATGTACTAACATTTTGGTTGTGTCATGGGAGAGAAAAGGTCGGATACGTGCTATGTTTTTCAGTTGGAAATGGCAGGAGCTGGTTAGGGAGTTAATGTGAGGAGTAAATGAGAGAGAAGAATCAAATATTACCCCCAAGCACCGTGCTTTGAGAACTGATGTTATAGACGTGTTGTTAACATTTATTGTAATATCAGGCAAAGGGGTGGACAGGGATGGTGGAAAGACTATTAGTTCAGTTTTATTCATATTAAGTTTTAAGAAGCGAGAGGACATGAAAGAGGAAATAGTGGACAGGCAGTCGGGAACCCATGTGAGGAGGGAGTTAAGGTCTGGGGCCGAGAGGTACAGTTGTGTATCGTCTGCATATAGGTGGTATTGGAAACCAAATGAGCTGATTAAGTTACCAAGACCGTGCATGTAGATGGAGAAGAGGAGGGGACCGAGGACAGAGCCTTGAGGTACCCCTACAGACAGAGGATGTGAAGAGGAGGCCTGATCTGAATAAGAAACAGTGAACGATCTTCCAGAGAGGTAGGAAGATATCCAGGAGAGAGAGAGGTCCTTTATTCCTATAGATGAAAGGATCTGTAGGAGTAGAGTGTGGTCGACAGTGTCGAATGCTGATGACAGATCTAGAAGGATGAGTATGGAATAATAGCTAGTGTTGGGCGAACACCTAGATGTTCGGGCTCGCGAACGTTCGCCGAACATCGCCGCGATGTTCGGGTGTTCGACCCGAACTCCGAACATAATGGAAGTCAATGGGGACCCGAACTTTCGTGCTTTGTAAAGCTTCCTTACATGCTACATACCCCAAATTTGCAGGGTATGTGCACCTTGGGAGTGGGTACAAGAGGAAAAAAAAATTAGCAAAAAGAGCTTATAGTTTTTGAGAAAATCGATTTTAAAGTTTCAAAGGGAAAACTGTCTTTTAAATGCGGGAAATGTCTGTTTTCTTTGCACAGGTAACATGCTTTTTGTCGGCATGCAGTCATAAATGTAATACATATAAGAGGTTCCAGGAAAAGGGACCGGTAACGCTAACCCAGCAGCAGCACACGTGATGGAACAGGAGGAGGGTGGCGCAGGAGGAGAAGGCCACGCTTTGAGACACAACAACCCAGGCCTTGCATGAGGACAAGAAGCGTGCGGATAGCAATTTGTGTTTTGTCGCCATGCAGTCATAAATTTAATACAGATAAGAGGTTCAATAAACAGGGACCGGAAACGCTAACCCATCACAGATGTTCATTGTTCATGTTACTTGGTTGGGGTCCGGGAGTGTTGCGTAGTCGTTTCCAATCCAGGATTGATTCATTTTAATTTGAGTCAGACGGTCTGCATTTTCTGTGGAGAGGCGGAGACGCCGATCTGTGACGATGCCTCCGGCAGCACTAAAACAGCGTTCCGACATAACGCTGGCTGCCGGGCAAGCCAGCACCTCTATTGCGTACATTGCCAGTTTGTGCCAGGTGTCTAGCTTCGATACCCAATAGTTGAAGGGTGCAGATGGATTGTTCAACACAGCTATGCCATCTGACATGTAGTCCTTGACCATCTTCTCCAGGCGATCGGTGTTGGAGGTGGATCTGCACGCTTGCTGTTCTGTGTGCTGCTGCATGGGTGTCAGAAAATTTTCCCACTCCAAGGACACTGCCGATACCATTCCCTTTCGGGCACTAGCTGCGGCTTGTGTTGTTTGCTGCCCTCCTGGTCGTCCTGGGTTTGCGGAAGTCAGTCTGTCGGCGTACAACTGGCTAGAGGAGGGGGAGGATGTCAATCTCCTCTTTAAAGAGGAACTCCAGTGAAAATAATTTAATAAAAAAAGTGCTTCATTTTTACAATAATTATGTATAAATGATTTAGTCAGTGTTTGCTCATTGTAAAATCTTTCCTCTCCCAGATTCACATTCTGACATGTATTACATGGTGACATTGTTACTGTGGGCAAGTTATGTAGCTGTTTCTAGCTGCTCTGGCTGTTACAGACAGCTTTAAACAGCCATTTCCTGTCTGTGAACATTGTTACATTGTGGCAGTTTGCCCAGAGTACCGCGGTATTCAGAGCCTCTTGTGGGAGGGGTTTCAGCACAAAATTAGTCACACAGCGCCCCCTGATGGTCTGTTTGTGAAAATCATTCTATTTCTCATGTAAAAGGGGGTATCAGCTACGCGTACGTTAAAAAAGGGCGCCGGGAAAAAAGGGCGCAGGGTTTTAAAAGATAATCATGAATAACGTTTAAAAAAAATTGTGTTATATTTTGTTTAAAAATAATGTTTTATAAAGTTATAAATCATTAAATAATGTGTATAAAATCGGCAATTTTAAAAACGTTAATCTTCCCTGTTTAAAAATTGAAATTTATAATAACGTTTTATAAAACATTAATAAGAATTTTACTAAAGCTATACCTAACCCTACTCTCACACAGAACCCTCCCTGTACCTATCCCTAACCCCTAGACCCCCCTGTTGGTGCCTAACCCTAAGACCCCCCTGTTGGTGCCTAACCCTAAGACCCCCCTGGTGGTGCCTAACCCTAAGACCCCCCTGTTGGTGCCTAACCCTAAGACCCCCCTGTTGGTGCCTAACCCTAAGACCCCCCTGTTGGTGCCTAACCCTAAGACCACTAGCGCACTGAAGGGGTTGTTCCGGGTGTCTGGAACCACCCCCTTGCACCTAGACCGGAAGTGCCTCCGGAATCTGAGCAGCGGCAGCCACTGAATGTAATAGTGCAGCTGCCGCTTGCTCATGTGTGTGCGCAGTAGGGGGGCCCGGGGCCCGCTAGCCGTGTGGTGGGGGGAGCGCTGTCACCCTCCCTATTGAGGGACCCCCCAGCCAGATATGCTGCTTCTTCCCCGCAGCGCAGTCTCCCGGAGGCAGATCAGGGCTACGGCAAGATGGCTGCCGAAGCCCTGCTCTGGAGACTGTGTCTCCAGTACAGGGCTTCGGGAGCCATCTTGCCGTAGCCCTGCACTCTGCCTGTCAGCGCGGGAGATGTGCTGCAGGAGGATCATCGGGGAGCTGGTGCCAGATGCCGGGAGAGGAGAAGACTTCTGTCAGGTAAGTGATTTGTTTTTTTTTTCACAGGTGCATTTTTTTCTAGTTTCTGCTGCCCACATTACGATTTTCTGGTCTCTGCTGCCCACATTGCGATTTTCAGGTGTCTGCTGCCCACATTACGATTTTCAGGTGTCTGCTGCCCACATTACGATTTTCTGGTCACTGCTGCCCACATTGCGATTTTTAGTTGTCTGCTGCCCACATTATGATTTTCAGGTGTCTGCTGCCCACATTGCGATTTTCAGGTGTCTGCTGCCCACATTACGGTTTTCAGGTGTCTGCTGCCCACATTACGATTTTCATGTGACTGCTGCCCACATTACGATTTTCAGGTGCCTGCTGCCCACATTAGGATTTTCTGGTGACTGCTGCCCACATTACGATTTTCATGTGACTGCTGCCCACATTACGATTTTCTGGTCACTGCTGCCCACATTGCGATTTTCAGGTGTCTGCTGCCCACATTACGATTTTCATGTGACTGCTGCCCACATTACGATTTTCTGGTCACTGCTGCCCACTGTACGATTTTCTGGTCACTGCTGCCCACATTGCGATTTTCAGGTGTCTGCTGCCCACATTACGATTTTCAGGTGACTGCTGCCCACATTGCGATTTTCAGGTGTCTGCTGCCCACATTGCGATTTTCAGGTGTCTGCTGCCCACATTACGATTTTCTGGTCACTGCTGCCCACATTGCGATTTTCTGATGACTGCTGCCCACATTGCGATTTTCAGGTGTCTGCTGCCCACATTGCGATTTTCAGGTGTCTGCTGCCTACATTACGATTTTCTGGTCACTGCTGCCCACACATTGCGATTTTCTGGTGCCTGCTGCCCACATTGTGATTTTCTGGTGACTGCTGCCCACTTTACGATTATTTTCTGATGACTGCTGGCTGCTGCCCACATTACGATTATTTTCTGATGGCTGCTGCCCACATTACGATTATATATATACACTGGCTGTATGCAGGGGGAACTGGCTATATACACTGGCTATATGCAGGGGGATCTGGCTATATACACTGGCTATATGCAGGGGGAGGCATCTGGCTGCATACAGTGGGTATATGGGTATATACAGGGGGGGGATCTCTGGCTATATATACAGGGGATCTGACTATATACACTGGCCAAAGTGGCCATATATACAAGGGGGATCTGGCGAAATACAAGGGGGAATGTACTGAACGGGGAGTTATCTGGCTATATACTATAAATGGGGATCATATGGTTACTTATCCTAACTGGGGGGGGGGGGGCTCATCTGGCTACCTGTGTGATAAATGGGGGTCATCTGGTCACCTATACTAAAGAGGGGTGGGGTAATTTCGTTATCCATAATAAAGGGGGGTTATCTGGCTACTTAATCACTGCCACATTATATATATTTTGGCGAAACGCTACTGCATCATGTGTATTTTGTAGGGAAACACTGCGCATTGTGTGTATTTTGTGGAGAAATGCTGTGCATCATGTGGATTTTGTGGGCAAACGCATGCGCGGTAGTGTGCGGCTTGCCAAAAGAGACCTATCAGGAACCCCCCCCTTGAAAATCCTGGATTTGCCCCTGAAGACCCCCCTGTTGGTGCCTAAACCTAAGACCCCCCTGTTGGTGCCTAAACCTAAGACCCCCCTGTGATAAGCATTAATAACGTTTTAAAAAAATATGGTGCGGTTTTTCGTTTAAAAATGAAAAAAAAAATTGTACGGTTTTTCGTTTAAAAGTAATGTTTTAAAAAATATTGTACTGTTTTTCGTTTAAAAATAATGTTTTAAAAATTATAAATCATTAAATAATGTGTAATCATGAGAAACAGTTATAAAACATTAAAAGTCTCCGGGCGCCGCTTTTAAAACGTTATTTTTCTCCGGCGCCCTTTTTTCCTGTTGGGCGCCGATTTAAACGATATTTATTATGGGAGTGAATGGCGGCGCCCTTTTTGTCCACCTGCCTCATGCGCCCAAATTTCCTGCTTCCATCAGCTACTGATTGGGATAAAGTTCAATTCTTGGTTGGAGTTTCTCTTTAAAGTCTCCACAAGGGCCTGCTGGTATTCTTCCACTTTGACCTGTCGGACTCTTTCTTCAAGCAGTTTTGGAACATTGTGTTTGTACCGTGGATCCAGAAGGGTATAAACCCAGTAATTGGTGTTGTCCAAAATGCGCACAATGCGTGGGTCGCGTTCAATGCAGTCCTAGGCCGAAGAGGTCATAGCCTAGGGTCACAAAAACCTGTTTATTTGGGCTATTTCAATGGTAGTGATGGTGACGTACATAAATCTCAGCCATGGCCGTTAGCAACGTCTGAATTTCACGAAATGTCTCATGCAGGTAAAAGACATATTGTTAGACTTGGATTCCAAAGATGGGGTCCCTACATCTCTGCAAACCAGAGTTACAGGGGTCCAAAATTGGTAAAATCCCCCATAGGCTTTCATTGGGCCTACTATTTACCGTTCCAAAATCTCACACCATTTCAAAGGGCAATGGCTCAGCAGTGGCAAAACTCACCAGTCATGATCCCCCTAAGGGTCCCTACAATGCTAGAAAATTTGGTACTGCTGAGCCATTGCCCTTTGAAAAGATGTGAGATTTTGGAAAGTGAAATAGGGAGGCAATGAAAGTCTACGGGGGATTTTACCAATTTTGGACCCCTGTAACTCTGGTTTGCAGAGATGTAGGGACCCCATCTTTGGAATCCAAGTCTAACAATATGTCTTCTACCTGCATGAGACATTTCGTGAAATTCAGACGTTGCTAACGGCCATAGCTGAGATTTATGTACGTCACCATCACTACCATTGAAATAGCCCAAATAAACAGGTTTTTGTGACCCTAGGCAATGACCTCTTTGGCCTAGGGGCCCGAAACTCACCAGTCATGTTCCCCCTAAGGGTCCCTACAATGCTAGAAAATTTGGTTCTGCTGAGCCATTGCCCTTTGAAAAGATGTGAGATTTTGGAAAGTGAAATAGGGAGGCAATGAAAGCCTATGGGGGATTTTACCAATTTTGGACCCCTGTAACTCTGGTTTGCAGAGATGTAGGGACCCCATCTTTGGAATCCAAGTCTAACAATATGTCTTCTACCTGCATGAGACATTTCGTGAAATTCAGACGTTGCTAACGGCCATGGCTGAGATTTATGTACGTCACCATCACTACCATTGAAATAACCCAAATAAACAGGTTTTTGTGACCCTAGGCTATGACCTCTTCGGCCTAGGGGCCCGAAACTCACCAGTCATGTTCCCCCTAAGGGTCCCTACAATGCTAGAAAATTTGCCACTGCTGATCAATTGCCCTTTGAAAAGATGTGAGATTTTGGAACTGTAAATAGGAGGCCCAATGAAAGCCTATGGGGGATTTTACCAATTTTGGAATCCTGTAACTCTGGTTTGCAGAGATGTAGGGACCCCATCTTTGGAATCCAAGTCTAACAATATGTCTTCTACCTGCATGAGACATTTCGTGAAATTCAGACGTTGCTAACGGCCATGGCTGAGATTTATGTACGTCACCATCACTACCATTGAAATAGCCCAAATAAACAGGTTTTTGTGACCCTAGGCTATGACCTCTTCGGCCTAGGACTGCATTGAACGCGACCCACGCATTGTGCGCATTCTGGACAACACCAATTACTGGGTTTATACCCTTCTGGATCCACGGTACAAACACAATGTTCCAAAACTGCTTGAAGAAAGAGTCCGACAGGTCAAAATGGAAGAATACCAGCAGGCCCTTGTGGAGACTTTAAAGAGGAGATTGACATCCTCCCCCTCCTCTAGCCAGTTGTTCGCCGACAGACTGACTTCCGCAAACCCAGGACGACCAGGAGGGCAGCAAACAACACAAGCCGCAGCTAGTGCCCAAAAGGGAATGGTATCGGCAGTGTCCTTGGAGTGGGAAAATTTTCTGACACCCATGCAGCAGCACACAGAACAGCAAGCGTGCAGATCCACCTCCAACACCGATCGCCTGGAGAAGATGGTCAAGGACTACATGTCAGATGGCATAGCTGTGTTGAACAATCCATCTGCACCCTTCAACTATTGGGTATCGAAGCTAGACACCTGGCACAAACTGGCAATGTACGCAATAGAGGTGCTGGCTTGCCCGGCAGCCAGCGTTATGTCGGAACGCTGTTTCAGTGCTGCCGGAGGCATCGTCACAGATCGGCGTCTCCGCCTCTCCACAGAAAATGCAGACCGTCTGACTCAAATTAAAATGAATCAATCCTGGATTGGAAACGACTACGCAACACTCCCGGACCCCAACCAAGTAACATGAACAATGAACATCTGTGATGGGTTAGCGTTTCCGGTCCCTGTTTATTGAACCTCTCATCTGTATTACATTTATGACTGCATGGCGACAAAACGCAAATTGCTATCCGCACGCTTCTTGTCCTCATGCAAGGCCTGGGTTGTTGTGTCTCAAAGCGTGGCCTTCTCCTCCTGCGCCACCCTCCTCCTGTTCCATCACGTGTGCTGCTGCTGGGTTAGCGTTACCGGTCCCTTTTCCTGGAACCTCTTATATGTATTACATTTATGACTGCATGCCGACAAAAAGCATGTTACCTGTGCAAAGAAAACAGACATTTCCCGCATTTAAAAGACAGTTTTCCCTTTGAAAAACTATAAGCTCTTTTTGCTAAAAAAAATTTTCCTCTTGTACCCACTCCCAAGGTGCACATACCCTGTAAATTTGGGGTATGTAGCTTATAAGGAGGCTTTACAAAGCACGAAAGTTCGGGTCCCCATTGACTTCCATTATGTTCGGAGTTCGGGTCGAACACCCGAACATCGCGGCCATGTTCGGCCCGAACCCGAACATCTAGATGTTCGCCCAACACAGCGCTAGCCGAACGTTCGGGTAACGTTCGGCCATGTGCTCTTAGTTCGGCCATATGGCCGAACAGTTTGGCCGAACACCATCAGGTGTTCGGCCGAACTCGAACATCACCCGAACAAGGTGATGTTCTGCAGAACACGAACAGTGGCGAACACTGTTCGCCCAACACTAATAATAGCCTTTGGATTTAGCTGTGAGGAGATCATTAGCTACTTTGGTGAGGGCTGTTTCTGTGGAGTGGTTTGGCCGGAAGCCAGATTGGAACTGATCAAGCAAGGAATTTGCAGATAAATACTGACTTAGTTCAGCATGAATGTGGCGTTCAAGTAATTTAGATGCAAATGGAAGAAGTGACACTGGGCGGTAGTTAGCAAGTTCGGTGGGGTCTAGAGATGGTTTTTTAAGTAGTGGTGTTACAACAGCCCTCTTGAGTGAGGATGGAAAAATTACGGTGGAGAGGGATAGGTTAAACAGCGATGTTAGGGCAGGGATGAGGGATGTGGATAGCTGTGGAATGAGATGTGATGGGATAGGATCCAAAGAACAGGTGGCTAGATGGGATTTGGAGATAAGGGAAGAGAGCGAATGTTCGGAGACTGGAGAGAAACTGGAAAGAGAGCAGTCAACAAGAGGAGTGGAGATGGAGTTTGATGTCTGCGTGGAAAACACACTACGGATTTTTGCAATTTTATCTGTAAAGTATGTTGCAAATTGTTCAGCTGATAAGCATGAAGAAGGAGGAGGAGGGGGTGGTCGGAGAAGGGAGTTGAAAGTACTGAACAGGCGCTTTGGATTGTGCAAGTGGGAGGATATAAGGGAGGAGAAGTATGATTGTTTTGCAGAAGAGAAAGCGGTTTTAAACTTGTTCAACTCTTTTTTGTAAGTAATGAAATCCTCATTAGTATTAGTTTTTCTCCAACGGCGTTCAGCTACCCTAGAGCACCCCTTTAACTGTTTAGTAGCTTTGGTCAGCCAGGGTTGGCGACTGGCACGGTGTGGGCGGACATTGGTGAGGGGTGCGATTTCATCCATGACTTGCGTGATTGAGCAGTGATAGTGTGCAGCTGCTGAGTCAGGGTCAGTGAATGGTTGTGTGAGGAGAGGTGGCAAGGCATCAGAGACAGATTGCATGTCTATGTTGCGGTAGTTCCATGTATATGAGCGTGCTTGAGGCAGGGTGGTAGGAAGAGAGGAGGAGAGAGAGAAGTTTAGTAAGTTATGATCAGAGAGCGGGAGAGGAGTATTAGTGAAATCAGTGATAGAACAGAGACGAGTGAATATGAGGTCAAGTGTATGACCATTAGAGTGAGTTGGAGCAGTGGACCACTGAGACAGGCCGTAGGAGGAAGTAAGTGACAGAAGTTTAGTGGCGGCAGAATTGTTGGTGTCAACATGAATGTTAAAGTCGCCCATAATGATGGTAGGGATATCGGAGGACAGGAACTGGAGGAGCCATGCAGAGAAGGGATCTAGGAAGAAGGAAGCAGGGCCAGGAGGGCGATAGATTATTGCGATCTGGAGGTTAGAGGGAGAGTATAGACGGACTGCATGGACTGACTTGAGTGGCTTGAAGGAGCATCTATCAGAGAAAAGAATGCCCACACCACCGCCATGTTTATTCCCACTTCTAGGCGTGTGACTAAAGTGGAATCCCCCATAAGAGAGGGCGGCAGGTGAGACCGTGTCAGAAGGCGTCAGCCATGTTTCTGTGACCCCAAAGAAGGTGAAGGCGTTGGAATTAAAAAGGTCATGGATGAAAGGAAGTTTGTTGCAGACTGAGCGGGCATTCCAGAGAGCAGCAGAGATAGGTGGGGGAGGAGGGGGGAGAAGAGGAATATTAATAAGGTTGTGGTAGTTTCGGTGTGCATGTGGTTGGCTGTTAGCAGTGCGATTAGTGTGCAAGAGTGAGGAGCGAGCCGGCAGAGAGGGTCCGGGGTTTGGTGAAATGTCACCTGCAGCAAGGAGTAGTAGGAGGCAGAGAGCGCGGAGGATAGGGTGGGATTTAGATTTATGGGTAGTTGGAGTATGAAATGTATAGCGCGGTTGTATGAATAAGAAAGTTTTCGTGAGAAGCAACCTGTGGAGAGGATAAAAGAGAGGGAGAAATGTAGAGCGTGTTGCTGACAGCAGGAGGATGCAGTGAGTGTACAGATTTGAGAATAGCAAGGGAAAGCAGGCTAATCATGAAGAGCATATAATATACATATAAACGAACTTCTCTATATTTCTCTAATATAGAGAAGTTCATTTTAAATATTAGCCCCGCCCCCGATGACGGCACGCCGCCACCGCAGCTCCGATTGGCCACCGGGTCCCCCGAAGAATAGCGGGGACATGGGGATCCCGGCGGCCAGGGATAGACCCCACACTGCCGGGGAGAGAGTCTGGAGTCCCGCTGCACAGCGCGATCGCGCGTGGGACTCCAAAACTGACAGGTAAAGCGCTGCACTGCCTACCCTGACCTGAGCTCGGGATCACCGCTAACAGCTTCTTTTTTTTACCCCGAGCTCAGGTCGAGAAAATCGGCAAGGAGGTTAATGGCTTTTTTGCATAGAGATAACAACTGGAGTTTCCTAACTCTTCCTGTACTAAAAACAATTAGACTGATGTGTCAGATCTTAATGTTTTATTTCTTAGCTGTACTACACATACAAATCATAATATCATAATTTTTTTTTCGCTTCAGTGTCTCTTTAACTGCGTGTGAAAATACCTACAGAGGAGGTAACTTAACTACAGAGGAGGTAAATTAACTACAGAAGAGGTAACGTAAGGAATGAAGAGATAAGATAACTCTCTTACTGTGTGGAGGTAAGTTTTCTCTTGCCTTATTATCTCCAGCATGATCTTAGTGAATTGAGGTCATTGGCCTCAATTCACTAAGATCATGCTGGAGATAATAAGGCAAGAGAAAACTTACCTCCACACAGTGAGAGAGTTATCTTATCTCTTCATTCCTTAAGTTACCTCCTCTGTAGTTAATTTACCTCCTCTGTAGTTATTTTCACATGGAGTTAATTAACAGCCTGTCTTTAACTCTAGAGTTATGTTAAGGCTTGAAGAGTTAACTTAAAGACAAAAGAGTTAACTTTAGGTTTGCCTGAGGTAAAATGTTTCCTGACCACTACATTCCTTATCACCATGGTGACAACTCTAGAAACGTTATTAAAGACAGGAGATAAGCTTAGTGAATTGAGGCCATTGACTGGAGTATTGAGGCTACCCATTCTGGTAAAAGCAGCAGATTTCTGGCATCACTACAGGACAGTTACCTGAGTCAAATGGTAATGGAACCAATTAGGGGGAATGTGTTACTGGATTTGATCCTTTCAAATAGACCAGATAATGTATCAAATGTGCAGGTTCGAGAACATTTGGGAAATAGTGATCACAACATGATAAAGTTTGATCCGGTGACTGATAGGCCACAGGGAAGCGGGACTACTAAAACTATGAATTTTAGAAAAGCAAAGTTCAATCAACTCAGGCAGGCGCTAAGTTTGGTGAACTGGGATAATGTACTACAAGGGGAGGACACTGAAGGGAAATGGCAAGCTTTTAAACGTATTCTCAATCAATATTGTAGTAGGTATATCCCATATGGAAACAAAACATCTAGGAATAAAAAAGGGCTCTATGGATGAATAGAAAGGTTAGAGATAAAATGAAGGTGGATAAGAATGCCTATAAGGTCCTAAAACAGAAGGGGACAGAGGCTGCATTATAAGGAGTGCAATAAAAGATGCAAAAAATAAATTAGGCTGGCAAAGATTGAAGCTGAAAATCAAATTGCTAGGGAATAGGGAAATCAAATCTAACCCAAAGAAGTTTTACACGTACATTAACTCTAAAAAAAAAAAAAAAAAGGTTGACTGTATAGGACTCCTAAAGGATGAGGGTGGGTACTCAATGGTGGATGACCAAGGTAAGGCAGAATTATTAAATGCTTTCTTTGCTTCTGTCTTCACAAGGGAAACATCACTGTTACAAATTACAGATGCAGAAGAGTCTCAATCTACTAATTGTAATATTAAATATTGTAATATTAAATACTTAACGTAGGAAGAAGTGAAGGCAAGACTAAATAAATTAAAAATAGACAAGGCACCTGGCCTGGATGGCATCCTCGGGTCCTAAGGGAATTAAGTTCAGTTATAGATAAACCCCTTTATCTTATCTTTTGTGACTCTCTTTCAAGTGGCAGAGTCCCAGTGGATTGGCATACAGCCCATGTTTTCCCATTATTTAAGAAGGGCAAAAAAAATTTGATCCAGGAAATTATAGACCTGTAAGCTTAAAGAGACTCTGTAACAAAATTTTGAGCCTTATTTCTTCTATTCTATAAGTTCCTATACCTGTTCTGATGTGGTCTGTCTTACTGCAACCTTTTCTAGTTGCACTGTCTCTGTAATAAATCTTATCTCCTTTCCTCTGTCGTGTCTGTCAGGCAGAGGCTGGAATGTGTGTAATGTGCAGCACTGCTCGTCATTGGCAGAAGCTTTACACACACCCTCCAAGCTCTGCATGAATCACACAGTAAGCTGTTCTCAGCCTATGATACTCTGGTTAGAAGTCAGTCATTTGTTTGTAAACGCTGCCTAAAACTGTTAATTACAAGCCAGGATTGCAGCAGGGAGTGACAGAAACAGCACAGAGGGGCACAGGGGAACATAAGGAATAGAATGGTATGCTTTTTATTGTACGAATATTGGAGTACAGATTCTCTTTAACATCAGTTGTATGCAAACTATTTGAAGGGTTACTAAGAGATACTATACATGACTTCATAGTAGAAAATAATCTTATTTCTCAGCATCAGCATGGGTTTTCTAAAGACAGGTCCTGTTTGACTAAAATGCTCAGCTTTTATGAGGTAGTGAACGCTAATGTGGATATTGGGAATGCTGTAGATGTGATATACTTGGACTTCGCAAAGGCCTTCGACACTGTTCCCCACAAAAGTCTGGTGCAAAAGTTGAGGATGCAAGGACTGGGGAAGAGTCTGTGTGCATGGATAGGGAACTGGCTAATGGACAGAAAACAAAGAGTTATGGTCAATGGATCATACTCAAAATGGGTGACTGTTAGCAGTGGGGTCCCACAGTGGTCTGTACTGGGTCCAGTGCTCTTCAATGTATTTAATAATGCACCAGTAGATGCAGTAGAAAGCAACATTGCTATTTTTGCAGATGATACAAAATTGTGCAGAACCATCTACTATCAGGAAGATAGTGACATATTGCAACAGGATCTGGATAGGATGGCTATATGGGCACATAAATGGCAGATGAAATTCAATGTTGAAAAGTGTAAAGTCATGCATTTTTGTTGTACCAATGGTCTAGTACCATACAAAATAAATGGGATACAGTTGGGGACATCAAACTTGGAGAAGGACTTAGGAGTACTCATCGACAACAAGTTAAATAATCGTATTCAATGCCAAGCCGCTGCAGCTAAAGCTAATAAAATTTTGGGATGCATTAAAAGGGAAATAAAAACTTGAGATGCTAGCATAATATTGCCTCTGTTTAACTCTCTAGTAAGGCCACATCTGGAATATGGAATTCAGTTCTGGGCACCACATTACAGGAAAGATATTACAGTTTTAGAGCAGGTGCAGTGACGAGCAACAAAATTGATACGTGGGACGGAAGGTCTCACTTACCAAGAAAGGTTAGATAAACTGGTTTTATTTAGTCTAGAGAAAAGATGCCTTAGGGGGGATCTAATTAACATGTATAAATACATCAGAGGGCAATATAAAAGCTTGGCGGATGAGCTTTTTGTCCCTAGGCCTTCTCAAAGGACTAGAGGACATGATCTGCGCATAGAGGAAAAACGTTTTCTCTGGTTGAACTCGATGGAAGTATGTCTTTCTTCAACCCAAATAACTATGTAACTATGTAACTATGTTTTAGCCATTTATTTAGGAAAGGGTTCTTTACAGTAAGAGTGATTAAGATGTGGAATGCATTGTCACAGGAAGTAGTTATGGCAAATTCTATACCTGCATTTAAAGGGGGCTTAGATGCTTTCCTTGCGTTGAAAGACATCCATGGCTACAATTACTAGGTAATGTCCAGTGATGTTGATCCTGAGATTTTATCAGTTTGCCATCTGGAGTTGGAAAGGAATTTTTTCCCTTTTGGGGCTAATTGGACCATGCCTTGTAAGGGTTTTTCACCTTCCTCTGGATCAACAGGGATATGTGAGGGGGCAGGCTAGTGTTGTACTTTGTTCTCTGGTTTAACTCAATAGACGTATGTCTTTTTTCAACCCAAATAACTATGTAACTATGTAGCTTTCATGATGGTTTTTGAAATGCTACCAGAGCCACAAGCTACACCTGCGAGGCAAAAGGCATATAGGATATTGGGAAACCTTCAGAATTCTGCTGATTTCTCAGTTTCTGATCGAAAATTGCAATTTCTTTGGCAGAAACTGGTATGTGGAAAACTCTATGGAGGAATTGGTAATATGAATAATACCGCATTACTGAGATTTGGACATTTTAAGCCAATCTGAGGACTCGAAAGCATTGGTCCAATCAAAGAATGCAGAATTTTACCAGAAATTGCATTACTATGGAAATTTTAGACCAATCAGATCACTTGGAAGTATTAGGTCAATCCAAGAATGCAGAAGTTTGCTGCATTTGCGGATCGAAAATGCTGAGTCTGCATAATAGCGAACATCCAAAAAAAAAAAAATATTTACAAATACCTAACTTTATTGACAAAAAAGAAATCCAAGAGAAGAGACCCATCACTGTCTTCAAGTGTATTTCAAGCTCTTTCTTTATTTAAAGCATCAGAGATATTACAAAGGGCAAGTCTGTGTGACGTTTTGAGAGGAGCATCCTCTCTTTCTCAAGCTAACAAGCCCTCTAACAACATACAAACACAATCGGCTTTAAATAGTACATGCTCCTGACAGGAGCCAATCAGAATGGTCTGGACGCCCTGTCGTCTACCAATCAGGTTAAGTTCCTGCAACAAGACCTCCCATCAAGTGGAGGACCTGATGGGGAACTGCATTTATATTTATCCTCCAATGACTTTAAAATGGCAG
Source organism: Hyperolius riggenbachi (assembly GCF_040937935.1). Classification (NCBI taxonomy): domain Eukaryota; kingdom Metazoa; phylum Chordata; class Amphibia; order Anura; family Hyperoliidae; genus Hyperolius; species Hyperolius riggenbachi. The sequence goes on along the minus strand of NC_090649.1, from coordinate 362,685,361 downwards.
ACGGAACGCCGACCTATAAGAGAGCATGTCCTACCTTCAAAAAACGTCATAAAAACCGCCGTATGCAATAATTTGCATGCGGTAATGTTATAACGTACACGAAAAAACGTTAGCGTAAGAAACCCGGAAGCGAAAATCATCTAAGACATAGACATGAAAAAGAAAAAAAGAACCATGAGGTTCAAAAATCATCCGCACGGTGTTAGGCGGCCACATATAGTGGCGGCCCGACATCAGACATCTATCCTTAAAGGGAAGGTTCAGGGAGGGTGGGGAAAAAATAAAAATCAATTTCCACTTACCTGGGGCTTCCTCCAGCCCGTGGCAGGCAGAAGGTGCCCTCGCCGCCGCTCCGCAGGCTCCCGTGGTCTCCGGTGGCCGACCCAACCTGGCCAGGCCGGCTGCCAGGTCGGGCTCTTCTGCGCTCCAAGTCCTTGTACTTCTGCGTCCCACGCCGGCGCTCTGACGTCATCGGACGTCCGCCGGGCTGTACTGCGCATGCGCAGAACTACTGCGCATGCGCAGTACAGCCCGGCGGACGTCCGATGACGTCAGAGCGCCGGCGTGGGACGCAGAAGTACAAGGACTAGGAGCGCAGAAGAGCCCGACCTGGCAGCCGGCCTGGCCAGGTCGGGTCGGCCACCGGAGACCACCGGGAGCCTGCGGAGCGGCGGCGAGGGCACCTCCTGCCTGCCACGGGCTGGAGGAAGCGCCAGGTAAGTGGAAATTGATTTTTATTTTTTCCCCACCCTCCCTGAACCTTCCCTTTAAAGAGAAACTCCAGTGAAAATAATGTAATAAAAAATGTGCTTCATTTTTACAATAATTATGTATAAATGATTTAGTCAGTGTTTGCTCATTGTAAAATCTTTCCTCTCCGCGATTTACATTCTGACATTTATTACATGGTGACATTTTTACTGTGGGCAGATTATGTAGCTGCTGCTAGCTGTTTTGGCAGTTGGAGACAGCTGTAAACAGCCATTTCCCACAATGTAACAAGTTTCACAGACAGGAAATTGCCAAGAGTACCTCGGTCCTCAGAGCTTCTCGTGGGAGGGGTTTCACCACAATATCAGTCATACAGCACCCCCTGATGGTCTGTTTGTGAAAAGCAATAGATTTCTCATGTAAAAGGGGAAATCAGCTACTGATTGGGATAAAGTTAAATTCTTGGTTGGAGTTTCTCTTTAAGGATGTCTTGTTGATATTACTTGGTCTGGACGCCAGGAGTCTTCTTTGGGGTTAGTTCTGATTTTTTATTATTTTTGGCTTATATATTTTTATCTTTTGTGGGCCATCCCGTACTGGCCGCCGCTGATATGCGGCCGCCGATCCGGGCGGGCCTTCAAATATTGTTGTTTTGTGTGTGCCTGGTCCTCTCCTGACTGGCCGCCATATTTTGTGGATGCCAGACGGGAGGGAGTTGGTGCCGTGAAGTTCTTGCCAGCCCAGACTGGCCGGCGTTGTGAGTGGATGCCAGTCTGGGAAGGTGGGATCTTATTTTATGTTTTGAAACGTCCAGTGTCGGGCCGTCGCTATATGTGGCCGCCTAACACCGTGCGGATGATTTTTGAACCTCATGGTTCTTTTTTTCTTTTTCATTCATTTTTATTCTTTTTTTATATTATAGTTGTCCTTTCCTGCATTAATGACATCAGTCTCATCATGAGCGAGGAGCATGTCCACCTTCTGCTTGAAAAATATAACATTTTATGCGTAGTCGGTATAGTAGATTTGATTGGAACATCTATGTCTTAGACGATTTTCGCTTCCGGGTTTCTTACACTAAAGTTTTTTTGCGTACGCTATAACGTTATCGCATGCGAATTTACGCGTACCGCGGTTTTTATGACTTTTTTTAAAGGTAGGACATGCTCTCTTATAGGTCGGCGTTCCGTCGACCATTTTAAAGTCATTGGAGGATAAATATAGATGCAGTTCCCCATCAGGTCCTCCACTTGATGGGAGGTCTTGTTGCAGGAACTTAACCTGATTGGTAGACGACAGGGCATCCAGACCATTCTGATTGGCTCCTGTCAGGAGTATGTACTATTTAAAGCAGATTGTGTTCATATGTTGTTAGAGGGCTTGTTAGCTTGAGAAAGAGAGGATTCTCCTCTTGAAACGTTGCACAGACTTGCCCTTTGTAAAATCTCTGATGCTTTAAATAAAGAAAAGCTTGAAATACACTTGAAGACGGTGCTGGGTCTCTTCTCTTGGATTTACTGCTTGCAGTTCCTGGAGACAGAGGGACATCGACCACAAGCACGTCGCACTTTGATGGTTGGGTGCTGCCTACCACTATTTTTCCACTTGACAAAAAATAAATTAACATTCTGTGGAAATCAGAATTTCTTATTTCCACGGAAATCAGAAAGTGGAAATCCATCTTAATCGGAAATCAGCATTTCCAAATATCCCTAGCAGGGAGTTAATTAAGTGGCTCAGAAACTGGTGAAGTCAAGAAGATTGGGCAGACTTATCAGGTGGCTACTGGTTGTGCACCTAAATTAGGAGGGTTCAGTTCTGCTGGATGGTCAGAGTGTTGGAGGAGATATTAAACTAGTACCTGACGATTGGGGAAAAGGAAGGGTAAGGGAGTGAAGAGAAACAAGTAGGCAAGGTATAGAAGAGAGTAAATGGATGTCTGGGATTCTTTGGCTTTAAGGGATTTTAAAAGGTTAGGGGGTCCAAATAGGGATTTACATTAGGGATCCGCATAGGGCTTCCTCTAGCCCCATGTAATCTGTGGGCTTCATCACTATCAGGTAATTTGGGCAGCAATGCTCTTTCGCGCATGCATGCCCCATTGTGCTCCAGTGGCTCTGAAACAATCTGCACCTGCGCAGTCCTACTGAGCAGGTGCAGAACCCTCTAGTAGCAGGAGAACGATGGGGGTGCTTGTGGTAGGACAGTGCACGTGCAGAATAGCACGACTGGCCAAACTACCAGAGGGGACCTTGGGACAACGGAGCGGCTGGGGGGTGGAGCCCACTGACCACATGGGGCTGGAGGTATCACCAGGAAGTATAAATACTGCACTTTACTACCTCTCAGGTACACTTTAACTAAGAGAGATACTAGATTAGCTTATGTAGCTTTATGGATAAACTTGTAGAACCTCTCCAAGTCATTAACCATGAAGAATAGGCTTACAGGGATTTTAAAGTAAACTCCAGTTTCAGAGTAAACTCCATTCAGCTGAGTGGAGGTTTTGGTCATGCTAAAGGATGAAGCTTCTTGAGAATCACAATTTTTTTGCTATGACCTGTCCAGTTGTAAATAAGACATTTATTTGCAATGGTAAAGTGCATTTTTTTTAAAGGTTTAGATGGGGTCCAGCTAATTGGGATGAAGGTAAAATGTAGAATTCAGCTGTGTGCTGATTTTGTTCCTAATATCTTCCCATGGTTCTTTAAGTTTTGGACAATCCTAAAATTTAAGTATCAAAGATCTGTTCATGGAGCAGTTTCTCCATCATAATAGGAACATAGTTTTAAAGAATAAGGCCAGTTTTGTGGGTGTTATTTACTACCTTAAAAATATTTCTTGGTGCATTTTCCAGTGAGTGGCACAATGAGAAAACATACTGACTGATCTGGTCGCTTTTGTGACTTTGAAGTTTTCTATACATTGCAGGCCCGAGGAATATTTGGATTATTATTTATCAGAATCAGAATCAGAATCATTTTATTTCGCCAAGTACAACGGGGGTCGTACCCGGAATTATTTTTGGCACATACAGGGTCGGTGATGGTACAGCAAAAACGCAAGCAGTAATGTACATTACATTTTGTAGTGAGTACACAGTGCACGGAACATAATACTTAGTTACATAGTAGAAGGTCCTGAGGATACATCCAGTGCTATGTGAGTGGAGCGCTACCTTCTCTGCAGCGCTCAACAGCTCTGCAGCTATTTGGATGCCACCCAGAATACCGGGAAAAGAAGCGTAAAGAGATATAGAGAGTAGAAGCTTACAGGCGGACCCAGGAGAAGGACTGGAGAGGGTAATCCGCTGCTGTATAAGGCACTCAAACGCTTCTGCAGCGATACTTGAATCAGATGCCCCTCAGTCCAACCCTGGGGAAGAGGGAGAGATACGAGAGAAGATGCAAGAGAAAAGGAAGGAAGATAAAGAGAAAGTGAGGACAGAGCAGAGAGAGAGGAGAGAGAAGAGAAAGGAGAGAGTAGTAGTAGGGGAAAAAAAATGGGCATTGCCGTAGCTGGCTAGTGGACTGGTTAAACGTCCCAGTGGCCGTCGGAGCAATTGGACAGTTTGCAAGCCTGATGTGCAACAATGGGGCTGCAGGCACAGTGGTGGTGGGGCTCGGGACTTCTGATAGCCCTTTTGTACCTGCGGTGGAGAGGCTCTGGCAGCGGTAGAGGAGAGCATGGGTCCATGCTGACTGAGGCCTAGTCAGCAGCCCCAGTATGGTGGCTTTAGAGTCCAACAATGGGCACAGGAGACCCAGCACGGTGGTGCAGCGCAGAACGTCTGGCCCTGTTGTACCTGTGGAGGTGCTGGAGGTGGTAGTGCTGGAGGTAAGACTGGTGGAGGGCATGGTTCCCGGAGACCATGCTGGGTAGCTTGAAGACTGGGACCAGTGCAGTGCAGGGATCAGCTGGCCTATGGATGGGGCAGATGCTGGTCCTGTGCTGGTGCGTCAGAGTCCGGGGAGCCGGAGCGGCTCAGCTGATCTGCAGGGTAACGGCCTGGTCTTTGGAGCAGCTGAGAGCGGCGGCCTGATCAGCTGGTCAGCAGAGTACAGTGGCGGCCTGGTCTCCGGCTGCAGCCTCCGATCAGCTGAGAGTGGCGTTGGAGCAGCAGCTGATGCGAGTGTCGTCCCTGGCAGCAGCAGCGGCGAAACATGAGGTGGCATGGGCAGAGAGCGGTGTTTCTGCAATAGTTGTTACGTCCTGGCTACCCCAGCTGCAGTGATCCATCCTCCAGCAGAGCATAGCACATGGGCCGGAAAGTGTCTGTCCTCCCAAACTCCTAGCAGCTTGCGATGTGCACCCGAAGCCCCCACATCTTTCCCAGGAGGGTGAAAGAGATTGGGTGGGTGCGAGCGGGGAGATTGCAGGCCAGCTGATCAGCATGTGGCTTAATCATGCGGAAGCCCGATCAGCTGGCTGCGCACCGGCGGTAGCTGCATGACCGGTCTGCGAGCTCACACCCCCGACAGCCAAGCTTCAGTAGCGGCGCAGCCGCATGGATCTAGCGGCGTCATGTGGGGTCAGTCAGCTGTTGTCTCCCACGTGGCGTGCTGGTCCTCAGTGTAAGCGATGGGGAGCCGGAGCCCGGGAAGCGAGCAGACCACACTCTGCGGCGATGGAATAAGGGAGCTGGACGGAGCCTCCGCTGTGAGTCATGGCCAGGGGGGGACCCAGGAAAGGGAGAAAAAGAGAGTTGTTGCCGGAGCCCTGTGGCCGTGGCTTCCTATCTAGGCGCCATCTTATGGAGAGAGTATTACATCATAAAGAAATCCCTCCTTTTGATCTTGGAAGAGAGGGGAATATTATTTTAGTATAGGAGAATGAATGTGCAATTTGAAGGTATTGGGATATATCAGTACTATTGATAGGGTATTGACTTCGTAGGGTATAGAAAGGTTTTAATTTATCCACGATAAATAGATCATTAACAAATAGAATTCCCTTGGTTTGCTATGTCTTTGCAGAAAGATTTCCTATAATTGTTTGTAGAAACAACAGAAGTGGAGGCGCACCGGGCCAGTAAAAAAGGGCGCATATGGCTAATAGACAAAAAGGGCGCCGACACAGACTGCAATGCAAAATATCGGCTGTTGGGCGCCCGACAGGAAAAAAGGGTGCCCGAGAAATGGCAGTTGCAGAAATCGTGTTAACAAATGTTTTCGTTTACAGAATAAGGTTTATTACAAATATCGTTTACAAGTTCGTTTTACCTTTGTGGTTTACTTATTTTTTTCGTTTTTAAATTTCGCTTATAGGGGCTTTTACTTATTTTTCCAGTTTTAAATTTCGCTTTCAGGGCTGTAACAAGTAAATTATCATTTACACTTATTTTATCATTTAAAATTTGTTTTCATACATATACCGTATTTCGCGCCGTATAAGACGCTCCGGAATATAAGACGCACCCAGGTTTAGAGGGTGAAATCCAGGGAAAAAAGATATAAACTAAACCTGGTGCATCCATATTTCAGGAGCGTCTTGTATCAGGGGTCCCCAACCTGTGGTCCGCGGCCCACTAGTGGTCTGCAGGACATTTTACAGTGGGCCGCGGCTTAAGACTGATTTTTAACTTTCTCAGTGTTATTTTTAGTTTTTATGCACGGCCTCGGCCGTGGACGTCATAGTTCGCCAGTCCCGCCCCCTCAATCTGTGGCCAATCAACCCCCCTGAAGCGCCGGCGAAGAACTGCATCTCGGAAGCGCCAGTCCTGCCTCCTTCATCGATGGGGCAATCATCGCAGCGCTCTGAGGCTTTCAGACACGCCCGCTCCATACTTGTGGCCAATCACGCTCTTCCTCAAGTGGCATCACTGCGGGCGGCGACTTTGGTAGATACAGACGTGTTTGGGCGCCATTAGAGGTGTGAGCTGATGCTGGGAGCCTGACCCTGGGACACTGGGAGCCGGTCACTGGGAGCCTGACACTGGGGTAACTACTTGCTACACTGGGCTAACTGTACTTGCTAAACTGGGCTAACTGTACTTGCTATACTGGGCAACCTGTACTAGCTATACTGGGCTAACTGTACTAGCTACACTGGGCTAACTGTACTTGCTATACTGGGCTAACTGTACTTGCTATACTGGGCTAACTGTACTTGCTATACTGGTCTAACTGTACTTGCTATACTGGGCTAACTGTACTAGCTACACTGGGCTAACTGTACTTGCTATACTGGTCTAACTGTACTTGCTATACTGGGCTAACTGTACTAGCTACACTGGGCTAACTGTACTTGCTATACTGGGCTAACTGTACTTGCTATACTGGGCTAACTGTACTTGCTATACTGGGCTAACTGTACTAGCTATTCTGGGCTAACTATAGTAGCTATACTGTGGTAACTGTACTTGCTATACTGGGCTAACTATACTAGCTATACTGGGCTAACTGTACTAACTACACTGGGCTAACTGTACTTGCTATACTGGGCTAACTGTACTAGCTATACTGTGGTAACTGTAGTAGCTATACTGTGGTAACTGTACTTGCTATACTGGACTAACTATACTAGCTATACTGGGCTAACTGTACTAGCTACACTGGGCTAACTGTACTTGCTATACTGGGCTAACTGTACTAGCTATACTGGGCTAACTGTAGTAGCTATACTGTGGTAACTGTACTTGCTATACTGGGCTAACTATACTAGCTATACTGGGCTAACTGTACTAGCTATACTGGGCTAACTGTACTTGCTATAGTGGGCTAACTGTACTAGCTATACTGGGCTAACTGTAGTAGCTATACTGTGGTAACTGTACTTGCTATACTGGGCTAACTATACTAGCTATTCTGGGCTAACTGTACTAGCTATACTGGGCTAACTGTTCTTGCTGTACTGGGCTAACTGTACTTGCTATACTGGGCTAACTGTACTTTCTATACTGGGCTAATTTTACTTGCTATACTGGGCTAACTGTACTAGCTATACTGGGCTAACTGTAGTAGCTATACTGGGCTAACTGTACTTGCTATAGCGGGCTAACTGTACTAGCTATACTGGGCTAACTGTAGTAGCTATACTGGGGTAACTGTACTTGCTATACTGGGCTAACTGTGCTTGCTATACTGTGGTAACTGTACTAGCTATATTGGGGTAACTGTAGTAGCTATACTGTGGTAACTGTACTTGCTATACTGGGCTAACTATACTTGCTATACTGTAGTAACTGTACTTGCTATACTGTAGTAACTGTACTTGCTATACTGGGCTAACTGTACTTGCTATACTGGGCTAACTGTACTTGCTATACTGGGCTAACTGTACTAGCTATACTGGGCTAACTATAGTAGCTATACTGTGGTAACTGTACTTGCTATACTGGGCTAACTGTACTAGCTACACTGGGCTAACTGTACTTGCTATACTGGGCTAACTGTACTAGCTATACTGGGCTAACTGTAGTAGCTATACTGTGGTAACTGTACTTGCTATACTGGGCTACCTATACTAGCTATACTGGGCTAACTGTACTTGCTATAGTGGGCTAACTGCACTAGCTATACTGGGCTAACTGTACTTGCTATAGTGGGCTAACTGCACTAGCTATACTGGGCTAACTGTAGTAGCTATACTGTGGTAACTGTACTTGCTATACTGGGCTAACTGTACTAGCTATACTGGGCTAACTGTACTTGCTATACTGGGCTAATTGTACTTGCTATACTGGGCTAACTGTACTAGCTATACTGGGCTAACTGTAGTAGCTATACTGGGGTAACTGTACTTGCTAGTCCTTATACAGGGGCAACTGTGTTAGCTACCTATACTGGGGGCAACTATACCTTGATACCTACTTACCTATATACTACACTCAAAATCAGGGAAAAAAGGGTGTGTGGCTAACCCCTCCCCCCCCCCCCCCCCCCCAGGCCCCAGAGAAAAGTTTGGTTGGGATAGTGGGCCCCGGGCTCAAAAAGGTTGGGGACTCCTGTTGTACATGACCTCCCCAAATGGTGTCCTCCTGTGTCCTGCTGTCTGCCCCTGGTGTCCTGCTGTCTGCCCCCATGTGTCCTGCTGTCTGCCCCCAGCTGTCTGCCCCCATGTGCCTGCCCCATGTGCCTGCTGTCTGCCCCCATGTGCCTGCCCCATGTGCCTGCTGTCTGCCCCCATGTGCCTGCCCCATGTGCCTGCTGTCTGCCCCCATGTGCCTGCCCCCATGTGCCTGCTGTCTGCCCCCATGTGCCTGCTGTCTGCCCCCATGTGCCTGCTCCCATGTGCCTGCTGTCTGCCCCCATGTGTCTGCCCCATGTGTCTGCCCCATGTGCCTGCCCCCATGTGCCTGCTGTCTGCCCCCATGTGTCTGCCCCCAGCTGTCTGCCCCCATGTGTCTGCCTCCATGTGTCTGCCCCCATGTGTCTGCCCCCAGGTTTCTGTCCCCATGTGTCTGCCCCCAGCTGTCTGCCCCCGTGTTTCTGCCCCCAGCTGTCTGCCCCCATGTGTCTGCCCCATGTGTCTGCCCCCAGGTTTCTGTCCCCCATGTGTCTGCCCCCAGGTTTCTGTCCCCCATGTGTCTGCCCCAGCTGTCTGCCCCCAGGTTTCTGTCCCCATGTGTCTGACCCCAGGTTTCTGTCCCCCATGTGTCTGCCCCCATGTGTCTGCCCCCAGCTGTCTGCCCCCAGGTTTCTGTCCCCATGTGTCTGACCCCAGGTTTCTGTCCCCCATGTGTCTGCCCCCATGTGTCTGCCCCCAGGTTTCTGTCCCTCATGTGTGTCTGCCACCCGTGTTTCTGCCCCTGTGTGTGATCACCGGGTACCCCCTGCTTGCCCCCCTCCTCGTGTCCCCCCTGTGTGTTCTCGCCGGGTCCCCCTCTAATTGAGAAGCGGCAGCTGCTTACCTCCTCCATCTTGCCCGCGGCGATTGAAGACATCCGGCTTCTGTCGGGCGGCTTCCTCTAGTGCCGGCTTGTAATGACGCGTCATCGATGACCTACTTACCTATATACTACACTCAAAATCAGGGAAAAAAGGGTGTGTGGCTAACCCCTCCCCCCCCCCCCCCCAGGCCCCAGAGAAAAGTTTGGTTGGGATAGTGGGCCCCGGGCTCAAAAAGGTTGGGGACTCCTGTTGTACATGACCTCCCCAAATGGTGTCCTCCTGTGTCCTGCTGTCTGCCCCTGGTGTCCTGCTGTCTGCCCCCATGTGTCCTGCTGTCTGCCCCCAGCTGTCTGCCCCCATGTGCCTGCCCCATGTGCCTGCTGTCTGCCCCCATGTGCCTGCCCCATGTGCCTGCTGTCTGCCCCCATGTGCCTGCCCCCATGTGCCTGCTGTCTGCCCCCATGTGCCTGCTGTCTGCCCCCATGTGCCTGCTCCCATGTGCCTGCTGTCTGCCCCCATGTGTCTGCCCCATGTGTCTGCCCCATGTGCCTGCCCCCATGTGCCTGCTGTCTGCCCCCATGTGTCTGCCCCCAGCTGTCTGCCCCCATGTGTCTGCCTCCATGTGTCTGCCCCCATGTGTCTGCCCCCAGGTTTCTGTCCCCATGTGTCTGCCCCCAGCTGTCTGCCCCCGTGTTTCTGCCCCCAGCTGTCTGCCCCCATGTGTCTGCCCCATGTGTCTGCCCCCAGGTTTCTGTCCCCCATGTGTCTGCCCCCAGGTTTCTGTCCCCCATGTGTCTGCCCCAGCTGTCTGCCCCCAGGTTTCTGTCCCCATGTGTCTGACCCCAGGTTTCTGTCCCCCATGTGTCTGCCCCCATGTGTCTGCCCCCAGCTGTCTGCCCCCAGGTTTCTGTCCCCATGTGTCTGACCCCAGGTTTCTGTCCCCCATGTGTCTGCCCCCATGTGTCTGCCCCCAGGTTTCTGTCCCTCATGTGTGTCTGCCACCCGTGTTTCTGCCCCTGTGTGTGATCACCGGGTCCCCCCTGCTTGCCCCCCTCCTCGTGTCCCCCCTGTGTGTTCTCGCCGGGTCCCCCTCTAATTGAGAAGCGGCAGCTGCTTACCTCCTCCATCTTGCCCGCGGCGATTGAAGACATCCGGCTTCTGTCGGGCGGCTTCCTCTAGTGCCGGCTTGTAATGACGCGTCATCGATGACGCGTCATTACAAGCCGGCACTAGAGGAAGCCGCCCACAGGAGCCGGATGTCTTCAATCGCCGCGGGCAAGATGGAGGAGGTAAGCAGCTGCCGCTTCTCAATTAGGGGGGCCCGAGCGCACACGTTGGGGACACGAGGAGGGGGGCAAGCAAGGAGGGGGAGGAGAGGCCACAGCAGGACGCACAGGCAGGGAATCCCCGACGGCGGGTCGCGGTTCGTATCGGCGGGCGTTCGTAAGTCAGGGATTCCCTGCCTTTGCCGTATAAGACGCAGGGACTTTTTCTCCCCATTTTTTGGGGAGAAAAAGTGCGTCTTATACGGCGAAAAGTATGGTAATGCTTAAATATCGTTTTCAACCTTGTTCTATTGGAAATACGTCGCTTTTGGTATTAACTTAGTTTTTTACACTTATAATGTGTTGATTATAGTTTTCTAATATATTGCTTTTATTATTACCATTATTTTAAGATTTTTAATGCGTATGTGATTGTAAGGCTATCTATTCTATTATATATATACCTTTTTCTATTTATAATATTATAAATGTGTACGTGATTTTAACGCTATTTATTCTATTACAAATATATAAATTAGGGATGGGACGACGAATCCGGCGAATCCACGAATCCCTCGAATATTAGGAAATATTCGAGATTCGTGGACTCGAATCCCGATGCCATTTTCCGCTCGCCGAATCCGCCGAAACTCGACGCTGCATCGCAGCACATCCGCCGCTTCACCCGCTTGCAAGTGTCCTCCTCCCGCTCCCCGCAGCCTCCTCCGCTCGCCCCCTGCATAAATAAGAAGCAGCAGCCTCTCTCACCTCCAGCGTGGAGCCCGGAGCGGCAGTCCTCCTGCAAACTTCCTTATTCCCCCTAGTGACTGGCTCTTACTACGTCATCAGTAAGAGCCGGTCAGGCGGCCACTAGGGGGAACTAGGAAGTAAAGTCTGCCGCACTGCACTCCACGCTGGAGGTGAGAGGCTGCTTCTGCTTATTTATGCAGGGGGGCGAGCGGAGGAGGCTGCGGGGAGCGGGAGGAGGATATGACCCAGCTACCTACTGCAGTGTAGGTAAGGTAGCCCACCCAGCCTGCTAATTATACTGATTCCCTCAGCCTGCTACCTATACTGATCCCCCCAGCCTGCTACCTATACTGATCCCCCAGCCTGCTACCTATACTGAGCCCCCCAGCCTGCTACCTATACTGAGCCCCCCAGCCTGCTAACTATACTGATCCCCCCCAGCCTGCTACCTATACTGATCCCCCCAGCCTGCTACCTATACTGATCCCCCCCCAGCCTGCTACCTATACTGATCCCCCCAGCCTGCTACCTATACTGATTCCCCCAGCCTGCTACCTATACTGAGCCCCCCAGCCTGCTACCTATACTGAGCCCCCCAGCCTGCTACCTATACTGAGCCCCCCAGCCTGCTACCTATACTGAGCCCCCCAGCCTGCTACCTATACTGATCCCCCCAGCCTGCTACCTATACTGAGCCCCCCAGCCTGCTACCTATACTGAGCCCCCCAGCCTGCTACCTATACTGAGCCCCCCAGCCTGCTAACTATACTGATCCCCCCCAGCCTGCTACCTATACTGATCCCCCCAGCCTGCTACCTATACTGATCCCCCCCCAGCCTGCTACCTATACTGATCCCCCCAGCCTGCTACCTATACTGATCCCCCCAGCCTGCTACCTATACTGAGCCCCCCAGCCTGCTACCTATACTGAGCCCCCCAGCCTGCTACCTATACTGAGCCCCCCAGCCTGCTACCTATACTGAGCCCCCCAGCCTGCTACCTATACTGATCCCCCCAGCCTGCTACCTATACTGAGCCCCCCAGCCTGCTACCTATACTGAGCCCCCCAGCCTGCTACCTATACTGAGCCCCCCAGCCTGCTACCTATACTGAGCCCCCCAGCCTGCTACCTATACTGATCCCCCCAGCCTGCTACCTATACTGAGCCCCCCAGCCTGCAACCTATACTGATCCCCCCAGCCTGCTACCTATACTGATCCCCCCAGCCTGCTACCTATACTGAGCCCCCCAGCCTGCTACCTATACTGAGACCCCCAGCCTGCTACCTATACTGAGACCCCCAGCCTGCTACCTATACTGATCCCCCCAGCCTGCTACCTATACTGATCCCCCCAGCCTGCTACCTATACTGATCCCCCCCCCCCCCAGCCTTCTACCTATACTGATCCCCCCCCCAGCCTTCTACCTATACTGATCCCCCCAGCCTGCTACCTATACTGATCCCCCCAGCCTGCTACCTATACTGATCCCCCCAGCCTGCTACCTATACTGATCCCCCCAGCCTGCTACCTATACTGAGACCCCCAGCCTGCTACCTATACTGAGACCCCCAGCCTGCTACCTATACTGAGACCCCCAGCCTGCTACCTATACTGATCCCCCCCAGCCTGCTACCTATACTGATCCCCCCAGCCTGCTACCTATACTGAGCCCCCCAGCCTGCTACCTATACTGAGCCCCCCAGCCTGCTACCTATACTGAGCCCCCCAGCCTGCTACCTATACTGAACCCCCCAGCCTGCTACCTATACTGAGCCCCCCATAGCCTGCTACCTATACTGATCCCCCCATAGCCTGCTACCTATACTGAAGCCGCCCATAGTGTGCTAACTATACTGAAGCCGCCCATACCCTGCTGCCTATACTGAAGCCCCCCCATACCCTGCTGCCTATACTGAAGGCCTCTATACCCTGCTACCTATACTGAAGCCCCCTATACCCTGCTGCCTATACTGAAGGCCCCTATACCCTGCTGCCTATACTGAAGGCCCCTATACCCTGCTGCCTATACTGAAGGCCATTATACCCTGCTGCCTATACTGAAGGCCATTATACCCTGCTGCCTATACTGAAGGCCACTATACCCTGCTGCCTATACTGAAGGCCACTATACCCTGCTGCCTATACTGAAGGCCACTATACCCTGCAACCAGAGCCGGGACAAGGTCCTCCAGCACCCAAGGCTGAGACACCAAAGTGCGCCCCTCCATCCCTGCCACCCCAGCCATTACACACTGATTGCTATTAGACTAAGAGGCGCCACAGGGCCCACAACCTCCCCAACACCTTAATATCTAGTTATCTGGCATGCAGTCACTGCCATGTATCCCCTTTTCTTATTTCTTTCTGCTTCAAACACAATTAGGAATGACAGCTGAATGAATTCTGCGCCCCCTCCTACCCTGCGCCCTGAGGCTGGAGCCTCTCCAGCCTATGCCTCGGCCCGGCCCTGCCTGCAACCTATACTGAATGCCCCTATACCTTGCAACCTATAGTGAAGGCCCCTATACCTTGCTAGCTATACTGAAGACACCTTTACCTAGCTACCTATACTGCGGGCACCTATGCCTGGGTACCTATACTGCGGGCAACTATACCATGGATCGCACAATTCTTATGTGCAGGATTCGTTAGATTCGGGATTCGAAAGGTTTGTGTTAGTTTCAGGCCAGAAGTCTTCAGACACTGTTGACCCTCCCACTGATGGAAGAAGCGTTCCCCAGTAGTGGAATCTAAGAGACCACGGGTCTTCACCCACACCCCCTTGAGGGGAGTGCAGGTCTTCGCTGCCTAGTGCCCACCAGGTCACTACTGGGATAACCTCAGCTAGTGGTTGGGAGAACAATGACGCTAATGTGTGAGAAGATGAAGACGTGGTCAGACGGTTAGCCAGAGGTCCAGGGCAGGCGGCAATCAACATAAACAGGTCACAAGCCAAAGGTCGGGGCAGGCGGCAATCAAGCAGGGTCGGGTCACAATCCAGGAGTCGGGGCAGGCGGAGATCAAGCAGGAGTCGGGGTCACAAGCCAAGGGTCAAACCGGAGATCAATCAGATAAATAACAGGCAAAGTTTCCACGGGGCTTACGCCAAGCTGTCAGAAAGAGCAGCACTGCAATGGTGGGCAGTGCTGCTTTTATACAGAGTTTTGGCGCCGAAATTAACGCCCTGCGCATGCGCAGGACGCGCGCAATCATTTGCGCATGCGCACGCCCGCGCAATGCTCTGCGCATGCATGCGCAACTGTTTGCGCGCGCAACTCTTTATGCGCACGCGCATATCGCGCCGCACTCTGCGCACGCGCGCGCAGCAGCCTGCGCGCGTGCGCAAATTGCGCAACGCCATACGCCGCCGAACAGGAAGAGAGCACAGAAGTCCAAGGGACCCTCCGCGCGTGCGCATGCGGGACCGAACTCGGGGAGTCCGCCGGGGCCTGGTGAGGTGAGTGTGACAGTTTGAGATATTCGAGAACCTTTTTAGATTCGGATTCGAAGAAATTGTGGATTCGTCCCATCCCTAATATAAATTATTCTATTAATGATATTTATAGTGAAGTATTTTAAGGATTAAATATATTATTGTTTATATGTGTGTAAGGGTGATTGTGCAGTGGGGAAGGTAAGGGTTAGGCATGACCAGAGGGATGGTTAGGGTTAGGCATGACCGAGGGATGGTTAGGGTTAGGCATGACTGGGGGGTCTTAGGGTTAGGCACTCCAGGGGGATGGTTAGGGTTAGGCACCACCAGGGGGGTGGTTAGGCACCACCAGGGGGGTGGTTAGGGTTAGGCACCACCGGGGGGGGTTAGGGTTAGGCACCACCAGGGGGGTGGTTAGGGTTAGGCACCACCAAGGGGATGGTTAGGGTTAGGCACCACCAGGGGGGTCTTAGGATTAGGCACCACCAGGGGGGGTTAGGGTTAGGCACCACCAGGGTGGGTGGTTAGGGTTAGGCACCACTAGAGGGGTCTAGGGGTTAGGGATAGGTAGAGGGGGGGGGGTTCTGTGTGAAAGTAGGGATAGGTATAGTTACAGTACAATATACACCACCAGGGGGGTGGTTAGGGTTAGGCACCACCAGGGGGTTCTTAGGGTTAGGCACCACCAGGGGGGGGTGGTCAGGGTTAGGCACCACCAGGGCGGTGGTTTTGGGTAGGCACCAGCAGGGGGGGGTGGTTAGGGTTAGGCACCACTAGGGGGGTCTAGGGGTTAGGGATAGGTACAGGGAGGGTTCTGTGTGAGAGTAGGGATAGTTATAGTTACAGTACAATATACACCACCAGGGGGGTGGTTAGGGTTAGGCACCACCAGGGGGGTCTAGGGGCTGGGGATAGGTACAGGGAGGGTTCTGTATGAGAGTAGGGATAGGTATAGTTACAGTACAATATCTGTAATATACACAATTTATTAAAGTATGTATATTTACACAAGGGGTGGGGAGGGGTCTAGGGGTTAGGGATAGGGATAGGGAGAGCCTACAGTTAGGTATAATTGCAGCAAAATACCTGTAAAATCTACCATTGTATTACTATGCTTAATACAAGTGTAAATATCGTTATTTGGTATAGACCCTATTTGACGTTTTATTTCCGAATTTGTTTAATTTCCGTTTATTAAACCAATTTAGCACTATATTTTCGTTTATAAGCTATAAACGAAAAATATTGTATAACATTACAACTTATAATTTCGGCTATATCCCGCGCCCTTTTTTCCAGGTGCCCTTTTTTGATACACGCACACCATGCAAGAGGATATAGGGTGTGCCGTAGCTTTAAAGCCCCATCTAGACGGAGCGATCCTGCGGCTCGATTAGCCGCCGGATCGACTCTTCCACATCCCCGCGCGTACCCGCCGCGTCCCCGCTCGTCCGCCGGATTCGATACCCGCTCGTCCCCGCCGGGGGGCGCTTATCTTCCGCTCGATTCCCCGCTATTGTCCGCTCGCGGGGAATGAGCGGGGAATCGGCCGTGGCGAAATTGGACCTGTCGGATCTTAGCAGCGGCTCGATTGATAAGGTACATCGGCACGTGTAGACCCAGCATTAGATCACTGTACCGATGATCAAATGACGCAGACCCAAACGAAGCAGGCACCACTTTCAGTAATTCAGGAGCTCTTTATTGAAACGTCATTAAAAATGACGTCATGAATAAAAAATGGCTAGAGCGGCTAACCATTTTTTATTCAGGACGTCATTTTTAATGACTTTTCAATAAAGAGCTACTGAATTACTGAAGGTGGTGCCTGCTTCGTTTGGATCTATAATTGTTTGTAGGCATTGTATATTGTAATTTTGAATTGAATAGGGTCCTCTATTAGATAATATTTTGGGACGTACTTGCAGCTTAAAAACTGCTTTTCTATTCATATGAAATAGTTCTTTTCTAGCAATTCTGTTTAGATCAGAATATACTGATTTGTGGAGTGGTGTATAATTAACTTTGTAAGAGTCTTTGGTATTTTGGGATAATGTGATACCTAAGTAGGGGATTGATGTACCTGACCATGGAAAGGGGTAATTTTGCTTCAGGGTGTTTAGCAAAGCAGTATCTATGTTCTTACCCATCAAAACAGATTTGCTCTCATTCAATTTGTATTATGAAGCTTTTGGAAATTGAGATATGGTGTCAAGGACATGTTTTATGGATGGAACTGGATTGGACATAGTCAATATAAAATTGTCAGCAAAAATTCCTAATTTGTGGGGATAGTTCCCTATATTTATGCCGTAATATGCAGATTTGACCTAATCTGCCACAGTCTCTATTACCAAGACAAAAATGAATGGAGACAGTGGGTTGCCTTGGCGAGTACCATTGGTAATGCCAAATGGTTTTGATTAGTGATGATCGTAATCTGCTAATTACGATTACGCCAAATTACGCTAAATGTTCGCAATTCTGCCTATACACAATTAGGATATGTAATAATCTATTGGTCACTATTTTGGCAAAAATGTTGTTGACGCAATTGAGCAGAGAAATTAGTCTATAATTAGGAGTGTAGGAGTTTTTTGCTTTTTTCTTACCGGGTTTGGGGATTCCAGTTATATTTGCAGAGAGAAACTCTTTAGGGGTGTTGCCAGACTGGATAACATTATTAAACATATTTGTCAGCATGGGATCTAAACGTTTGCCAAGTGCTTTTGTAGTACACATTTGTATACCTGTCAAAACTAGGAGCTTTATTTCATTGGCGCTGTTTTAAAGGACAGCTGTTGTGAGAGGTATGTAGAAGCTGCCATATGTATTTCCTTTTAAGCAATACCAGTTGTCTGGCTATCCTGATGATCCTCTGCCTCTAATACTTCTAGCCATAGACCCTGAACAAACATGCAGAAGATCAGGTGTTTCTGACATATTGTCAGCTCTGACAAGATTAACTACATGCTTGTTTCTGGTGTGATGCAGACACTACTGCACAGGAACGTATCTGGGTAAAATAGCACCTATGGCAAACACTGAAATTGCCCCTGGTCAGAGCACACTTTCCCTCTAAAAACAGCATCCTTTATTATGTACATGTGTTATGGTTGCCTGTTTTTTTGGGTCTGGATAATGCTGAAAATACTCTTTTGGAAATATATCTTCTTATTTCCTCTCTGTCCTCTTTTCTAACACTAAGCCACGTGCGCCCTACATACATGAATTAAGTAACCACATTCCCCAGATAATAGAATAAATCTGAGTGAGGGAGAGGCATAGGGGCAGGCATGGTGGCTCAACAGAGGGGTAAGCATGGGACGCAGCACAGGGGCAGGCATGGCACAGGGATAGGCAAGGCGCCCATGGTGCTATGACACCCATGGCACGAGAGGAGGAGAAAGTGTGTGGCCATGGATGTAGCTGGCAGCTGCAGGCATCAGGCGGTTAGGTGACACATGGGGGTGCTGCACAGCAAGCTGCCTGCCACAGAGTGTGTCACACACACAGTCCCTCGACATCTCCTCTTATTGTGCGTAGAGATGGCCCGAACCTCTGATTTTCGGTTCGCGAACTTCCGCCAAAAGTTCAGTTTGTGCGAACTTCCGCGAACCACAATAGACTTCAATGGGGAGGCGAACTTTGAAAACTAGAAAAATGTATGCTGGCCTCAAAAGTGATGGAAAACATGGTTCAAGGGGTCTAACATCTGCATTTTTGCATGGATGAGTGGGATAGACGGCAAAAGTCCAGCGGAAAAATCTGGATTTGACGCAAAGCAGCGTTTTAAGGGCCGAAATCACATTGCTAAATTGCAGGCCTAAAGTGCTTTAAAGTGATCCTAAAGTCAACTAAAAAAAATGGGATTAACTCACCTGGGGCTTCCCTCAGCTCCCTGCAGCCAATCGGTGCACTCGCAGCCCCGCTTCGATGGTCCAGGACCCGCCGGCGAACACTTCTGGTTTGGCTGCCACCGGCCGACAGGCATGGGAACGCGAGTGATTGTTCGCGATATACAGGCTGGGAACGCAAACAATCACTCGCGTTCCCAGGCACCGATCGGCTGCAGGGGGCTGAGGAAGCCCCAGGTGAGTTAATTTCATTTTTTTTAGTTGACTTTAGGTTTACTTTAAAACATCTTGCATGTGTATATGTTACGGCCAGAACCCGAAGTGTGGCCACTTCTAGTTCTGGCCGGCCACTTCGGGTTCTGGCCGGCCAATGCGCGAAGTGGCCGCAGCGCAGCGGCCAATGTTAGAAATGGAATGTTTCCTTTTAATATGAATGTAGTTTTCCTGGCCGTCTCTGGCCAAATGTAGCAAAAAATAAAACAGTTCGTTCATTGAATGAGATGAAGCCGCCCGGCTTCTGCTCCGCCTCCTCTCCTCCGCCCCTGCCTCTCTCTCTCTTCTCCCCGACACTGGCAGCGGGGGACATGCGTGTCCCCTCCAGAGTCGTTCGTCGCGGCAGGCAATCCTGTCGTTCGTCCCTGCAGAGCGGGGGCTGGCAGAAGCAATGTCTGCAGCCTCCCCGCTCTGCTTTCCTGGCGCCACGAACGACTCTCGGGGACACGCGTGTCCCCGCCGGCTGCCCGAAGAAGATAGAGAGAGAGAGAGAGAGAGAGGCAGGGGCGGAGGAGAGGAGGCGGAGCAGAAGCCGGGCGGCTTCATTTCATTCAATGAACGAACTGGTTTTTTTTGCTACATTTGGCCAGAGACGGCCAGGAAAACTACATTCATATTAAAAGGAAACATTCCATTTCTAACATTGGCCGCTGCGCTGCGGCCACTTCGCGCATTGGCCGGCCAGAACCCGAAGTGGCCGGCCAGAACTAGAAGTGGCCACACTTCGGGTTCTGGCCGTAACATATACATCAATCAGGGAGTGTAATTAGAGTACTGCTTCACACTGACACACCAAACTCACTGTGTAACACACCGCAAACAGCTGTTTGCGTAGTGCCGGCCGTGCTGGACTGGTGCGCACCATGGCCAGAGTGCAGGCCGTGGCGGTTTTCAAGCCCATATGGTCGCCGGGCTGTGGTAGCTCAATGATAGAACAACAGTAACTGTCCAGCTGATCAAATGTGGTCTGTCCACAATGAAGCAACTACCTTATTATCTTTGGTGTGCCACCCCCCCCCCCCCCCCCCCGAGACACTCATATAGCCGGCGGTCATTGCTTCATTGTGATACGCAAGTCCCTTCACCACGGCAAGGTAATGATCATGAAGGGGAATGGGCACATGTACATGCCTTTTGTTTTGTTGTTGCAGCCGCAGTGCAGCCCAAAAAATTAGGCAGGCATGCACACGCACCAGAAAAATTATTATAGCGGCCGCTACTAGCAGCGGCCTTAAAAATTCAGGAATCTGCCTGGAGTCCTGGTCCCTGTTGGGGGTGGCGGAGAAGGCAGTCAAGCGGCCTGTGGGCAGATATGCTGTGCGGGGAGCGACTTAGTCTTTGGGCAGGCAGTCACACGGCATGCAGGTAGAGATGCTGGTGGGGGATATAAAATGGAAAACCTAGAGCCCAATATAGTGTAGTAAGTATTGGAACAAGGAGGAATAGTTGAAAAGTAAGTACCGTATATACTCGCAAGCAAGCCGACCCGCATGTAAGCCAACCCCCAACTTTTATCAGAAAAACCAGGAAAAAATGATTGACCCCCATATAAGCCGGGGGTAGGAAATGCTGGCCGCGTGTTCCCTCTAGTGTGTCCCAGTATAGCTAGTATAGTGCCCAGTATAGCTAGTATAGTGCCCAGTATAGCTAGTATAGTGCCCCAGTATAGCGCCCAGTATAGCTAGTAAAGTGCCCAGTATAGCTAGTACAGTGCCCAGTATAGCTAGTAAAGTGCCCAGTATGGGTAGGTAGTGCCCCAGTATAGCTAGTATAGTGCCCAGTATAGCTAGTAAAGTGCCCAGTATGGGTAGGTAGTGCCCCAGTATAGCTAGTATAGTGCCCAGTATAGCTAGTATAGTACCCAGTATAGCTAGTATAGTACCCAGCATAGCTAGTAAAGTGCCCAGTATAGCTAGTATAGTGCCCAGAATAGGTAGGTAGTGCCCCCCCCGCCGCTCCCCCCACGGCTGTCGCTACTATTACCTTAGCCGGCCCCACTTCCTGTATTCCCCTCTCCTGCTCGCTCGCTCATAACTAATTCAAAGCAGCGCTCTCCACGGCTGCTGTGATGATGAGGCAGGAAGCAGGATAGAGAGCAGCTTCCTGTAGTGGCGATGTGTATCGCCGGTTACTATGGGAACCGCTCTCTCTCTCCTGCTTCTGCCTCATCATCACAGCAGCCATGGAGAGCGCTGCTGTGAATTAGTTACGAGTGAGCAGGAGAGGGGAATACAGGAAGCGGCGTTGGCTAAGGTAATAGCAGCGGCGGCCTCGGGGGGAGCGGCGGGGGAGCGGATCACATGACTCGCAAGCAAGCCGACCCCCCAACTTTTGGGCCAGTTTTTGGGGGTCAAAAATTTGGCTTGCTTGCGAGTATATACGGTAATATACTTATAAACCAGGGTTACCTCAAAGGCAACTACTGTAAAGGCAGGTGGGGAGATTAGGCCTGTCCCCACTCAAGACTAAGATGTCGCTCTCTGTGGATAGAGGAAAAGGAGGGTGTACCACCCTTCCACCACGGGTGGATATCTTTGGTTTGTAAAGATGTACAGAGGCGCCAGAAGGATAAAATGCACTAAAATCGTCTAAAACGGTCAGGAGGCGGTGGTGGACCAGTTAATCCAAAAAAAAAGGTATGTTGCTGTCGATTGAGGTAATAACGATTTATTTACATACTCCTAAAAACAATTGGCAACGCGTTTCACGGGCATAGTCCCGCTTCCTCAAGCAGTAAACAACAGGAGTATCACACTGAAATTGACAGAGATAAAAGCACAATCAAAACGCTGTATGTGGTATAACAGTAACATATATGTGCGACTGTATGGTAAGCGTGTAGCGATGAGGGACATGGCTATATGTGTGGATACATGTTGTGGGATAATTAAACATATGAGAACATACATAAATACCTGTGCAACAAAAACATCCATAGGTAACAGAGGGTCTTGTGTGTGTATATCTAGATGATGAATACTAGCAGATATATCAGTGTGCAAACTACGGTACAGGAGAAAGGGAGGGTGTATATGTGTGTGGGGAAAGGGGTTGAGTATGCATAGAAAAATTGGCCATTGAGATCAAATAGGTAAAAGCAAACCGAGGTATAGGGCAGTGTAATGGTGCAGGAAACAAGATATGGGAAGAGGGGTCAAATAAGGGAAAAGATGTAAAAAGTGAAACTCATCAGCAAGAGTTCCAATATCAGCTTGGCACCTCTGTGCTGGTGTGTCAGCGTGAGGGTGTTTTATAGGCCAGTTAACTGCCAATAATTCAATTAGTGAAGATTGCGGGGTTGGGGCCTTGCGGGGGTGGGCGTGGGTCAAGGGATGGCTGGTATCCAGTGGGGGAGCCGGGTGGGTGGGAATCGCCATGTCTACCTTAGGTGGGTGCGCCGTAAAGAGCACCTTTCAGTAGAGGCCGGAGTGGTGGGCGGTGCGACAACGACGTCACACCCCCGGGGTGACAGACACAGACAGACAGGTAGCGGACAGGCACAGTGACACTGCGTGCGCGCAACTCACGTAGGTAGGTGGGTGCACTGTGAACAACAGGTAGGTAGGTATATGCAGTATTGGGTATTACAATGTGCAGCTGCTTGTCACACACACAGGTAGTCACTGAATGTGCTGGGCCTGGCTGGCAGTGGCACACACACAGTATGAATTATCAAGGCTTTCTATGCAACACAAGTGTCAGTGGGACACACACAGAAAAAAAATGATCACAAGAACAAGATTAGCTCTCAAAAGAGCTGTTGTGGGGTGCTATTTTAGCAATAAGAATCAGCAAGGAGCAAGCTAAGAAGCCTACAAGAGCCTAACTAATTTTTGAGAGAGTCTGCTCTGTCTGCAGCAGCTGTCCCTTCTCTATTTACTGCAGTCTGCAGGCACACGAGTGAGTATAATGGCCGGCGGTGACTGCCTTTTATAAGGGTGGGAGTGGTTCCAGGAGGGAGTGTAGCCTGATTGGCTACAATGTGCCTGCTGACTGTGATGTAGAGGGTCAAAGTTGATCCTTATAGTGCACTATGGGGGAGAACCGAACTTCTGGAAAAGTTCCCAGTTCGCCGCTATCGCGAACCACAGAACTTCGCTCGGGCCATCTCTAATTGTGCGTCGATGGGTCACGGATGGGCAACATAGACACAGAAGGGGTGATTAATTGCTTACTGGAGATGCGCCCCCCCCCCCAGGTAAATGACAAAGTGCCCTATGTGCAGCCCTATAAATACGCCTCTGCTACTGCAGCCAAATAGATCAATACTGTTTAAAATAATTTGATTAGTGCGATGGAAAGTGTTGGGGTCAGCTGCTAAATAATAAATGGAGCTGTAGTAATCACTGAAAGAATTCTTTCGGATTTATAAGCAATGTATTATCTAAGGGGTGAGTTTTTGTAATGCTTGTTTTGCCTGTTTTTGTTTTAGTTTAGATGCTAGTAATTTAATAAATGTTCTTTTTAACTTGAAGATAAGCATGGAGTTTTATTTTTACCAACTTTTATTATTATAGCTTATTAGTATGTCACCATGTTTCATAGTACAGTCAAGCCAATTTAACAAGGGTGTGCCTCACAAATGTAAGTTCAGTTCATTCAAAGACAAGTTCTATGAGAAGAAATATAGAGGCTTAAAAACATTACAAAACTTTGCTTGAATGGCTGTTCATGCTAATCTCTATCTTCATTGGCCCCAGCATTTCTGAGCTGGAACAGGTGTGAAGCCAATGATCAACACCTGCTCTACATACTTGTTTTGTGTTAGAGGCAAAAAGACAGCATAACTGTCAGAAAATAGACATTTCTAAAAAGGACATCAATAAAGCTAATTGCACACCAAGACGTTGCGTTAGGTGCCACGTTAAGGTCGCATAACGTGCACCTAACACAACGTATGGTGCTGCAAGATAGGACGGTAGAGTGAGCCGCGTTAGGCGGCTCTATCCCTATAAGGTCTCCCAGAGTGGCGCCGATTGGCCGGCGGGACCACGTGATGCGGAGCGAGACACTCCGCATCACGTGGTCCCGCCGGCCAATCAGCTGCCGCCAGTGCAGTGAATATTAAGTAGCCATGTGCGCGGCTACTGTAGCTGGCTCTCCCCGCCTCCTCTCTGCCCCCCACTGAGCATGTGCAAACAGTCTAACGCGGCTATAGCCGCTCTAACGCCGTAGCATGCTGCACTTTCGGGAGAATGTGCAGCGTTACATGTAACGCAACGTGGGCTGTGTGAACAGCCCACTTGTGTTACATTGCTGTGCGTTGGGGAAGCGTTACAGGCGCACTAACGAGCGCCTGTAACGTCCCTGTGTGTAAGCAGCCTAAAAGCAGCCTTCATATTTCTCTTATTTTCAGATTTCAGATCAGATATATCTCAGAGCAAGCTGATCCATCAACGGCAGTAAAAGATGTATCATAAAAAATGCTATTTAGGAGGAACTCTCTAATCCTGCAAATAACTCTCTGTAAAAACATAAGTGTTTTCTATAAAGCAAGACATAAATCCACAAATTTTACTAGTGATTTAAACAGCTTAACTTCTAATAAGATTAAGATTTTCTTACCAGGAACATGAGGTACAGATAAAAGTCATGCCCTTGGAATTTGCTGCAACTCTGTTTGCAAAGAATGGCTGTTGCTGAATTAAACTATAGCAATGTGTTTCTTTTAGGGGGGTTTACTGGGTAGGGTTGTAAAGCTGTTCATTTTTTTAAAACTTATATAACTATGTAACAAATGCTTCATATTAGTTGTGTATGTCAATCAATGCCCAGGTATATTTACTGAAGTGTGACCATTTACCTAACCAATAATTTACTATACACTTACCTAACACCCATTCTCACACAAACCCTCCCCCTCCTTATACCCAACACCAGTGCGGTACTCAAACAACTGCTTTTTCTAATTGTTCCCTACATACTAGGCAATTGACTACTAGTACCGCATCAACTTGAACTCACTTCAACTTGTTTCCTGGGCACTTGCTTACTCAATCTGTACCAATTGACCCAATCTGATGAAGGGTAAACTCTTAGAACAATATTTGGTAAGTTGGTAGCCTAAACACCACTAGAAGAGGTAGAAATAGCCAGGCATGACCAGGACATAATTAGTGATGTAGCGAACATGACATTTTTGACTCGTGAACGTGAACTGTCCACAAAAGTTTGCGAAAAGGCAAATCTAGCAAACCGCTATAGACTTTAATGGGCAGGAACATTTGTACAGTTTCTGGCCACAAAAATTATGGAAAAGTTGTTTCAAGGACCTAACACCTGGAATGTTGCATGCCAGAGGGGGATCCATGACAAAAGTCCCACCAAAAATTACATAGTTGACACAGAGGTGTGTTTTAATTTCTAAAGAGCAGAAATCACAGCACATTCCTAAAATTGTGGAATTAAGTGCTTTAAAACATCCGGCGTGCATACACCGTGATAAGGTGGTGTAAGGGTTATATCCAGTTCACACTGACAGACGAAACGCCATGTTTAACGCACCGCAAACAACCACAAAGAGCTTTCGTGATAACGTCAGGTGAGCAAATCATTGTTTTTACTAGTTGACACCTCCAGGACATAAATGTTAGGCAGTGTTTGTGTAGTGGTGTATATTGGCCGCCGTGCTTGTGTGTACGTTTGCGGGAGTGCAGGTGATCACGGTTGTCCAGCCCCCACGGTTGGGTGAGGTAGTTCAATGACAGTTAAGTGACTAAAAAACACTGATTCTGCACTGAGGCCTTATACAGAGGGCAATAGTGGATACTAGATGCCAGTAATAGGGGTTAAGGATTATTGGGTTATGGTCAGTTCACTACTAGGACCAGCAGACCTGTCTCCAACAGCTAACATGTGCACTGGAGACACAGGATTGCAAAATAACAATAGCAAGAAAAAGAGAAACAGCCCTCAGAAGAGTGAACTACTGTAGCACTAAGCACTGACTGCACCAGTCTGCAGCAGCTAAAGTGCACTTTGTGAACACACTGAACATCATTATAACAAGATAAAAACAGAGGCTTTATATGGGCTCTGAGGTTATGCAAGGAGGCCGCAATAGCAGCATAGGGGGCCATATTGTGGCTAGGAACGCGAATAATCACTCGCGTTCCTATGCCTGTCGGGTCCTGACGGCGAAACCGGAAGTGGTCACCGTCGGGGACGGGAGCATTGCAGAAAAATGGCGAGGGCACCGATCGGCTGCAGGGGGCTGAGGGAAGCCCCAGGTGAGTAAAACTCATTTTTTTTAGCAGACTTAAGGTTTACTTTAAGGATTTTAAAAATGGTAAAATTTATGATTAGAAAAAATTGGGGAAGAACACACCCCAGGAAACCCCAACTGCTGGTAGCAATACCGAGACAGAAACGGGGACGGAGTCTGAAGGGGACTCAAGTGCCTCCTCCAAATCAGGGGAGGAGAAAGTGAGACCCAAGAAACCCAAGGGGAGACCCAGGCGACCACGACCACAGGGAATGAATATTCCTCGTAAATTAAGAAACAGGGACAAATGAGGGTACAAACTCTATCAGTACAGACAGAGAGAGGAGGAATGGTAAAAGCTATCGATGGGGGGTAAAATGAAGGTCATCAACCTCAGCAACTACAGACTTAATGATGATGAAATATCCCTGTTATCAAAAGGTTTATCGTTTGTACCCACCCCTGAACTTGATTTGTTTGAAACTATTAAATACATCAATCTGTTTGCCAGAAAGCTTGCTATCTATAAATATATGAGCACCCCCAATATGGTTACAAGAAGGGAGGAAGAAGGGATGATAAAGTTTTGGAAATATTGAATGACTTACTGGAGGAAAATGTCACAGGGCAAATACACACTGGTGCCCCAAAAAGTGATTTAAGTTTCAAAAGTAAATTTTGTCCCTCCATTACTACATATCCCTCAATCCATTTTTTTGTGGATGTAGTAGTTAAAGATCTGGAGGATCTTGGTAAATCCACAAGAAAATATTCCCTACAGAATGAGACTAACTTAACTCAAGGAGAACAGATCGCCCTGAAAAGTCTGAGTGAAAATTAGAACCTTGTCATTAAATAAATCAGACAAGGGTGGCAACATTGTTCTTATGTCACGTGAATTTTACATTACCATGTGTATGAAACTCCTAAATGACAAAAAACAATATCGTAAACTCAAATGTAATCCTACATCTATCTTCTATGGGGAATTAGAGAAACTACTAAAAGATGCACGAGATCATAATATATTGGATAATGAGGATTTTGTATGCATACTTAACAAACATCCCACCACTCCGACTTTCTACTCCCTACCTAAGATCCACAAAAATGCCTCCCATCCTCCTGGACGTCCTATCGTGTCAGGGAATAACTGTTTAACTGAAGGAGCCAGTAAATATGTCGACCACTTCTTAAAGAAAACCTGAACTGAAAATTAAAAGTCAAAATAACCATACACAGGTCATACTTACCTCCCATGTAATCTACTCCTCAATCTCTTTCTCCTCTCTTGTGTCCTGTATGTCCACTGTGATTAATTGAATTCTCTGTCCTCCATTTTGAAAATGGTCATTACCCCATAACAGCTTTCTGGTCAGCACACTGTTAAACTGTCATATCGCCCACTTGAGCCATAGGAAAACATAGACGTTACTTGGAACATCACTTGCCCTCTCAGCTATAACTGACAGCAACTGATAAATAACTGACAGCAACTGATATATTTCAATTCTGACAAAATGTTGTCAGAACTCGAAGTGATCACTGTCAGAAGAAAACGGTGCGCTTCTGAGAGAAACTAATAGCAAGGTAACTATGTAATGTTCATTTGAAGTTACCTCATGTGTTTATTTTAAATAATTTTACTCAGTACAGGTTCTCTTTAAGACCATTTGTTGAAAGCCTACCCTCATATCTGAGAGACACTATGGACCTATTGAATAAGATACAAGATATTAAGGTCACAAAGGATGTGTTTTTAGCCAGTTTAGATGTTGAGTCACTTTATAATAACATATGTCATGATTTGGGACTTAAGGCTGTTGATTATTTTCTCAGGACACAGAGTCTTCATATAAGGGAACATTCTTTATTCCTTCTGCAGTTATTAGAATTTATCCTGACTAGAAATTACTTCTTATTTCAAAATCAGTACTATCTACAAACACCAGGATGTGCCATGGGCACCGCGTGTGCCCCTTCTTATGCAAATTTATTTTTAGGATGGTGAGAGGACACGTGTGTATTTGGGGAGGAGATGGCTGTTTTTGCACCCTGCATTATGTTCTGGGGTTGTTTCATAGATGATATCTTCATTCTGTGGGACGGCCCCAGGACAATGTTTGAGGAGTTTGTAGCTCACCTCAATCAAAATGATATAGGAATACTGTTTACCTATGAGATCCATCATGATGTGATAAACTTCCTAGATGTACAGATAGCAAAGAATTAGGATGGCACTCTAGATACTAAAATCTGTAGAAAACCCACCTTTACAAACGTTTTACTGGTATGGGATAGCTATCATCCGGAGCCCCTTAAGAGGGGTATCCCTAAAGGTCAGTTCTTGAGGGCCCGTCGGAATTGCTCTAATCTGAATGTAACACTCTAGAAGGAAGCCGAATGTAACACTCTAGAAGGAAGGTTTTTGAAAAGAGGATACCCCCAAAAAGTTATTGATTCTGCAAAGGAAAATGCGATGAACACCCAGAGATCAGATCTATTGATCCCTAGAGAGAAGGACAAAGGGAATAATAAGGGCAGAACTAGAATAATCAACACCTTTACAAATCAATCTGTTCATATTAAACATATTATTGAACGACATTGGTCTATTTTGCAATTAGACCCACAATTGAGAGATTATCTACCTGCAAGACCTAATTTTACCTACCGGAGAGGCAGGACCTTGGGTGACACCTTAACACACTCTCACCTCCAAAAGAAGACCATGGTACCAGATAAAAGACCCTTTAAAAAAAACATGGCTGGATTCCAGCCTTAAGGGAATGCAAAAATGTGGGAGGTGCAAAGCTTGTGTAAATGTTGAAAAATGCCACAGTTTCCAGGCAGTCTTTGATTTATATGATTTTTACAACTGTGAAACGGAAGGTGTGGTATATGCCATTAAATGTCCATGCCCATTAGTCTATATTGGTGAAACTACAAGAGCAATAAAAGCTAGAATTTTGGAACATCTGGGTGACATAAAGCATAAACGAAATACCTCTGTAGCTAGACACTTTTTGGAGAAACATGATGGTGACCCTACATTGCTTAAGTTTTGGGTAATTCAGCAATGGAAACTGGGGCCCCGCGGGGGTAATCTGGATCTCAAATTGAGACAATTTGAGTCCCAGTGGATTTATAGATTGGGAACTTTGAACCCTGGTGGCTTAAATGAGGGATTTACATATACTCCCTTTTTGTAACAGGGTATGCAATTTTTTCATTTCTCCTCCAGAGTCCATGTGCTGGACATTTTGTTTCCAAGGATTTTTATGTGCTCATGTTGTTAATACCAATATAGGTATTTTTATTCTCCTCCCCCTCCCCCCCCCCCCCTTTCCAGCTTGTTGTAAAATTTCTGGTATCAATCCAATTGCTTACTCACCCTATTTCTGAGTGTTTTTACATCCTGACCAACAGCAGGCGGCAGATTCTAATTATGCTATATTTTCCCATTGTTTTGCTTTTCCTATTTGTAACTCTATAATGTTTCTACCATCTATACATTGCTATACCAGTGCTGTTGCTAGGTAACCCTTGAGTCTATACTAGGATAATGATGGTGGGCGTGTTTGTTTACGTCTACACTCACTTCCACCCCTCTGTGATACGCATCTCTAGCACTCATGTATGCGACCACAGAGATGCATCACCGAACGCATTGCCGCCTATGATGACGCGGCGTTGAGTATATGCGACCGTTTTTTAATGCATCCGATTGGTCAGAAAGATGGTCTGGTCTGTAACAAGGCAGCACATTGGCTAAAGCGAACGGTGATCACATGATGCAGCTGGTATCAATGGGAAATGAGTATTTGCGATCCTGCAGTATTCAGCATGTCTTTTTATTATAAGTACTTCCAGTTATGCTGCCTGGTTAGATTATCATCTTCATATATATATATATATATATATATATATATATATATATATATATATATATATATATATATATATATATATATATATATATATATCAAATTAGGCAAGGTGATTCAATATTATACATTTTTTTTTTCTGCTATTAGCAGACTGCAGACACTAATGTTGCTATATTTTCCCATTGTTTTGCTTTGCTTATTTGTAACTCTATTATGTTTCTACCTCCTATACATCGCTGTACCAGTGTTAGGTGATCCTGGAGTCCATACTAGGATAATGATGGTGGGCGTGTTTGTTTGCGTTTACACTCACTTCCGCCCCTCTGTGATACGCATCTCTAGCACGCATGCATGCGGCCACAGAGACACATCACTGAACGCATTGTCGCCTGTGATGACGCGGCGTCGCGTATATGCAGCCGTTTTGACGCATCCGATTGGTCAGAAAGATGGCCAGGTCTGCAACTGCAACAAGGCAGCACATTGGCTAAAGCGAACGGTGATCACATGATGCAGTTGGTATCGATGGGAAATGAGTATTTGCGATCCTGCAGTATTTAGCATTATTATAAGTGCTTCCAGTTTACGATGCCTGGTTTGATTATCATCCTCTAAATAATTAATATAATATAATATATATATATCAAATTAGGCAGGGTGATTCAGTAATATCCAATTTTTTTTTATTTTTTTTTATTCTCTTTCTTTATCTGCTATGATTATTATGACATTCATTGTTGATTGGTGAGTTTTTTGATTGATGGCCTTAATGGCCAATCCTGGACAACATGGAGTGAGGGAGTGTCAGGGTGTGTCCTGCTTCCTCCCAGCAGCCCTCATTTGAAGTATAAAAGGACAGCAGAAAGGTCATGCTTTCATGGCTGCTACTATATAGCCATAATGCTATACTATGCACTGAATTTATTGTTTTTCTGAATGTATTTATGCACCTTATCACTATGATTAGCACTTTGCACTTTTATAATTTCCCTTGAAAAAGCTTCCCTTAAGGAAGTGAAACATGTCGGGTTATTCTGGTGGGGGTTGTGTATTAATTTATTCAGTGACAATGTTAGGAGGCTGCTGAGGGTTTATCCTCATATACTTTACCACAGCCCCACATTGTTTTTCTTTTCAGCCACATTGATAGGGCAATACGGAGATAGTTTTCTCATACTTACCAGGTCTTTATATAGCCCCTTATGTCGCTGTATCAGTCTTGAAAATATAGCAGCCAAGATCCATTTTAATATGTATTATTAAAAGTTAATTTTAGTCCTTAGTATAGGATCATATATGTGCTATTTAACAATAAAATAAGTGCAGAAATGTAGACACAATGCTGCTGCCAATTTCGGAAGTCACTGCATTTAAAATACAGTTGTGTTTTATGATGTATACTTGTAGAAGTTTAATTCAAAAATACAGTATTCATACTTAGTAATGTATATATCAGGGAAAATAAGTACTGGACACAAATGCTTTTCTCAGTAAATAGATGTCTAATGAGACTATTGATATTAAATTCACACCAGATGTTGGTAACAACCCTAGTATTACAGATACATAGAATTCAAAACAAATACCTTATTTTTTGGACTATAAGACGCTGCTGACCATAAGACACACCTAGGTTTAGAGGACAAAAAACCAGGGGAAAAATATTTACTAAACCTGTTGCATCCATAGTGAAGGGGCATTTGTCAATTATGCCCCCTTTGTACCTCATGCCCCCTTGTATCTCTTGTGTCCCCATGTGTCCACCTCTGTTCTTCTTGTGTCCTCCTTTATGCCCCTTTCTGTCCCCCTGTGTTCTCTTCTGCATGGGCACAGTACAGGGAGTCCCTGACATTGCGGCGGGTTGGAGGTTCATATTGGCAGGCGTTCACAAGTCAGGAACTCCCTGCATTTGGACTATAAGATGCAGTGACTTTTTTTCCAGACTTTTGGGGAGAAAAAGTGAGTCTTATAGTCCAAAAAATACAGTAAGTTCTTAAATTAAGTTTTGTGTAGTAAAGCGAAATGACAATGGCAAAATGCGTTGAACACACTTCCTGAAATCTATCAAATACTGGGTAGGCTGAGTTCGTGGGATGTACTCTCTTACTCCACAGGCCTCACTTTAACTTAAGACTTTCTCACAGACATCACTGTATTTAGATGCTGCATAACAGGGAATTACAATCACTGTGAAGATAGGTATTTGGATAAGAAAGATGCCCTTCTTTCTTGTTTAGCATATCATTACTTGGATTTTTTTCTGTAAGTGATGAAATTTGAATACTTTGTGATTTAAATATGCAATGCTATTACTTTTGCAGTCTATTTAGAACTGTAAAGGCATCTTGAGCTTATTTTGCACCTTGAGGATTAACAATAACTTATTTAGCACATTTCTTAGTTGCGCAGTAAAAATCAATTTCTGCTCAGATTGACAGTAATTATTAACCACTTGTGCGCCCGCATACAGTATATCTACGCATTAGCAGACTTCATGCCAGCACGTGGGGTGTAGATATACGCATGTCCGCCGCGACTGCTGTTGTCCACGCTCCTGCTCGCTCGTGCGTGCACTCTGGCACTCATTCATGTCACTGTTCATTAGTAGGGAGATTAGTGAATAATAATGCAGTTCCTATTCATTGATCTAAGCTGGTATATCAATGGTCTCCCACTTCAACGGAAAGCCGCATTCATTGAAAACAAAGTTACCCGTCCACGCATTATTTTCTGAACGAATAGTACACAAGCAGGAAAATAATGAGTGAGGACATCTTGTGGTCAAACAGTAAAATACACCTGCATACATGTATTTTAATAAAAAAGACCTACAAATACTTTTAAAATTAACTCCTTACCTCCCACACTCTCCCATAATTATCCAAATATTTTTTTTGCATAAAAAAATACATACACAGTTACCTTAGGGACTGAACTTTTTTAATATGTATGTCAAGAGGGTATAATACTGTTATTTTTGTAAAGATGGGCTTTTAATTAGTGATGAACGCAAAACTTAAAAAATGCCCCTTTATTGCCAGATAAAATACTGGCGCCATACATTGTACTAGGGAAAAAGTTTTGAACTTTGCAATAACCGGGACAAATGGGCAAATAAAATGTGTGGGTTTTATCCACAGTAGAACATTTTATTTTAAAACTATAATAGCCAAGAAATTATTTTTTTCATTTTTTTTCTTCTTATACCCTTTAAAATGCATTTAGAATAAAATAATTCTTTGTATAATGTACCACCCAAAGAAAGCCTAATTGGCGGTGAAAGAAACAAGATATAGATCATTTCATTGGGATGAGTAGTTATAAAGTTATTGGGGAATAAAAAGGGAGGAGCTCTGAAAGTTGAAAATTGCTCTGGTGCTCAAGGGGAAAAAACCCTCAGTGGTGAAGTAGTTCAGGAGGTACCTAATTCTAAAGCTTAATATAACCTTTTATGAAGATGACTTCCCTTTTCTACTGCCCCCTTTACTATCCTAGTGGTTCTGGGTCACCACAAGCTATATGGGTACTCAGGAAGATGTCTGGAGAAGTCTGAATAACCATCCAGGAAAAAGACACAGAGCCCCCAGGAAGCACCATATAATGTAGTAGTTGGTTACACAAGGGAGAGTAACAGGTGTGTAGGAGTAATACTCACAAGTGTGGGTAGCAATACTAGTAACCCCAGTATGAAGGCAGGTGAGAAAGGCCCATCCTCACTCAAGTTCTTTGGTCAGCAGCGTCTCTATAATAGGTTGTGGATAGTTTGAAAAAAAAATGTAATAAAATTTGCTTACCTCAAATGAAGAAAGCAACTTGCATGAAATAATTTTTTTAATTTATTTAATCCCAATATATGGGAAAGCAACAGAAAACCTTGGCAAAATCAAACAAACATTAATGACCACTGCTATAACTGTCTTATCCATTGTTTTCCCCTTTGGTCTTGACTCAACTATGTAACAGTGGCCAAATATAGCAAGAGGCTTAAAGGTTTGGGCTTGTGAGGTGTCCAAAATGGAGTTCTGATTGATTAACCCTCCTGGCGGTTTGCTAAAAATCTGCCAGGGGGCAGCAAATCCTTTTTTTTTTAAAAAAAATTTCGAAGAAGAATGGGATCTCCTGGAGGGCTTCCCCGTCGCCATGGCGACGTCGTGACGTCAAAGGGGACTCCGATCCACCCCACAGCGCTGCCTGGCACTGATTGGCCAGGCAGCGCACGGGGTTGGGGGGGGGGGCGGCCGTGGCGCAAAGAATAGCGGCGGATCAGCGGGTAGCGGTGGCGATCGCATTGCACACGCAGCTAGCAAAGTGCTAGCTGCGTGTAGTAAACAAGAATTATGCAAATCGGCCCAGCGGGGCCTGAGCGGTGCCTTCCGGCGGCATAGCCCGAGCTCAGCTCGGGCTTAGCGCCAGGAAGGTTAATGAACTGAATATTCAAAAGGGAGCAATGGGGCAGAAATTATTAGCGTAATAAGTGCAAACTAACATGACTGTAGAAGTGGAGCAAGTATGTAAAGAAGCATCAGCCAGCATCAGTCATGCAGGTGCTGTGTGCAGGAATTCTAAGCCAAACCAAAACTATTCTGCTTTAAACATATACAGAATATAGAAGATGTGACTTGCAAAGTAATTATATTTAGCCAATATAAATATTTGCTGTAAATCTGCCTGTGGTCATCATATTCATTAATTAGTCTGCAAGCAATGTAAAGTATTGTATATAAACGCTACACAGATAAATCCAAAACATTGTAGCTATGTTATATTATATGTATGTTTAAATAATGTTAGTTATTTATGTGGAAGGAATGAGTGGGATTTCTGAGAGAAAAGTCATCATTTGTAAACAATTTCAGTATTTCTTACGCAGTCCATCAGGGAATAATGGGTTTCAGCAATTAAAACGCTTAAAGAGAGTCTGAAGCCATAATAAAAATGGCTTTTTTGCTTATATATAGCAGGGGCATGTGTGCCCCTGCTAAAACACAGCTATCCCGTGGCTGAACGAGGGTCCTTTCCCCTCCAAATCCCCCCCTGCAAAATCACGACCAACTTGGTCGTAGATTTTGCTACCCCTGTGCGCTTCCGTGTGAGGCAAGCCTATGAGCAGCAGCCCTGCCTCACACGCGTCTATCAGCGGCTGATCTCCGCCTCTCCCCCGCCCCTCTCAGAGAAGGAAGACTGAGAGGGGCGGGGAGAGGCGGAGATCCACCGCTGATAGACGCGTGTGAGGCAGGGCTGCAGCTCATAGCCCCGCCTCACATGGAAGCACTTCCCTCAGCAGCACAGGGGGGATTTGGAGGGGAAAGGACCCTCGTTTAGCCGCGGGATAGCGGCGTTTTAGCAGGGGCACACATGCCCCTGCTATATATAGGCAAAAAAGCCATTTTAATTATGGCTTCAGACTCTCTTTAAGTGTGACTCCGGTTGCAGAAATAGGACAACACCGATTTCATTATTTCTGGGTCAGATACACCGGCTTATCAAGTTTTGAGTGACATAGTTGATAGGTGACTTGGAGATGGTAGCAACAGTTGCGGTTCTGGACCCATTGAAGTATAACATGGATTTTAAGAGACAAAAGTACCCCTGTGAGCAAACAGGAATTCAGCAACCATGTAAGTAGTCAACCAGGCCTAATTCAGAAAATATTTGGGTAGTCAGGTAAGCCAATAGTCAGCCAGAAAGTTCGTAGTCAGCCAGGTGGGGAACAACAACAAGAATAGATTCCAGAAATGAAAGTGGGATACAGGAAACTAGCTGAAAAACACAGTACTGAGTGCTGTTCACTCAGGGCTTAAGTAGGCCTTTTGGTATCATCTGCGATGCATGCATGCACATACACGTTCAAGCAATTGGGCAAAATATCACAGAGTTTAGAACTTCTATCTGATTTACTTAAGAGCTACTTGTTCTCCAAAAGTAGCCAATATTTAAAAATTACTTCCTGATGACTTAATTAACTGAAACGTGAATATAAATCAAAACCATTCACAGATAAACATGGGTACTTGTAGTACCACGTGCGTAGAACCTGCTTGTGTCCATTTTCAATTTCTTCTACATAGCAAGAATTAAAACAAAACAGTGCCATTATCAATGCAAATGAGGAAGTATAACAGCAGTCTGTGGTTCTACTTAAAAGTTTATAGAAGGCAAAAGACTTACCTGTCTGCAGAGAGACTCTAGATAAGGCCAACGCACTGAAAATATCAATTGGTTATCAAGGAGCATATTCATGTAAGTTTATTTAAATTGCTGTACACATGGAGCACATGGCAATTTTTTGGGTACTTTTGACAGTTCCTTAGTGTACATTGTGCAATCAGTTCAACTCTCATAACCCAGGCAATGTCACATAGTCACAAATTTAGATCAGTTGAAAAAAAATGTGTCCATCAAATCCAGCCCAAAAAATTAAATAAACAAATAAAAATGAAAAAGTAAACATTAGGTACCTTTTTCTCCTGCATCCTCACATATCCCAGTTGATCCAGGGGAAGGCAAAACAAAACTTTACAAGGCTTCAGCCAATTAACCTTTAAGGGGAATGGAAATACATATATTAATTGACATTTGTACATGCATATGTTACAAATATGCACAGAGCTCACACATTTTTGTCAATGATTTACACAGAACACAGCATCAATTACATCAGACACTGTACCGGTTAGGAGTCTAATGCCCCTGTCACTAGGACTAATCTGAAAATAACCAATAAACCATGGATTTGGGATGTGGGAGGAAACTCACTCAAAAATAGGTCGCAAATATCAACTCCATATTAACTGAAAGAGTGGTAAGAATATTTTTTTTTATGGAGACGTTGGATTACTATTGATTGCACAGAGTAAGAAACAAAGATGGGGCACACAACAGGCAATGATGTACACAAAATATAGACATTGGTACATAATACAGTATTGGTAAACATCATAGTACTTACAGTGACAAAATGTAGGGGGTGAGAGAACACTACCCTTGTGAGCTTAAATTATAAAGGAATAGATAGGAAAGAAGAGGTGGGAAAATACATAATGTATACCTAATAACAGCTAATAATACATAATAATGTATTCCTAAAAGCGGTGTATTTTTTAGGTTATATTTGTTAACCACTTAAGGACTGCAGTCTTAACCCCTTAAGGACCAGACACTTTTTTTCCATTCAGACCACTGCAGTTTTAACGGTTTATTGCTCGGTCATACAACCTACTACCTAAATGAATTTTACCTCCTTTTCTTGTCACAAATACAGCTTTCTTTTGGTGCTATTTGATTGCTGCTGTGATTTTTAGTTTTTATTATATTCATCAAAAAAGACATGAATTCTGTAAAAAAAAATGATTTTTTTTTTTACTTTCTGTGCTGACATTTTTCAAATAAAGTAAAATTTCTATATACATTTTTGTCTAAATTTATTGTGCCACATGTCTTTGATCAATAAATAGACACTTATTGGATTTTTTTTTTGTTTGGGTAAAAGTTATAGCGTTTACAAACTATGGTGCAAAAAGTGAATTTCCCCAGTTTGAAGCATCTCTGACTTTTCTGAGCAGTTTCATGAGGTGCTAGAATTCCAGGATAGTATAAATACCCCCAAAATGACTCCATTTTGGAAAGAAGACATCCCAAAGTATTCACTGAGAGGCATGGTGAGTTCATAGAAGATTTTATTTTTTGTAACAAGTTAGCGGAAAATGACACTTTGTGAAAAAAAAAAAGTTTCAATTTCTGCTAACTTGTCACAAAAAAAAAAAATGAAATCTGCCACGGACTCACCATGCCCCTTCTCTGAATACTTTGGGGTGTCTACTTTCCAAAATGGGGTCATTTGTGGGGTGTGTTTACTGTCCTGGCATTTTGAAGGGGGTGCTAAATTGTAAGCACCCCTGTAAAGTCTAAAGGTGCTTATAGGACTTTGGGCCCCTTAGAGCACCTAGGCTGCAAAAAAGTGTCACACATGTGGTATCACTATACTCAGGAGAAATAGTATAATGTGTTTTGGGGTGTATTTTTACACATACCCATGCTGGGTGGGAGAAATTTCTCTGTAAATGAGAATTTTTTTATTTTTATTACACACAATTGTCCATTTACAGAGATATTTCTCCCACCCAGCATGGGTATGTGTAAAAATACACCCCAAAACATATTATACTACTTCTCCTGAGAACGGCGATACCACATGTGTGACACTTTTTTGCAGCCTAGGTGCGCTAAGGGGCCCAAAGTCCTATGAGTACCTTTAGGATTTCACAGGTCATTTTGAGGCATTTGATTTCCAGACTACTCCTCACAGTTTAGGGCCCCTAAAATGCCAGGGCAGTATAGGAACCCCACAAGTGACCCCATTTTAGAAAGATGACACCCCAAGGCATTCCGTTAGGAGTATGGTGAGTTCATAGAAGATTTTATTTTTTTTGTCACAAATTAGTGGAAATTGATTTTTTCAATTGATCAGGAGCCCACACGGGGCAATTCAGGGCCTGATCTGATGGGTAGGTGTGCTAGGGGGGTGACAGGTGGTGATAGGATGTGAATGATGGGTGTCTCAGGGTGTGATTAGAGGGGGGAATAGATGCAATCAATACACTGGGGAGGTGATGGGGGGGTCTGGGGTGATCTGAGGGTGTGGGCGGGTGATTGGGTGCCCGCAAGGGGCAGATGAGGGTCTGATATGATGGGTAGCAGTGACAGGTGGTGACAGGGGGTGATTGATGGGTGATCAGGGTGTGATTAGAGGGGAGAATAGATGCAAGCAATGCACAGGCGAGGTGATCAGGGGGGGGTCTGAGGGCGATCTGAGGGTGTGGGCGGGTGATTGGGTGCCCGCAAGGGGCAAATAAGGGTCTGATGGGTATGATGGGTAGCAGTGACAGGTGGTGACAGGGGTGATTAATGGGTGATTGATGGGTGACAGTGGGTGATTAGAGGGGAGAACAGATGTAAATAATGCACTGGGGAGGTGATCGGGGGGAGGGGGAGAGTGTCTGAGGGTGATCTGAGGGTGTGGGTGGGTGTTTGGGTGACCGCAAGGGGCAGATAAGGGTCTGATCTGATGGGTAGCAGTGACAGGTGGTGACAGGGGGTGACGGGGTGATTGATAGGTGATCAGGGTGTGATTAGAGGGGAGAATAGATGCAAGCAATGCACTGGCGATGTGATCAGGGGGGGTCTGAGGGGATCTGAGGGTGTGTGCGGGTGATTGGGTGCCTGCAAGGGGCAGATTAGGGTCTGATCTGATGGGTATGATGGGTAGCAGTGACAGGTAGTGACAGGGGGTGATTTATGGGTGATCAGTGGGTGATTAGAGGGGAGAACAGATGTAAATAATGCACTGGGGAGGTGATAAGGGGGGGGGGTTCTGAGGGCGATCTGAGGGTGTAGGGGGGGTGATCAGGAGCCCCCAGGTGACAGTTTAGGACCTAATCTAAAATATAGCATTGACAGATAGTGACAGGGGGTGATTGATGGGTGATTAGGGGGGGCGATTGGGAGAAAACAGTGATCTGAGGGGGTGATCAGAGGGATCTGATGCACAGCTGCCTCCTCCCCTGGTGGTCCTTCGATCACTGGGACCACCAGGGGAGGAGGCAGCCTGTATAATACACTTTGTATACATTACAAAGTGTATTATACACTTTGTACGCAGCAGATCGGGGGTTAACAACCCGCCGACGCTGCTAATTGGCCAACTGGTTGACGTCGCGGGTGGGCGGGGCCTATTGCCGGCAGATGCGTGCGATCCCTGGCTAATTAGCCCCCCAGGTGCCGCCACCAATCGATAGATAAATTAACCTATATTTCTATCATTCCCACAACACTGCTCCTCAAAGGGGGTGTTTTCTCTAGATAGCTCTATTTTTGTACCTGTGATGAAAGAAGGGCTCTAAATTGAAGTAGCCTCTACTTATCAAGACCCCCTCTGAAGTGTCAGATTTCCATGAGAGATTTGCATTTTCCATCTTCCACTAACGTTCTAGCCTGTAAGGGAGTCTGACTCCTCCATTGCAAGTAGAAATTCTTCTGACAGCCTGGGGTAAAGTCTGGGTTGTCCAGAACAGGAAGAAGTGGAGGGAGAGACGGTAATATGTTTGAAACCATTTCATTGTATTATTTAGCAGCCTGGGTGGAATGGCGATTCCAGACCTTCTTTAATACTATGATGCAGCAGTCCTAAATAGAATGATAGATTGGCATAGAAACCCTTTAGATAAGCTGTGGGTCGAACTTGAACGGAACTTGGTGAGTGTCCCCCTAACTGACATCCTGTGGCTGGGCAGAAAAAGTTTCAGGTAGAACATCAGAGAAGCTGATGGGCCCAATTGTTCCTGAATTGATGGCCATTACAGATGGTTTCCTTAAGTTATCAGGCAAAAAAAAAAAAAATGAGTTTCACCTACCTAGGGCTTCTACCAGCCCCATGCAGCCATCCTGTGCCCTCGTAGTCACTCACTGCTGCTCTGGTCCCCCTCCATCAGCTCGTTTAGCTTTTGCCAACCTCGGGGTCGGTAGGCCGCATTGCATACATTTTTACGCATTCCCGCTGGTGCAGAAACATTAACACATACATTTTTACGCGTTAGTGGTTCAACGCGTAAAATTTTACGAGTTGAACCACTAACGTGTAAAAATGTATGTGTTAATGTTCCTGCACCAGCGGGAATGCATACAAATGTACGCAATGCGGCCCGCTGACCCCGAGGTCGGAAAAAACTAAACGAGCTGACGGAGGGGGACCAGAGCAGCAGTGAGTGACTACGAGGGCACAGGATGGCTGCATGGGTCTGGTAGAAGCCCCAGGTGAGTGAAACTCATTTTTTTTTTTTTTGCCTGATAACTCCTTTAAGGAAATTATCTTTCCACATGGTGTATTTTTTTCAAAGATATGATCATAACTGGAGGAGAAATGATTGCAAGTCGGATCCTTAGTAGTATGGATATATTAAATACAATCTTTACTTTCAACCTGAATGATCTTTTAGAAAATATGATCATTTGCTAAAAATTGTACTGTTAACTTGTCACCTTCAGCCATTGTGCTGCCTGCACAAGAACATACTGTACATTAGTGAGAAACAAATACAGTCAGCTGTGGCAGTATACAGTAAGTACAGCAAAGTGATGCAACAAGAGGGAGAGGACCAGTAATGTAGTAACAGGGATTGCAGTGGTTAAATGACTTCAACTGGGTCCCTGCTCCAGAAGGTCCCCCAACCACCATCCACTCTTCATATGTGTTATATTGTTAATGATTATTACTGTTAGTGCTCAGTGAGTTCTCTGCTGGAAGATGGAATGAAACAGAGCACTGGTGGTGGTGGTGGTGGTGGTGGGCAGAGGGGTGTGGACTAGTGTAAAATATTATATGCAGTGTAATATTTTCTCTGGAATCAATGCTTACATAGCTGCAACCCTGGGGTATCATGTACATATGAGCTTACAGTCAAGAA
Organism: Hyperolius riggenbachi; assembly: GCF_040937935.1. Lineage (NCBI taxonomy): Eukaryota > Metazoa > Chordata > Amphibia > Anura > Hyperoliidae > Hyperolius > Hyperolius riggenbachi. Next base: position 362,643,686 of record NC_090649.1, on the reverse strand, counting down.
GGAGAAGTAGTACAGTAGTGGAAGCGCAAGGTAGGACAAGTAGGCCCTTATTCAATGTATTTTTTCTCCAACCTTGTACCCTGCTTAAGATGATATCAAATTCATGGAATGAACATGACACTTCTCTCACTCACCTTTCACAGTAGACTTACTGTGTTTTAGATGTACACAAAAACAAAGTAATCAAGCTGAAATAATGTTCACAATATATAGAGCTGAACTAGAAGCACTGAATTAAAGAAAAACCATAACCAAGAACTGAACTTGATTCCAATTAGTAGCTGATAACCCCTTTCCCATGAGAAATCTATTCCTTTTCTCAAACGGATCATCAGGGGGCTCTGTATGGCTGATTTTGGGGTGAAACCCCTCCCACAGTGTGATGTCAGTGCCTCACAGCACTGAGGTACTGACATCACACTGTGGGTGCCTTGTTGCATTGAGGGAAATACTACTGTAGCTGTTTACAACTGCCAAAAATGCAAGCTGCATCTCCTTCCAGTGACATCACCTGCTGACAGTAAAAATGTCACCATGTGATAAATGTCAGAATATAAATCAGGGAGAGGAAAGATTTTACAATGAGCAAGCACTGACTTAATCATTTATACATAATTATTGTAAAAATTAAGCACCTTTTGATTACATTATTTTCACTGGAGTTCCTCTTTAATCTGCCTACAAAAGTGAAATCTTTAGGCTTATTTGATATAATTATCAACTGCATAGAACAAAAAGTGTATATATATATTATGATCAGTGGTTCTTTATCAGTTTTTTTTTAGAAATATAAATGCCAAGTTGGGCATGACAGAAATGTTCATGAAACCACTCCACACAATTAAAAAAAAACAAAAAACAGTGGTGACCTTTACAATTGATATTGATTTGGTGCATTGCATCTTCAGCCGATTTAAATGATCTGACATAAGAAGTCATGGAAGGGTTCAGTCCACCTGCATATTTCTTTTACAACCACTTCTATTTTTTTTTTTTATCTTAAATTGTAAGGAATGAGTAATTTGTTTTTAATACATCTTTTCCTAGATCCATCCATAGCATTTTCTGGCCAGTGACAGTCACTGATGTATTTATAGCACAGATTAAGAGAATAAGGAGGAGGGGTTCAAATGTTCACCCGGCTCTCTGTCTGTTGAGAAGATTTTCATTCCTAATTTGTTAATCTTGGAATGCAAGATAGAAGCAAGTGGCTAAATGCTGCACAGTAGAGGAATTCACTACATTCATGTATTTGGATATCTGAATTGTTATTTTGTGAAGACCAAGTAGAGTGCCATTTAAAAATGTCTATTCAGTTTACCCGTCCTGCACCATGGAGGAACAACAATATGACTCTGCCTCAAAAAGACACTCCACTTTCAGAGCAAGGAGAGACTATCATAGGCATTTATCTGCTTTCCCTGGGTATGTACTACAAAAAACATCACATCTTCTCTAGAGTGAACTGCTGCAGAAAACACTATGCATTACATTTTATTTATTACCTATAGGTTAATAACTTTTTTTCTCCTTGCTTTGGAAGTCATTTTTTTATTATTTAAAAGCAGAAGATTAGATGTAATTTAAAATAAATCCATAATCTTATGTGGAAGACATGTCTTGTTAAAATTACTTTACAGTTTCCTTAATGCCTAGGCAAACTGACAAACTGCTATTGCGATATATCAGCAAGATCTTTAGTAGCAATGAACAACATTGATTCTTTTTCTATAGTAAAGGTCAAACATTTTCTACAGAAGTCTTCATGTTTCCCTGCCCAGGTGCACCATGAGCATAACTGTGATGAAGAGGATCTGTCATAAGCACAAGTGGATCTGTCAAAATGACGGAACAGCACTCTCATGTTCTATGTCAATAAATAAACTGTGTCAGTACAACCATTCACATTTTATAGCATATCTTAGTTCAGTTAACATTCTCATTAGGAATTTGTACAATTATAAATGAAAAGCATCAGTGAACAAAGTAAATGCTTTAAAGTTAGCAGTCCTAATTCATACATCTTTGTGATGATATCACAGTATTATTAAAATGCATAGTTACAATGAGCATCAGAGCACCAGATAGCATTTAGAGCATTATTGTGCAGATTCTTCTGAAGCTCAATGGTGTAGAGAATAACATAAGACTTGGAGATGTGATAATAATTGCACAAATATTCTTTTAAGGAGTCCTTGTTAACAAAAAAAAATCTAAGACATATAAAATAATTAGCTATTGTATGTATTATCTTCTTGCACACTCAACCAGCCTTTTTAAGTATCGGAAGGAGAAATTTAAATTCAAATTTTCATCGAGAAAATTGCTTTCTTGACAACAATTTACTAGCACAGACACAGCTGCATCTGCACAGTCCCTAGTCAACAATTGAAAGATAAAAATTCTAAATATTATTGGTCAATTGTTAAATGACAATTTATAAGGCCAACAGCATTTTGATGTCCCAGGCAATGCCCCTCTTGCCTCCCCCAATCTTATTAATTTGGAGATTAATTAGTTTTGCAGGCACCAATAACAAATTGATAAGTTATATACAAAAATAATGTTATTTAAGAGTATAAACCTATAAATGATACTCAAATTATTATATGGCCAAATGCACATTTCCAGCTTAAACTCACTGAACCCACAAAACAAACCCTTCCTATAATTGTTATAAAAGGTGTGTAGCCACTTAAAAAAAAAAAATATATATATATATATATATATACTGTCTTTATGGGTTAGAGAATAGTCCTGAAAATCCAGAATCTTTGAGGCAATCAATACAGACCAACACTAACCCAATTACAGCTAATAGCATAGCAGCGTTAACAGCAACTGCTATATCATTGGTAGGCTATACAAGGCTCCTTTTGTTGTGGTAAGTTACTTAGTCTACCCATCACATTCTTAATGTGCAACTCCTCCTGAAGAGCGTACCTATGAATCGGCCCTGGGAGACTTGGGCACAGGATAAAGCCAATACTTGGCTTCTGCACAAGTCCCAGTGGTGTTAATTACTATTCCCCCTCCAGGTCAATGTGGATGGTAGGGAATGATATAATTCGACTTCCAGCTACTGCTGGTGGGCGAATTATAGTGTCTTTAAAGCAGTAGGATCAGCCATACTATTCCAGGGGAAAAAAACACATATATAAGTAGATAAATACTTGATCTACTTACATAACACATGTATTGTACTATCCACGTTTTGATATCAGTGAATGTTATATAGTAAATGACGAGAATTCTGTTCCTGGTGGGGGCCATGTCTTTTGCTAACAGTAAAGGCTAACTCGTGATGTCATTTCTGCCCTTACTTTTTTTCTTGTCTCCTCCAATTACTGAGTCACCTCAGCCTTGCTTGTAAACACAAGTGATTAGGGGATCAGGTTTCAGATAAGCAGCAGACAGGGAAATAAAGGGAAGAGGAGGAATATATTATAGATAAAAAGAACCCCCAGCATGCAATTCTTTGGCACCGACTACTGAAGGGCCAGTGCTCCTAAGGTTTATGATAATTCCAAATCATTAAAGCAGAAAACGTTTTGAAAGTTTTGAATGCAGGATTAGCATCTTTATCACTTAATACACTCAGACCAGTTGCTGTTGAAATTTGATTTTTATGGTGACAATACTGCTTTAAAGTAACTGTAGCTCTGACTTCTGACAGCACCGAAGTTACTCACCCTGCCTTGCTATAGCTGTAATTCCTATTATGGCCTATGGTGGCGCTGGCTAGGCCCAAATCTCCTGCTCTGTTTTAACAGTGCTCGCCTGAAGATGCCACCCAAGGCATCTGTCTGCTTTACCTATGTCTAAAATTGGCCCTCACCACTCAACACAGCGAAAGGAGGATTTCCAGATTCACACGTCACCCATTCCTGTTCACTTACAGATGGCTTGTTCTTTTTGGTAAAGCCAATTTATGGATGAGCATCACAGTACAATGTCTCTATCTTCATTGCAGGCAGAGCAAGAGCAAGAAAAACACTGTGCCAGGATATCTCATCATTTTGTTTTTTTCCCTCACCTTAATGCTGTATTAAATATGGATAATATACTAATGTTTCCCATTGATATGGGAATAATTGGGGATTTTCTTAAGTTTTGGGACAGGTTTGGGAGGGTATTTCTAGATGATACTTCTATAATATGGTTACATTTTGTGTTAATATACCATCTTCTTTTTTTCACAGGATGGCTGTCTTGGTTTGGCAACAGCATTGTAATGTTTATATTATATAAGCAAAGAGCCCACTTGCTTCCCACAGATTATCTTACATTTAATCTGGCAGTGTCTGATGCCAGCATTTCTGTGTTTGGATACTCCCGGGGCATCATAGAGATCTTTAATGTCTTCAAAGATGACGGATTCCTTATAACATCCATATGGACTTGTCAGGTAGGACTGCTCAGAAATAATGTCAGACTGTTTGTGGTTTTGCGTACAATGAACAAATAAGCTTTCTAATATTTTGTTGGGTGATAATAAACTAATGTAACAAAAGAAATATCTGTATGGTTGTGCCCCTCAACTTTACTTCATGATTCAATAACATCAAGTGCTACTGAGAAAAGTTTGGCATTCATTTTACTCTATTTTTCTGCATAAATCAAAGCCTATACAAAATTCGCAATCTAGTTTGACATAACTGAATGGTTAGTGACAGCTTATCAGCAGCCTGACATGCATGACTTAAAGCAAATATGAAGTGAAAATAAACGTATGTTCTATTTTTTATCTGTACTATTTGTTATCATTGGCTCATATGCAATTCACTTTTTCTCCTAGATGACATTGTTGCATCTTGTCATAAAATACCTTTTAACCTTTTCCCTGCCAAGCAGATACTAGGTATGTGTTGGCAGGGAAGTGCTCAAACTGCCAACAAGGTACTATGTATGTTAATTGGCCCCTGGAAGCAGCAGTAAGAGGGCTGACATCATTCCGCCCTCCCTCCATATGCCCCCCCCCCCCCTCCTCTGCTTCCCTGCAGTGCTGGATTAACAGTCGGGAGTGTAATTACTCACCGATCACTCGCTCCATGCCACATGTCCCCTTCCAGCAGCTGCCTCCTCTCTACTTTCTATATATCGCGTAGTAATCACGTGTCATACAGAAATTGGAGAGGAGAGAGGAGCCTGCAGCTGGAGGAGACACAGCATGGAGCCAGCGACCAGATGAATTAATCACACATCGACCACTGCACTCCAGCCAGGCAGGGGGCCACAGGAGGGGGTCCATGTGGAGGGAGGGATGATGATATCTGCCATCTTCCCACAGCGGCACCCACACCTGCTACCTATACTGGGGGCTTCTATACCAACTACCTATACTGGGAGCACCTTTAACAACAACCTATATTCGGGCACCTATACCTGCTACCTATACTGGGGCACCTATTCCTGGCTACCTATACTGGTTGCACCTATATCTGGCTACCTGTACTGGCGGCACCTATACCTGGCTACCTATACGGGTTGCACCTATACCTGGCTACCTATACTGGCTGCACCTATATCTGGCTACCTGTACTGGTGCATTTATTTCAGGCTACCTAATACTGGCAGCACCTATATCTAGCTACCTGTACTGGCGCACCTATTCCAGAACAGAAAAAGAGGGATACCAGTACATATCTGGTATCGTTGCATTCAACAGAATCAGGGCTTTTACAAACATTATGTAAGGTTTGAAAGGTTATGTCCCCAATCAGTCTCTATGCCCGAATCTATTGTCACGGTTCTGAGCCTGGACCATGGTCTTCACCTATAGACAAGCCCCGAGTGAACAGGACACTTTACTTGTCTCCTGGCTACGGCTACCCCCAGGTCTTAAAGTGCAAGGCATATAGACTGAAGTAGAGAGGACAATAACCCACCAGAACCCCAATGAGTGTAACACAGTTCAATAGTTCATAAGTATCACACAAGACTAGTACCTTGATTAAGGAGGATGAGGCCCTCAGCGTCGATTGTCAGTAATGACAGATGGTTCAGGAAACAGGCAGTAGATGATCCAAGCAGCAAGTGAGAGAGTTCATGCAAGGTCAGCCTGCAATATTATCCAAGCGACAGGCCAGGGTCAGTATATGTAAGAGTATCCAGTAAACAAGCAAGGGTCAGTCCAGGCAGCAGGCAAGAGTATCCAGGTAACAAACAAAGGTTGGTCCAGGTAGCAGGCAAGAGTATCCAGGAACAAGCAAGGGTTAGTAACAGCAGACAAGAATGCTCAAATACAAGCCAAGGTCAAATTCCAATAGTACAGACAATGTGAGTGCACACCCAGCAACTAGCCACAGCTATGCTTGTAACGGGCGATGACTAGGAGCACTCTGGGTGTTTAAATACAACTTTCATCAAATCAATGGCTGGCCACACCCCGCACATCCAATCACACAGCGGTACACCTACCTAGGTGTCAGCTGTAGCGTCAGCTGAACGTCAGTCAGTGACTATTGCTTACATCTGCGGAGGATGTACTGGGAGCGCGCCCTCCGCCTACCAGAATGTGCAGCCTGTATTCCAGCAGCTGCGTCATCTACAGGGAACAAGCGCCAAGACCCGGAATCCTCCTTGGGTCTTGGCGGAAACATTACCATTAACAGGCAGTTTCCTTATACATTAACATTTTTGTCCATAAATGTAATTCTTCTTTGAAAAAAACACAACACTTTTTCCCTTTTTTTTTTTTTTTTTTTTTACATATTTCCCTCAAAAATGTTGTTATAACTCCAAAAAAAGTTAAAACATTTTTTTAAATTGTTCAAGCCCAAGTGCAAAATGTCTAAAAACTGCTTGGCAGTAGATGTTCGCGTTTAGGACAAATTGGCTGGCAGGAAAAGGGTTACACCACCAGAAAGCAAGAAAATACTTTTGATAGTACTTTTTCATCATCTTTTGCGTACTTTTTCAACTGTAAAATTCTGAAACGTTATTATAAAGAGTACTATATATACTCAAATACAAGTCGACCTCGACTCCAATATTCAACCCTCTTAAGCTGGAATTTTTATAGACTCAAGTATAAGTCTACCCAGCAAAGTTAATGGCTGCACTCGGGGCCCAGGAGGGGTCTGACTGACAGGACTGAACCGCAAACAGTATTGCAGTCATTAACCCCTCCTGTCCCTTAAGTGCAGCCAATAACTCCTCCAGGCCCTCAAGTGCAGCAATTACTCACTCCCCTTCCTGAAGCCCAGTATTTCCCCCCTGCCCCTTTCCTTGTTGATTGTTGTGGCCAGGACTAGAGATGTCATAAACATAGAATTTTGTGTTTGAGAATGGCGAATGCAAACTTCTGCAACATGTTCACGAACAAGCGAATCTGGCGAACCGCTATAGACTTCAATGGGCAGGAAAATTGTAAAACCTACAAAGACTGTTTCTGGCTAGAGATGGCCTGAACGGTTGACTGTGAACTTATTCGCGCAAACTTCGGTGGTTCGCTTTCGCGGTGAACCGCGAACTATATGCGAGTTCGACCCGCCCCCTATACTACATCATTAGGGTCAACTTTGACCCTCTACATCACAGTCAGCAGACACAGGGTAGCCAATCAGACTACACTCCCTCCTGGAGCACCCCCCTTATAAAAGGCAGGCAGAGTCAGCCTTTTCACTCACTGTGAACACCTACCTGTTCAGTGCACCTACCTACGTTAGCGCACGCAGTGTTATATTGTATACCAGTCACTGCACCTGTTCACGGTACCTGTGTGTGACAGCTGCACATTTGTAATAACAATCACTGCATACCTACCTGTTCAGTGCACCTACCTACGTGAGCGCATGCAGTGTTATATTATATACCAGTCACAGCACCTGTTCACGGTACCTGTGTGTGTGACAGCTGCACATTTGTAATACCAATCACTGCATACCTACCAGTTCAGTGCACCTACCTATGTGAGCGCACGCAGCGTTATATTATATACCAGTCACAGCACCTGTTCACGGTACCTGTGTGTGTGACAGCTGCACATTTGTAATACCAATCACTGCATACCTACCTGTTCAGTGCAAATTTGGACAGAGGCGCCAGGCAGGTTAAAATGATCTAAAAACAACTAAAAAGGAGGAGTACAGGTGGACTTACCTCCTGAAATGATGGACAATCGAGATTGTTCAAATCGCAAATAACAATTTATTTTGGCACTCCGCAACGCGTTTCGCAGGTATAACCCGCTTCATCAGGCAAGGAGTGCAAGCTCAAAAAGGTCCAATAGTGGCAATGCGCCTCTGCGGAGGCGCATTGCCACTATTGGACCTTTTTGAGCTTGCACTCCTTGCCTGATGAAGCGGGTTATACCTGCGAAACGCGTTGCGGAGTGCCAAAATAAATTGTTATTTGCGATTTGAACAATCTCGATTGTCCATCATTTCAGGAGGTAAGTCCACCTGTACTCCTCCTTTTTAGTTGTTTTTAGATCATTTTAACCTGCCTGGCGCCTCTGTCCAAATTTGCACAGTATATAGTCCACCTTGGGTGGAGGGGACTGTCCCCTTCTTTCTATCTACAGAGAGCGACTTCTTAAACCTGAGTGGGGTCAGGTTCTAATACTCCCCACCTTCAGTTCAAGTGGTTGCCTATGTGGTAACCCGTGTTTGTGAGTATATCCACATCTGTTAATTATTTCGCCAACAATTGTTAGACTTACTGCACTATATTGGGCTCTCGGTTTTTCTTTTTGTTTCAAGTGCATCTACCTGTTCAGTGCACCCACCTACGTGAGCACACGCAGTGTTATATGCCACCAGTCAATGCACCTGTTTACGGTACCTGTGTGTGTGACAGCTGAACATTTGTAATACCAATCACTGCATACCTACCTGTTCAGTGCACCTACCTACCTACCTACGGGAGTGCACGCAGTGTTATATTCCAGTCAGTCGTTGCACCTGTTCATGGTACCTGTGTGTGTGACAGCTGCACATTTGTAATACGAATCACTGCATACCTATCTGTTCAGTGCACCTACCTACGTGAGCGCACGCAGTGTTATATACCACCAGCCACTGCACCTGTTCACGGTACCTGTGCATGACAGCTGCACATTTGTAATAATAGTCATTGCATAATTGTTCACAGTACCTGTGTGACCGCACGTTGTTTAATATACCAGTCCGTGCATACCTGTTAACTGCACCTGTGTGACAGTTGCACATTGTATTGTAATACCAGTCACTGCATACCTTTCACTGCACCTGTGTGACTGCACATTGTATTAGTCAAGTCAGTGCATGCCTTTCACTTCATCCCCCCCCCCCCCCAATATGGACAAAACAACAGGCAGAGGCAGACCCAGAAGCAGGCCACCTGGCAGGTCTGTTCAAAGTCGTGCTGATGTGATTTTGTGCGGCCCTAGACCAAAGTACAGTGCTCAGAAGAAGGCACATCCCATCAACTCCCAAGATTGTCAGGACGTGGTTGACTACTTAACACAGAACACCTCATCTTCCACAGCCACCAGCACTACTACAAGCACCACAACCACTGCATTTGACACTTCGCAGGAGTTATTTGGTGGGGAATTATCTGATTCACAGCCATTATTTTTACAACAAAATGAAAGCACTAAGCAAGTTACACTACCTCATTTGTTTGAGTTAGGCGACACTATGGACGTAAGGTGTGAGGAGGAGGATGAAGAAATACTTGCTGTTGGTGCAGTTTTGGAGGTGTATGATGCAAGCGAAGCTGGGGAGGATGATTATGATGATGATGATGATGATTATGAGGATACTGCCATGGATGCCACGTGGGATCCTAATAGACAAGATAACCAAGGGGACAGTTAAGAGGGGGAGTCAGAGAGGAGTAGGAGGAGACGAGTTGCTGAAAGAAGCAGGGGGAGCTCGTTGTCAGAAACAGCTGGTGGCAGTGTCCGGCACCATGTTTTGCCACCTATGGACAGCCAGCCAACATGCCCTTCAACATCAGCTGCTGATGCCACCATAGTGCCATCACCCCAGGGGGGCTAAGCAGTGTCAACATTTTATTGTGTGTCTGCCTCAGATATGAGCAATGCCACCTGTACTCTCTGCCGCCAAAAATTGAGCCGCGGAAAGGCCAACACCCGCATAGGGACAACTACCTTATGAAGGCACATGGAGAAAAGGCACAAACAGCAATGGGAAGACCTGAGGAAAAGCAGCACACAAAAACAAAGCCACCCTCCTTCTCCTCTTCCTACTTCAGGTGCATCATCTTCAGCCGCTTTCTCCCTTGCGCCTTCACAATCACAGCCACCCTCCTCCACTCCGCCTCTCACCTTGAGAGGTTTCTGCTCCTCTGCCCACAGCAGCAGCCAGGTGTCCGTGAGGATAATCTTTGAGTGGAAGAAGCCAATGTCTGCCAGTCAACCCTTGCTCGGCGTCTGACAGCTGGCTTGGCGGAACTGTTAGCTCACCAGTTGTTACCATACCAGCTGGTGGACTCTGAGGCCTTCCAAAAATTTGTGGCCATTGGGACACTGCAGTGGAAGATACCAGGCCGCAATTATTTCTCAAAAAAGGCAATACCCAAACTGTACCATGAAGTTGAAAGGCAAGTGGTGTCATCTCTGGCACACAGCGTTAAATCAAGGGTCCATCGGACCACGAATGCCTGGTCTGCCAAGCACGGTCAGGGCAGGTACATTACTTACACAGCCCATTGGGTCAACCTGGTGGCCGCTAGCAAGCAGGGAGTACGTGGCTGTGCAGCAGACCTAGTTGTGACACCTCCACGGCTTGCAGGCAGGCCTGCTGCCACCTCCTCTCCTCCTGCTACATCCTCTTCACTGTAATCCTCCTCCTCCTCAGCTGAGTGGCAGTTCAACTCTACTGGTGCTGCGATCTCCTCTCCAGCAACACAGCCCCAGCTTGCCAGGGCCTACGCTGCATGCCAGGTACGACGGTGTCATGCCATCTTAGACATGTCTTGCCTCAAAGCGGAGAGTCACACAGGAGCAGCTCTCCTGGCTGCTCTTAACAAACAGGTGGATCAGTGGCTGACCCCACACCAAATGGAGATCGGCAACGTGGTGTGTGACAACGGCAGCAATCTCATTTCGGCTTTGAATTTGGGAAAGTTGACACATGTACCCTGCATGTCACATGTGCTGAATCTAATAATTCAGAGGTTTGTGTCTAAGTACCCAGGCTTACAGGATGTCCTGAAACAGTCCAGGAAGGTGTGTGGGCATTTCAGGCGATCTTACACGGCCATGGAACGATTTGCCGATATTCAGCGGGGAAACAAATTGCTGGTGAGACACTTGATTTGCGATAGCCCGACTCGCTGGAATTCACAGCTCCTGATGTTTAACCGTCTGCTACAACAGGAGAAAGCCGTCAAACAGTATCTCTACAACTACAGTCAAAGGACATGCTCTAGGTAGATGGGGATGTTCTGGCCAAAGTACTGGACACTCATGCGAAATGCCTGCAGGGTCATGCAGCCATTTGAGGAGGTGACAAACATGGTGTGTCGCAGTGAAGGCGCCATCAGCGACTTGATCCCATATGCTTTCTTCCTGGAGTGTGCAAAGAGTGGTGGATCAAGCTGTGGAGGAGCGTGAACAGGAACAGGAGGAAGAGTTATGGGATCAATTCTCAGCAGAAGCAGATGATTCCTCAACACCTGCGGCAGCACAGAGGGGAGAGGAGGAGGAAAAGTCGTGTGGGAAAGAGGAGTCAGATGATCAGGAAGGTGTATTTTTTGGGGAGGAGGAGGAGGAGGCAGAAGAACAACTGCAGCAGGTGTCGCAGGAGGCTTGTGCTGCTCAACTTTCCCATGGTATTGTTCGTGGCATCACTGAGGAAGAGCAAGAGGAGATGTATAGTACGTCTGCATCCAAATTTGTGTAGATGGCGGCTTTCATGCTGCCCAGCCTGTTAAGGGACCCCTGTATAAAAAAAACTCAAGGGGAATGAGCTGTACTGGGTGGCCACGCTACTAGACCCTCGGTATAAGCACAAAGTGGCGGAGATGTTTCCAAATCACCAAAAGGCAGAAAGGAAGCCGCACTTGCAGAACAAGCTTGCAACTATGCTTTACAGTGCGTTTAAGGGTGATGTCACAGTACAACGGAATAAAGGTACAACTGCCAGTAATCCTTCTTTCATGTCCACGCAGGCAAGGACAGGATGCTCTAGCGATCTCATGGTGATGTCGGAAATGCGCACATTCTTTAGTCCAATGTCTCGCCTTAGCCCTTCCGGATCCACCCTCCACCAACGCCTCGACCGGCAGATAGCTGACTACCTGGCCTTAAGTGTGGATGTAGACACTGAGCAGCGATGATCCCCTGGACTACTGGGTGCGCAGGCTTGACCTGTTGCCAGAGCTGTCACAATTTGCCATCCAACTTTTGTCTTGCCCTGACTCAAGCGTCCTGTCAGAAAGGACCTTCAGCGCAGCTGGAGGCATTGTCACTGAGAAGAGAAGTCGCCCAGGTCACAAAAGTGTTCAGTGCCTCACCTTTATCAAAATGAATGAGGCATTGATCCCGGAGGGCTACTGCCCGCCCGAAGACTAAGTCAGTCCCCACACACTGCATCTCTGCCTGCACGCCGTATGACTGACTGCCTGCCCCAAGACTAAGTCGCTCCCCACACAGCATCTCTTCCTGCAGGCCGCTTGACTTCCTTCTCCGCCACCACCAACAGGGTCCAGGACACCAGGCGGATTCCTCAATTTTTTAAGGTTGCTAGCAGCGGCCGCTATAATAATTTTTCTGGTGCGTGTACATGCCTGCCTAATTTTTCTGGCTGCACTGCAGCTGCAACAACAAAACAAAAGGCATGTACATGTGTCAATTTCCCTTTTACGATCATTACCTTGCGTGTCTCGGGAGGGGGGCACACCCAAGATTATAAGGTTGTTGCTTCATTGTGGACAGACCACGTTCGATCAGCTGGACAGTCACTGTTCTGTCATTGAGCTACCTCAGCCCAGGGACCATATGGGCTGGAAAGCCGCCATCACCTGCACTCTCGTCATGGTACAAACAGCTGTGTGCGGTGCGTTACACAGTGAGTTCGGTCTGTCAGTGTGAAGCAGTACACTAATTACACTACCTGATTGATGTATACACATGTAAGATGTTTTAAAGCACTTTAGGCCTCCAATTTAGCATGCAATGTGATTTCTGCCCTTAAAACGCTGCTATGCGTCAAATCCAGATTTTTCCCCGGGACTTTTGGCATGCATTCCACTCTGCCATGCAAAAACTCAGATGTTAGACCCCTTGAAACATCTTTTCCATCACTTTTGTGGCCAGCATAAATGTTTCTAGTTTCCAAAGTTCGCCTCCCCATTGATGTCTATTGCGGTTCGAAAAGTTCACGCAAACCGGAAGTACGCGTTCGAGGTTTGCGAACCGAACATCGGAGGTTCGAGCCATCTCTATTTCTGGCCACAAAAGGGATGAAAAAGTTGTTTCAAGGGGTCTAACACCTGGATAGGGGCATGCCAGAGTGGGATCCATGCCAAAAGTCTCACTCAAAATTACGGAGTTTACACAAAGTTGGGTTTTGAACTCCAATGAGCAGAAATCACATTTTGCACAGCTCTAAGTGTAAGTGAGCTGTGCAGTGTCTCACACAGAGAGATATAATAGTACTATCAGAATACAGTGAAATAATAATGCATTGGAGTTGTTCTGTGCCTGCAACTTAACCACCCTGGCTTTCTATTAAGATTGCCAGGGTGGCGGCGCAGCACTATTTTTTGACTTTTTTTTTTCAAGTCGTGTAGCTAGCCTAGCGCTAGCTACATGATTCCCCCTCCCTGCGGCGTCCCTCCCACCCCTCTGATCGCCGCCGGCGCATATGCCCGTCCGGCAATCCCGTTCTGAACGGGATTTCCTTTAGGGCTTCCCCCGTCGGCATGGCGATGATCATGATGATGTCATCAACGTCATCGGGAGTCCCGATCCACCCCTCAGCACTGCCTGGCACTGATTGGCCAGGCTGCGCACGGGGTCTGTGGGGGGGCCCTCTGTCGCGTCGGGTAGTGGCAGATCGGCGGCATATGGCGGAGTTTGACCCGAACACGCAGCAAAAAAAAATTATCAAAATCGGCCCAGCGGGGCCTGAGCGGCGCCCTCCGGCGGTCATTGACGAGCTGAGCTCGTCAAGTCCGCCAAGAAGGTTAATGAGGCAACAGCAGTAGTGTGCACACAGCTCTAGGTGTCAGTGGGCTGTGGAGTGTCACACTAAAAAAAAAACAGGAGACCGTTGTGCTAGCCCTCAAAAGGGCTGTTTGGAGTGAACATCTCTCGCCAGGACTTTCAGACCTGTGTCACCTGTCACTTACCACTGGGTAAATTGCTGCAAATGGTAATGTCACTATTAGCAAACATTTTAGTCAGTGTGCTCAGTGTTGCCCATGACTTGTGTATAAGTCGACCTCTGTACTTTTATGAAGTGAATCAGACCTAAATTTCTAGACTTACCGGTATACTCGAGTATATACTATAAATGAAAATGATCTACTAGGAGATAACTCAGGAGAAAAAGTTAATTGCATATGGACCATTATCTCATAAGTAGCAAAAAAAAAAGTCTCATGTTGTTTTCCAGCACAGGAAGAGTTAAAACACTTAAGTTAGCTATGCAAAAGAGCTTCAAAAGAGCTATTTGACCAACTTGATCAAACAACTTAATCCTGTTATTTTAAATAGCATAAACAAAAGGTCATTAGCTCTGATCTGTTTTTACAGCTTAAAATACAGAGTGTGGTTTCTGCAAATATGATAGAATGATGCAATGTTATAAATAAAGCTTAAATAACTTAAAATTAAAATATGAGATCCTTTTATTTGCTACTAATGTTCTATCAACTATCCGTACTACACGTACAATTCTTATCTCATAATTTTTTTTCGCTTCAATGTCATTTTATGCACTAGCTTAAAGGGATACTGTAGGGGGGTCGGGAGAAAATGAGCTGAACTTACCCGGGGCTTCTAATGGTCCCTCGCAGACATCCTGTGCCCGCGCAGCCACTCACCGATGCTCCGGCCCCGCCTCCAGTTCACTTCTGGAATTTCTGACTTTAAAGTCAGAAAACCACTGCGCCTGCGTTGCCGTGTCCTCGATCCCGCTGATGTCACCAAGAGCGTACTACGCAGACACAGACCATACTGGGCCTGCGTAGTACGCTCCTGGTGCCATCAGCGGGATTGAGGACATGGCAACACAGGCGCAGTGGTTTTCTGACTTTAAAGTCAGAAATTCCAGAAGTGAACCGGAGGCGGGGCCGGAGCATCGGTGAGCGGCTGCGCGGGCACCGGATGTCTGCGGGGGACCATTAGAAGCCCCAGGTAAGTTCAGCTCATTTTCCCCCGACCCCCCTACAGTATCCCTTTAAAGCCCTACTTTAGCCTCACATTTTTTAATAAATATGGTATTAACTTTGCATTAAGTACCAATGCACAATGGCTTGCATTACATTTCTTTAGTTTTTGCAACAAAATTACACTTATTATTTGTAAGTGTACTAAATATTAAGGCTACAGGACTGATCATGTCCTTTAGCTCCATTTTCTGTCAAAGCAACTGTTTGTTTTTTTCATTACCACATGAGGTAGTTGGGGGGCACAAGCTAGTCTTTTTAAGTCAGCATAGATCATCTGGCTCCTCCCATCAGGCCTCTGTTGGTAAGACTGTAACTCTTTGTGGCTAGCCCTGCAGCTAAAGCAGTGTATCTAAAGCTGGCCACTAACGGTCCAATTTCTAGCGAAAAATCGTTCGAGCGATCAGAAATTCTGATCGGATGAAAAATCGTTCACTACACCATCAACTAACCAATCATTGCTTCCTATCTATCACGACCACCAAGAAAATTCAAATTTTCGGTCGACGAAAATTCATTCGGGCGACATTTTTTTCACTCGTTCATAATTGATTGTGTCCACCAATGGAGATTATTTACAACCAATCCGATCAGAATTTCTGATCGCTCGAACGATTTTTCGCTAGAAATTGGGCCGTTAGTGGCCAGCTTTACTGATAAGTACCTGCTGACCACAAAGTTAATATGGGGCAAGAGCAGGAACTGTTGCTCCTGCATACAAAACACACAGTTTTAAATGTCTCCCATTGCCTATATAGACCTTTGCAAGAAACCAAAAGACTTTAGTAGATCAAGTACTATTTCTTCTAATCAATTGCAACTATCATACATGTAGTGTAGATTGTATGAGACGGGCCTCACCTAGCGTGGTGTTTTGAACCCTTGATAGGGTGAACTTTTCTATAGTTTAGTGTAGTTCAGTTAGAACTAAAATGCTAGATCTTTTTTAGGATTTCAAACTGAACTAATATATTGTTTAAAAAAATGACTACTAAAAAAATGTATCCATAAAGATACATTAAAAGAAGAAAATAATTACACATTTTAGTTCAAACATTTAAAACACATTTTAGTGACATCGAGTTCAAAGAATGCCAGGCATGAGGATTGGTTAAGAAAACCTCTTTGGTGCCTTTAACACCCTAGTTTATTGAAGATTTTGATGATTTCACTTTAATCTCATAATTAAAAAACGTTTCACAGTTATGAGCAAAGTTTTTTTTTTTTATTAATTTACTGGCTGATTAGGCACACAAAATCACACCTGCATAATGTGTAAATAAATTACTTCCTCAGTTTTAACGAATGATTAATGAAAAATCTATAGTTACCTTTTATGGTTGGTTTAAGGACTAGGATTTGCTTGTTGTAATCTATAGATGTTCAATGGTTGCCATCACTATGGTAATAAAGCGCCGACAAGGGAATATCAGGCACATGGGACATCTGATAGGTCACTGCTACTGATCAAGTACAGTGATTAGCCAAATCATGCTGCCGTGGTCCCGCCTGCAAGACCATCATCCCCCTGTTAGCAAAAGGAGTAGCAGGCGGCTGTGATTGGCTGTTCTGGTGCCGGCACCCCTGCCTGATTAGTCCCATGCCAAAGCTTTGTGTCAGACTGGACATGGTGATCTCTCACCAATTATGGGGTTTATATGGGGGTATATACTGTATAATATGAGGCACATATGATGTGTGATGGGGTGTATATATACAGGGTATAGCTATATATATATATATATATATATATATATATATATATATATATATATATATATATATATATATATATATATATATATATATATATATATATATATATATATATATATCTTTATCAGCATTTCCTGTGGGTTGGGGTTGTCGGCATATCCTACAAAGAGTGTTTCAAGCAGCAAAAAGTCTAGAACTGGCCCTGAAGCCACACCATCCCTTACTAATGCTCGACTTCCGCCTCCATCTCACTCAGCCCATACTCCCTTATGTAACAGGTGGACTTCCACCCTCATCTCACTAGAAAATCCCATGATCTTTTGCTGGGATTAGGACAAGTGGTACCCTTACACTCTTAAAGCATGACCTGTCCAAAATAAGCTGGCTTTATATATTACATTCTTTATTTTTTTTTTTATAAAATAAAAAAACGGCTTCCTTTAAAGTTCCGCTAGCTAGCATTGTAACAACATTAATAAAACTACAATAAAAACATGATATAAAAAAATCGGTATACTCTAAAGTACCCAATATTGAAACCTTAATTATTAGTAATAAAACAATTTATATCAAGTTCTACATTTAATCCACCTAGTTTTTTTTTTCTTTTGCATTGGGTCAGAGGACACAGAAGGACAGAGATAAACAAGACCACAGTTTCAGAGGCAAAGGACTGTGACCTGTTTGTTTTTGACTAATGTGAACCCAGTTGACCCGATGCCTGTTTCTGGTTTATTGCATTTTTGTTTTGGTTAAGCACATGGCGTAAAAACTGTGATCCTAAGCGCATAATAGATTGAAATACATTTTCAGTCGTTTGAAAGTCGATTGACACATGTAGTTTACTGCCCATACAAGGAATGTATATATAGACAAATTTTCACGTGACTTTTTTATAACATCACTGGAAAACTCATCCTTCTTTTGGATACTCTTTCATTTAAATGTATTTATAAGCGAGTGTTGATGGTACCCTCATTATCAAAATGGTGTGTTGTTGTGATCGGCAAACGTATTGCGGTACTTACTGCATTACAACAGAGCTTTTCTTGACAATCTATGTTGCCAACTGTTTCAATGTGTAACATACAGGGCAGAATTAAAGCATCACTTTATATATAGGCCCTTTCGTTTTAATATATAAGATTATGCCTGGGGCAAGTTTAACAGAAATACCTATAGTTATATAAAATAATGTATATTGGATAAAATATAAAATTCAGCAGAGACAAACTGACAAAAAAATCGGATGTGGTTTCTGTAACTTGTGCAGCAGCTTTATTAGCAGATAATGGAAGGATTAGAACTGCAGACTAAGTTGACACACAATAGCTACTTTAGCAATCTGTTTTCAATCCATTCTAACACTGTTAAAAAGGGATTAGGAAAATATGCCGGTAAAATATCCAGGGAGAGCGGCCACACCATGAATAAATAGAGCTAGTACCAGAGAAAAACTACTCAGTATAATTCATTTCATTTGCTAATAATTTCACTACCTGTACCACTGTATCTTCTCTTCTACAATTAAGGTGGTTATACAAGTCTTTATAACTATGACTTTGGCAGCCCAGATGTTCCTAAAACTTGTTGCAACAGATGTGACTTTTAACAAACAATAATATATGATAATATAAAGAAGCAGCTGTATTAATGTCTCAGCATCCTGTAAGCACAAAACAATCCAAGCACTTTAAAGAGAAATTAGTCTGGCATAACATGCAGTTAAACAGACCAAAGCAGGAAAAAAGGGCGCAGGAGCCGTTACTGAAAAAAAAAACAGGGCCAGCTCCATAGGCGCTTATAATAAAAGCCGCATTTAGTAGCATTAGGGGGAAATTTGGGCACATGGTGGCAGCCATTTGCAGGCACCTCAATGCGCCCAATTTAACAATTTTTACAGCAAATCACAGCTTTGAAGGTACATTTGAGTGCCGGGCTGGAGGTGAACGATTACTGCCAAGAGGGAAAATTTTTTCTGCACAGACTTGTGGGAAAAAATGGCTTGCGGATAACTATATTGTGGCATTGCATAGCAGGTGCAGAGGCTTCATAGCCACATATCGCCGAAGTTAGGTTAAGGAGGGGATTTAGGGTTAGGTGCCCTAGGGGGATTAGGTTAAGTAAACACCAGGGGGGTTTCTTAGGGTTAGACACCACCAGTGGGGTCCTAAGGGTTAGGCACCACTGGGGGGGGGGTCATAAGTGTCAGCTGTTTGTGTAGTGATGGCCGTGCTGGACTGGTGCACACCATGGCGAGATTGCTCTTCCTCACTCAGTGATATCAGGTAATGTCTGACTGCCTTATCAACTTTCAATGGTTCTTTCTCTACCATTGTTAAAGCTTACATCTTTTTTTTTTTTAAATTACATTTTCTACTTGCTGTTCAGTACCTGCAACGAGAATCTATAATAGAGAGCAAGTCTGCCATTGTGCCCACGGGTAATTGCCGGGGAATCAGGGTTTGATTCCGGTCCTGAGTGGGAGCCTGAGACCCATGCTGTATAAGTAATGTACCTGCCCTGACCATGCTTTGCAGACCAGGCATCTGTGGTCAGATGGACCCTTGACCCAGCGCAAGACGAACCAAATCGAAAGCATTTGCCAAGAATGTGTTATGGAGGGCAAGTCTGCCATTCATTCAACTGTGTGAAACTTTCGATTGTACTTTCTCAGTAGCATGGTGACCACGGGTAATGGCCGGGGAATCCTGGTTCGATTCCTGTCCAGAGTGGGAGCTACCACCACCACCACACATCTAAGGAAGGCAGCAGGCACGCTAGGGGCAAAGGAGCAGTAACGGCTATCACCACACATCCAAGGAAGGCAGCAGGCATGGCATGCACGTCCCGAGGTAGTGACCAAAAATAACAATACAGGAGGACTTTTAAGGCCCTACTGTATATGAGACGAATCAACTTTAAATCCTTTAACGAGAATCTGTTATGGAGGGCAAAGATGTCACCACTTGCCTTTAACGAGAATCTGTTATGGAGGGCAAGTCTGCCATCCATTCAAGTGAAAGGTATGCACTGACTGCCAGGTATAATACAACGTGCAGTCAAAGATGCAGTGAAAGGCATGCAATGACTGCAAACAGCCGATTGTGTAGTGACGGCCGGGCTGGACTGGAGGACACCATGACGAGAGTGCAGGTGATGGCGGCTTTCCAGCCCATGTGGTCGCCGGGCTGAGGTAGCTGAATGACAGAACAGTGACTGTCCAGCTGATCAAATTTGGTCTGTCCACAATGAGACACTCATAGAGCCCCCCCGATACACTCATATAGCCGGCGGTCATTGCTTCATTGTGATATGCAAGCTCTTTCACCGTGGCAAGGTAATGAGCATGAAGCGGAATTGGCACATGTACATGCCTTTTGTTTTGTTGTTGCAGCTGCAGTGCAGCCAGAAAAATTAGGCAGGCATGTACACGCACCAGAAAAATTATTATAGCGGCCGCTGCTAGCAACGGCCTTAAAAATTCAGGAATCCGCCTGGTGTCTTGGACCTTGTTGGTGGTGGCGGAGAAGGCAGTCGAGTGGCCTACGGGCAGAATAGAGCCTGGGGAGCGAGTTAGTCTTGGGGCAGGCAGTCACATGGCGTGCAGGCAGAGATGCTGTTTGTGGGGGCTTACTTAGTCTTGGGGCGGGCAGTAGCCCTCCGGGATCCATGTCTCATTCATTTTGATAAAGGTGAGGTACTGAACACTTTTGTGACTTAGGCGACTTCTCTTCTCAGTGACAATGCCTCCAGCTGCGCTGAAGGTCCTTTCTGACAGGACGCTTGAGGCAGGGCAAGACAGAAGTTGGATGGTAATTTGGGACAGCTATGGCCACAGGTCAAGTCTGCACACCCAGTAGTCCAAGGGTTCATCGCTGCTCACAGTGTCTACATCCACACTTAAAGGCAGGTGTGCACCTGTCACACACAGACAGATACCGGACAGGCACAGTGACTCTGCGTGCGCTCACGTAGGTAGGTGGGTGCTCTGTGAACAACAGGTAGGTAGGTATATGCAGTAATGAGTATTACAATGTGCACCTGTCACACACAGACATGTAGCGGACAGGCACAGTGACACTGCGTGCTCTCAACTCACATAGGTAGGTGGGTGCACTGTGAACAACAGGTAGGTAGGTATACGCAGTACCGGGTATTACAATGTGCAGCTGCCTGTCACACACACAGGTAGTCACTGAATGTGCTGGGCCTGGCTGGCAGTGACACACACACACACAATATGAATTAGCAAGGCTGCCTATGCAACACAAGTGTCAGTGGGACACACACAGAAAAAAAAATAGATCACAAGAACAAGATTAGCTCTCAAAAGAGCCATTGTGGGGTGCTATTTTAGCAATAAGAATCAGCAAGGAACAAGCTAAGAAGCCTACAAGAGCCTAATTAATCTTTCCCTATGAGAGAGTCTGCAGCAGCTGTCCATTCTCTATTTACTGCAGGCACACGAGTGAGTATAATGGCCGGCGGTGCCTGCCTTTTATAAGGGTGGGAGTGGCTCCAGGAGGGAGTGTAGCCTGATTGGCTACAATGTGCCTGCTGACTGTGATGTAGACGGTCAAAGTTGATCCTCATGATGCACTATGGGGGGAACCGAACTTCTGGAAAAGTTCCCAGTTCGCCGCAATCGCGAACCACGGAAGTTCGCCATCGAACCGTTCGGGCCATCTATAGCCACTGCCAGGCCCAGCACATTCAGTGACTACCTGTGTGTGACAGCTGTGTTATATACCCCCAGTCACAGCACCTGTTCACGGTACCTCTGTGTGTGACAGCTGCACATTTGTAATACCAATCACTGCATACCCACCTTTTCAGTGCACCTACCTACCTACGTGAGCGCACACAGTGTTATATACCCCCAGTCACTGCACCTGTTCATGGTACCTGTGTGTGTGACAGCTGCCATTTGTAATACCAATCACTGCATACCCACCTGTTCAGTGCACCTACCTACCCAAGTGAGCACACGCAGTGTTATATACCAGTCAGTCGCTGTACCTGTTCACGGTACCTGGGTGTTTGACAGCTGCACATTTGTAATACCAATCACTGCATACCCACCTGTTCAGTGCACCTACCTAGCTACGTGAGTACACGCAGTGTTATATACCACCAGTCGCTGCACCTGTTCACAGTACCTGTGTGTGTGACAGCTGCACATTTGTAATACCAATCACTGCATACCTGTTCAGTAGTGCACCTACCTACGTGACCGCAAGCAGTGTTATATTGAATACCAGTCACTGCACCTGTACACGGTACCTGTGTGTGACAGCTGCACATTTGTAATACTAGTCATTGCATAATTGTTCACAGTACCTGTGTGACCACACGCTGTGTAATATACCAGTCCATGCATACCTGTTAACTGCACCTGTGTGACAGCTGCACATTGTATTGTAATAACAGTCACTGCATACCTTTCACTGCACCTGTGTGACTGCACATTGTATTAGTCAAGTCAGTGCATACCTTTCACTTCACTTCCCCCCTCCCCCGATATGGACAAAACAACAGGCAGAGGCAGAGTTAGAGGCAGGCCACCCGGCAGGTCTGTTCGAGGTCATGCTGACGTGATTTCCTGTGGCCCAAGGTATAGTGTTTTGAAGAAGGCAAGGCACATCCCATCAACTCCCAAGATCAACTCCCAAGATTGTCAGGACGTGGTTGACTATTTAACACAGAACATCTCATCTTCCGCAGCCACCTGTGCTACTACAAGCACCACAACCGCTGCATTTGACACTTCGCAGGGAATTCACCGTCTGATTCACAGCCATTATTGTTACAACAAGATGAAGGTGCTAAGCAAGTTACACCACCTCATGTGTCTGAGTTAGGTGACACTATGGACGTAAGGTGTGAGAAGGAGGAAGATGAAGTACCTGCTGTTGGGGCAGTTTATGAGGTGTCTGAGGCAAGCGAAGCTGGGGAGGATGATTATGAGGATTATGATGATACGGATGCCACGTGGGATCCTAATAGACAAGATGACCAAGGGGACAGTTCAGAGGGGGAGTAAGAGAGGTGTAGGAGGAGACGAGTTCCTGAAAGAAGCAGGGGGAGCTCGTCATCAGAAACAGCTGGTGATAGTGTCCGGCGCCATGTATCGCCACCTATGTACAGCCAGCCAACATGCCCTTCAACGTCAGCTGCTGATGCCACCATAGTGTCATCACCCCAGGGGGCTCAGCGGTGTGGAAATTTTTGTGTGTGTCTGCCTCAGATCAGAGCAATGCCATCTGTTTTCTCTGCTGCCAAAAATTGAGCCATGGAAAGGCCAACAGCCACGTAGGCCAACTGCCTTACGAAGGCACGTGGAGAAAAGGCACAAACTGCATTGAGAAGACCACCTAAGGAAAAGCAGCACTCAAAAGCAAAGCCACCCTCCTCCTCCTCTTCCTCCTTCAGGTGCATCATCTTCAGCCGCTTTCTCCCTTGCACCTTTACAATCACAGCCACCCTCCTCCACGCCGCCTCTCAACTTGAGCAGTTCCTGCTCCTCTGCACAGCAGCAGCCAGGTGTCTGTGAGGGCAATCTTTGAGCAGAAGAAGCCAATGTCTGCCAGTCACCCCCTTGCCCGGCGTCTGACAGCTGGCTTGGCGGAACTGTTATCTCTCCAGCTGTTACCATACCAGCTGGTGGACTCTGAGGCCTTCCGAAAATTTGTGGCCATTGATACACCGCAGTGGAATATACCAGGCTGCAATTATTTCTCCAACAAGGCGATACCCAAACTGTACCGTGAAGTTGAAAGGCAGGTGGTGTCATCTCTGGCACACATCGTTGGGTTAAGGGTCCATGTGACCACCGATGCCTGGTCTGCCAAGCACGGTCAGGACAGGTACATTACTTACACAGCCCATTGGGTCAACCTGGGGACCGCTGGCAAGCAGGGAGTACGTGGCTGTGCAGCGGACCTAGTTGTGACACCTCCACGGATTGCAGGCAGGCCTGCTGCCACCTCCTTTTCTCCTGCTACATCCTCTTTGCTGTCGTCCTCCTCCTTGGCTGAGTGGCAGTTCAACTCTACTGGTGCTGCAATCTCCTCTCCAGCTACACAGACCCAGCTCCCCAGGGCCTATGCTGCATGCCAGGTACGATGGTGTCACGCCATCTTAGACATGTCTTGCCTCAAAGCAGAGAGTCACACTGGAGCAGCTCTTCTGGCTGCTTTGAACAAACAGGTGGATCAGTGGCTGACCCTGCACCAACTGGAGATCGGCAACGTGGTGTGTGACAACGGCAGCAATCTCATTTCGGCTTTGAATTTGGGAGAGTTGACATATGTACCCTGCATGGCACATGTGCTGAATCTAATAATTCAGAGATTTGTGTCTAAGTACCCAGGCTTACAGGATGTCCTGAAACAGTCCAGGAAGGTGTGTGGGCATTTCAGGCGATCTTACACAGCCATGGAACGCTTTGCCGATATTCAGCGGGGAAACAAATTGCTGGTGAGACACTTGATTTGCGATAGCCCGACTCGCTGGAATTCACAGCTCCTGATGTTCAACTACCTGCTACAACAGGAGAAAGCCGTCAAACAGTATCTCTACAACTACAGTCAAAGGACATGCTCTGGGGAGATGGGGATGTTCTGGCCAAAGTACTGGACACTCATGCAAAATGTCTGCAGGCTCATGCGGCCGTTTGAGGAGGAGACAAACTTGGTGTGTCGCAGTGAAGGCGCCATCAGCGACTTCATCCCATATGCTTTCTTTCTGGAGCGTGCCGTGCGTAGAGTGGTGGATCATGCTGTGGAGAAGCGTGAACAGGAACAGAAGGAAGAGTTGTGGGATCAATTCTAAGCAGATGATTCCTCAACATCTGTGGCAGCACAGAGGGGGAGGAGGAGGAGGAGGAAGAGTCGTGTGGGGAAGAGGAGTCAGATGATGAGGAAGGTGGGTTGTTTTTTTGGAGGAGGAGGCGGAAGAATAACCGCAGCAGGCGTTGCAGGGGGCTTGTGCTGCTCACCTTTCCCATGGTATTGTTCGTGGCTGGGGGAGGAGGAGAACTTACCTGACATCACTGAGGAAGAGCAAGAGGAGATGTATAGTACGTCGGCATCCAACTTTTGTGCAGATGGTGTCTTTTATGCTTCTCAGCCTGTTGAGGGAGCCCCGTATAAAAAAACTCAAGGGGAATGAGCTGTACTGGGTGGCAACGCTACTAGACCCTCAGTATAGGCACAAAGTAGTAGAGATGTTTCCAAATCACCAGAAGGCAGAAAGGATGCAGCACTTGCAGAACAAGCTGGCAACTATGCTTTACAGTGCGTTTAAGGGTGATGTCACAGCACAACAAAATAAAGGTGCCACTGCCAGTAATCCTCCTTCTCTCAAGTCCACGCATGCAAGGACAGAACGCTCTACCGATCTCATGGTGATGTCGGACATGCGGACATTCTTTAGTCCAACGTCTTGCCTTAGCCCTTCCGGATCCACCCTCCACCAATGCCTGTACCGGCAGGTAGCTGTCTTTCTGGCCTTAAGTGTGGATGTAGACGCTGTGAGCAGCGATGAACCCCTGAACTACTGGGTGCGCAGGCTTGACCTGTTCCAGAGCTGTCCCAATTTGCCATCCAACTTCTGTTTTGCCCTGCCTCAAGCGTCCTGTCAGAAAGGACCTTTAGCACAGCTGGAGGCATTGTCATTGAGAAGAGAAGTCGCCTAGGTCACAAAAAAGTGTTCAGTACCTCACCTTTAGCAAAATGAATGAGGCATGGATCCCGGAGGGCTACTGCCCACCCAAAGACTAAGTCAGTCCCCACACACAGCATCTCTGCCTGCAGGCCGCACTGACTTCTCCGCCACCACCAACAGGGTCCAGGACTCCAGGCGAATATCTGAATTTTTAACGCCGCTGCTTTTGAGTATATGTCCACTACCAGAGGGAGGTAAGTCCACCTCGACTTCCCTCTTTTTATCATTTTTAGAACATTGTTTTACTCTGCTTGGCGCCTCTGTTCGTACATATTACAGCACGATTAAGTCCACCCCTGGTGGAGGGGTTCTTTCCCCATTTTCCTATCTACAGAGAGCGACTTTTATACCTGAGTGGGGTCAGGTACTAATACTCCCCACCTGCCTGTCAAGTGGTTACCTGATGGTAACCCACCTTTGTGAGTATAAGAACCTTTGACTTTACATTATATATTGAGCTTACCAGACAATATTGCACTATTGGGCTCTTGGTGTCCTCTGTTTTGTTTTTATAAGTTTTATCCTAAAATTTATTTGATGGGCAATACATGATACTGGTTATTCAATTATGTCTGCAAAGTGTAGTGAAAGTATATTCAGTATCAGAAGTAATATCAGAGTTCATGAGAAGTATTTTCTGTTATTTTGTATATGTTCTAGTAAGTGATGATAACCAAATCTAGGCATTTTTGTTTTGCCATAATATTTGCAAAATTGTCACATTTTTTGCACAGATTAGTATATTTGCGAAATTATGCATTTGAAAACATATTTTCACCAAATGCATGAAGTCTATTGGCATGAGAAAACTAATTTATGCACAAATGAGTATATGCATGAAAATTTATGGGAAGGCATGCAAAGACAAAGAATTGGTTCGTAGAGGAAAAGAAAAACTTCTAGGAGAAAACTTGGGAGAAAGGTTAATTAAATTGGGACCTAAGTCTACTTATTGTGAGGATAAATATAACCTTTAATTTAAAACATTTAATTTCTCTGCAGGTTGATGGTTTTCTTACGCTACTGTTTGGTTTGGCCAGTATAAATACACTTACCCTAATCAGTGTAACACGCTATATTAAAGGCTGTCATCCTCAAAGAGGTAAGGTCAGTGGAACAGCACTGTTTACATTAGCCTTTATCTTTATTACTGGATGCTAAATGTCACAGAAAAAATACTAACAGCAATGAAAATAAAACAAAGTTGATTTGTCGCTAACAAAAGATTTCAACATTTAATGCTAATGTCAGATTTAATCAGATAATTTATTGATCATATCTACTATGAAGAGTAGAAATGATTAGCTCTAGCGATTTTCCCTCGTAAGGCATACACAAGGCAGTGACGTTTTACTCATAACTGGTCTTTAGTTTGGAGATATTATTTAGCTATACATATTCTCGGGGAGACTGTAAATGGCATCATTCAATGCGAAGCTGCAGCTTCTTCAGCAAATAAAATCTTGGGAGGTATAAAAGGGAGATAAATCTTCCACAAGGCTCAGCACACAAAAATTCTCCTGGAAGTTTGTAATTTGAGAAGAATATTTGATTGTACTGGCCCTTGTGGAAGATTTAGGCCGGCTTCACACCGCAGATTTGCGGCAGTGGTGCGGTGTGGCCCGGGGGCCGCACTGCACCGGCAAAAACAGGCCTTTGGGGATTACCACGTAAGTACGTGGTAACCCGTCTGGCAGCCAGCCAAGCAGGAAGTGACGCTCACTTCCTGTGGCCGATGCGATCACGTGTGCAGAGGTGTACTGAAAAAAAAATAAGCTTCCGCGCGTAAAACCCGCGGCAGGTTTTCCCACTGCGACGCCCCACCATATGACTTCCCGTCCGCTGCACGTCGACGCAGAACCAAGCGGTAACGTAGATCTGTATGAGCGTTGGGGATGTGGCGAAAACGTCACTTCTGTCGCATGGCACCGTACTGCGCCAGAGTGAAAGTCTCCATAGACTTTCATTGCCCTGCGGTGGGGAGAGGTAACATTTCCGCACTGTCCCAGTGTGAAAGGGCCCTCAAGGTGTGTCCAGCTTGGTGCTCTGGCAGACTGGCCTTGCACTTCATGGAAGCTGTGGGGAAGTGAGGTCTGGAAACCACATTCCATTGTATAAAAAGGTAGATAAAAACATGGGATTCAATTACAATATCCCCTGATGACGCCAGTAGGTGAAACACCAGATATAGCCTTGTAAAGCAGGCGTCTCTGTATTTTTGGTGATGGTGAATGTTCACTGAAGCTTGGAATCACCACGGTGCTATTACTGTACATCAGTGAATGAACTGTTTCAAAAGCGCTGATCAATTGTTGCTGCTGAAACTTTGGACTAATTTCGTTTTCAGCAGCTTATTTATGACTGCTGGTGCTAAATTATTGATGCTGACTATGAAGTACAGTTCTAAGCATTAAAATATAAGAAAACATGCTGGCCTGGAGAGAGCTGAATGATGTAGACAAAAGTAATTAAAGCGGATCCAAGATTAAATGAAAAACTAACTATAACAAGTAACTTGTTTATATATCTTATCTAAAGTTTTAGTTTACACAGCAAATCTAGCTGCAAACAGCTTTAATAGAAAATGATTATTTCTTCCTGTGATACAATGACAGCAGCCATGTTGTTTGTTAACATTACATAGAGGCAGGCTTATCTGTATCTTGATAGCCTGTGAAAAAAACCTAATCCCCGCCCCACTTCCTCCTCCTCCTGCCCAGACTGAGCTCCCATGAGCCCTTGCTACTGTCAAGGCTCTCTGAAAACCTGTGGGCGTGGTTTATTTCGTTTACAGGGAATTAGAGTATTAAAAGAAAAACAAAAAAGTATTTGGCTTGAGGAATGCCCTATAAACAATAGGAAAGGAACACAATTATGCAATGGGTAAAAGTTCACCTCGGATCCACTTTAAGAGGTCAGGTTGTTTTGTTTATATTGTCACTTTTGTTTAATCTGAAAAGTTCAATAAATAAAATTTACAAAAAAACAAACAAACCATAAGACAAAGGTTGAAAAAAGGTTTACTTACTCTGAGAAAAGTAAGTAAAATTGATAGGTATAAATATTTCAAAAGATTTCCCAAATTAACTTTATGTACATTGAACAGTACATTGGACAAGATGGCATATTCTGCAAATGGATAAACATAGTAAAGGGATCTTCTTACAGTAGAAGTGGTGAAGATGTGTAATGTCCTGCCACATTTTGGAACTTACATAATGGCTTAAACACAGTAGTTACTTACAACTAACGTACCAACATTTGCAATATCTGGAGGATACTGCAAGTAGATTTGATCCAGGGAAACAATCTATGATATAGTGTTGGGATGCTATAATTTCTCCCCATTGAGTTAGAATTGTCCACAGATTATTCCTCTTTATCGAAATAACTAGAGATGTGTAAAGGTTCCCATTAACAGTACAATCTGCAGAAGGAAAGACTATAATGGTGCTGTGCCGTTAATGGTGCCGATTGGCGGCGAACGATTGTTCTATTGATCGTTCTGTCCATACGTTTTTCAGAATGATTCTTTCAGTCTGATCGGATTGCTTATCATTTTCCCCTTCACTTGTGAGCTGGACGATAGTTTCTGATCGATCACAATGATCAGATCGGACGGTTGATCGTTTAGGAAAATGGAACATTATTGAGCGCATTAAAGTTGTACTTGATGGGTATGAGATATTTTTTGTTTTTATAGAACTACACACAAACTGTAGTCAAATCTTTAACAACGCTACAAGTTATATACTTAGAGATTACAGTTTTCTCAGCAGTGGAGTCTTCCTGCTGGAGCTACTGCTGCATCAACTCTGAAAATGTGAACCAACCACCCCTCAAAGCAGACCTAAATTCTGCGTATGCCAGTGTGTTCTTTTAACAAGTGGGAAAAGTCACCTGCTGTCTCTACCTGTACCCCCTATCACCTGAAACTATGCCCCCATGAGCAAAAACAGACATTGGCAGTTTTTGACAGCCTGCAGATTTTCATCTAACATTCACATTCTATATAATGCTGTGTGGTGCTTGTGTGTCAGCAATATTCTAACGTAGCATTCACAGCTCACATGGACTGCCTTCAAGATTCCACCATATGCCACACTCCTAGGAGCCATCATCACATGTGTAGGGTAGTTACCCCCAGCTCCCTAAGCATGAATTGATGATGAGCTCATCTACCCTCATTTGTGAAGTCTTGAAAAAGTGCAAAATGAGTTCTTTCTCTCACAACTGGGCCAGCTAAGATTCACCTGGTAGTGCAATATAAATTGTGTCATGTGATTAGAGGATTGCATGATTTCAATAATCGCCAAACCTTAATGCTGATGATTATTGGATTTTTATCCGAATGTCTGTGTAAAAGTATTTTGTATACACATGAATTCCAATGGACCAAATGGAAGTGGCACAGCTCACAGTTATGCAAAACAATTATAGTTTTATAAAATGTTATTTTTGACATAAGCATGTCAGCATTTACAGTTTATAGGCTCCAAATATTCATTTTTTTACTGTGCATTTACTTTACCTATACCACACTCTGTAAATCTAATTTAATTTATTTTTTATAGCCAACTGCATCAGCAAAGGCAGCATCACTGTATCACTGGTACTAACATGGATTGCAGCCTTGTTCTGGTCAGCAGCTCCTCTTCTAGGTTGGGGAAGCTATAGAGGTAAGTACACACATATTAAATCTTGCTAGAAATCCTATTTTTTAAAGTAGCAATGGATAGCAGTGTATTAAATTAATTAATGACATATGTGTTTTTCATGGTTTATAGAAATGGTAAATTGATTGGGGTAAATTTTACGAGTTCACGTGGGATTACAATTTATAAATGATCCAGTGTATTTAGGATACCGTCCAGGGTGCCTAACTACCAAATCTAATCTGCCACCTTGATATGACATAAATTGTACTGAGGCTTCATACAAATAAAGAATTAATAAAAATCAGAGTTTCTATTGGCCAAGGAAAGTCTATACTTAATTGAGATAAGTAAAAATCCTACACACAAATGTGATATATTTTACCAAAGGAAGTCATTATGGCTAATTCTATATCTGCATTTATCTGGATTTTTTTTCCCTGTTTATTGGCCCAAGCCTTGTAAGAGTTTTCGCCTTCCTCAGGATCAACTGGGATAAGTGAGGGTGCAGTACAGTGTTGTACAATTAATTACATTATTATTTTCTCTAGTTGAACTTGATAGATGGATTTTTTTTAGCTGAAGAATTTATTTCACAATGTGATTCTTTCTGGACATGCTCACAGAGTGTAACGATTGTGGAACTTTCTCCGTGATCAGCGCACAACGTGTGCGCTGATACGGCGGAAATCCTCCACAAGCGTATATTTGCACCCAGCAAAAGGTGCTACGCACCTGTAGAGGGAAATTCCTGTCGGCAGATGGCGCTGGGGAGTGCAGAGGAACCAATCCTCTGTACCTCCACAAATGCCAGACAGGAATTGTACGAAGCGCAGAACGCAATCGCAAGAGAGGCGATTGTGAATGAGAACGAGCAAAGGGACAGGTTGTATGTGTGCGCCAATCCAGTCGCCACCCCGCGACCACGCACACACAACAGCAGATATGAAATAGGAACGCGATCGCGAGAGGCGCGATCGCCAGACGTGACACAAGGCAGATCAGAATAGAATACGAGGGTAGCAAAGGCACAGCAAATAATACAATGAGAAGATGCGGAAAATAACAAACGCTAGCTAACCGCGAACACCGCACTCATTTGCAACAGTGCACGCGGTTATGCGCGGTCTCCACGTGATAAGCACAATAGAGACAAGCACGCCTAACTAACCATCGACAGACAAACATGCAACAGAGGACGCGAGCGCTTGCTTAACGGTTACCTCACCGAGCCTCCAGCAAGCGTAGCAGGCAAGACAGACACACGAAAACAGGGACAAGCAAGAGATAGGATCCACAGCACTAGCGAAAAGTGGCTAGCGTGATCCAGGTACAGAGTAGCAGAACATAAGGATCCCCAGCGCTAGCGAAAAGTGGCTAGCGCGATCCCAGAAGACAGAACAGAAGGATCCCCAGCGCTAGCGAAAAGTAGCTAGCGCAATCCCAGAAGACAGAACAGAAGGATCCCCAGCGCTAGCGAAAAGTAGCTAGCGCGATCCCAGAAGACAGAACAGAAGGATCCCCAGCGCTAGAGAAAACTAGCTAGCGCGATCCCAGAAGACAGAACAGAAGGATCCCCAGCGCTAGCGAAAAGTAGCTAGCGCGATCCCAGGAGACAGAACAGAAGAGATAGCTGGTAGCAACCGCTGCACCAGCTATACTCCAAGAACAAAGATCAGAACCATTTCCTGTCGACCACCGTTGGGACAGGACAATGGCAACAGGCAAGACAAGACAGAACAGGCAATACAGATAATACAACCTGACTGGGCTAGAAGGGGAGCCTAAAGCAACCCCCAGGAATTAACTATACTAGATAGCAATGGCTGACACTCCAGCAGTGTCCATCAGGAACAGACCATGGAAAGGAAATGACCAGCAAAGCCTTCTGGGAAACATAAAGCTCTTATAGTGCCAGTCATCAAAGAAGGCAGGTAGGGGATTTGCATAACGAATGTATGCAAATTCCCCAGCAAGAGAACAGACCAGAACTTGCAATGGAAAGACAGGTCTCTGTTCCAGAGTCCTGCAGCATGCAAACCTAAACAATGGTCAAATGGCTGCCTGCCTGCGCAGGCAGCTGAGCGGATTCTCACACAGAGCCATGCAATTTATTTTATAACAAAGTTTCCATACACAGGCCACATTTTATTACATTTTGGGTTTTCTGAAACATTGAATTCCTTCATCATACTGGTGATTTTTATTGTAGTTTTTGCTAAGATTGCAATGTTCCATTTAGTTACACTGAGTGGGGAAGAAGTACAATTGCACACAAAAAAATGCAGCATGCAGTCAGTGTGTTTGCAATTCCAGTGAAAATTATATATCACACTAGTGGGAAAGGAGCACTGTGATTTGCATTATTAAAAAAAGACTAAAATTACTTTCTGCTTTTCTCAGATCGTATGTATGGAACTTGTGAAATTGATTGGACCAAAACCAGTTACTCTACCATATACAAGGCTTACATTGTGTCCATTTTTATTTGCTGCTTCTTCTTGCCTGTGCTGGTTATGCTATTTTGCTATATTTCCATAATAAACACTGTTAAATCAAGCCGTGCTTTAACTACTGAAGGAAATTTATCAGACAGACAAAGGAAGATGGAACGAGATGTTACCAGGGTATGTATATATTTGAAATCTATATGTCTATCTTTCTGTCTATCGAGCTATCTGTATTACAATACACTGCAAAAACTAACTATTCTGCGATGTTTATTTCTTTTGTTTTTAGATAATCCCCTGGCCCCTTTATCTAATTTAGCAATGCTTCTCCTCAACCCCAGAACCCAATCTCTTAGTCATCTACTGAGGCCCTCAACTTTGGGGGCACGTAACTCTACCCATTATACTACATAGCCATGTGCCCTGCTGATTAATAGATGGGTAGGAGGAGGTTAATGACTGTAGCAAAATAACCATGTCTGCTGTGCCATAGGCAGCAAATAAAGGAGGTGTGTAAGCTCCATGCCCCCTCCCAAAATGAGATGGCTTGGCAATTTGAATATGTTGCAGCCCTTCTTCAGAAGCTGACAGAGACCAATCTGGAAGCCCTAGCATAATGCCAACTTTAGGGTTGAACATGAGACTAATAGGAGTTTTGAGTAGTGCTGCTCATCCGGATTCCGGATATCCGGGTAACCCGGATATCCGAACTTTTTTCAGCTATACGACCGAATTCAGGTTCGGATACCTGGGCCCAAATCCGGATAGCTATCTGCGTATATTTGGGCGCATAACGCGGATATCCGCGGATATTGCAGATATCTGGATCCGAATACTGTAACTAAGGAGATGACATAATTGAGCCAATCATATGGCTCCCAGCAGAGGCCCTAGCAACCAATCACAGAAGGGAACCCTGGCCAGCCCCACCTGACCTTATTGAGCCAATCAGAGGCCTCCCAGCCTAAGCCCTGGCACCCAATCACAGAAAGGAACCCTGGCCAGCCCCCCTGTGGGTGCCATGATGAAAAATCCCGTCCTGTGTGACTGCTCAGTCACTGAGAGACATGCTGCATTGCTGCTGGCATAGCAGTGCTGTATACAGTGATAAACCCAAAGCTGTTCAGTGATTAACCCCTTCACTATCACTACACTATTGTTATATTGCTAATTAGCTTGATTTCATTGTGTGACAGTCAGAGTGTGTGCTGTGCTGCTGCAGCTGCTATGTGTCTCTGTGTGTGATGTGCACAGTCCAGGCCAGCTGCTGTCTGCTGGCCAGTTTTTAGCCTTAGCTAGCCACAGTTTAGGTTATGTTAGGGATTAGGGAATAGGATTACTGTGTAATTGTGTGTGGTTAGTACTGTAGTAGTGCAGTCAGTGCTAGTAGTTGTTAGAGTAGTAGTACTACTGTGTTAGCTTTCTACAGAACTGCTGTGCTGTGAGCCGTGCCAGTGTGACAGTTAGTGTGCACTAGTGTCTTCTCCTCTGCTGTCTGACTGTCACTCGGCACTTGGCATGTGGCACTTGGCAATTGGCATATGGCACTTGGCACGTGTCACGTCACGTGGCACTTGGCACGCATCTCGTGGCAATTGGCACGTGGCACTTGGCAATTTAGGCACATGTCACGTGGCACTTGGCACGTGTCACGTGCCTAGTGACACATGCCAAGTGCCATGTGCCAAGTGACACATGCCAAGTGCCACGTGACATGTGCCAAGTGCCAATTGCCAAGTGCCATGTCCGGCATGCTCCTGGCACACGTTACACCTGCTGCTACTGCATTGCCCTGCTCCTGCTGCCTGTGCAGCTCCCACCACCAGGGTGCCACAGGCCAATGATACCACCTATATTTAACCCAAAACACAATTGCTGCGTAATTTTTTGGAGGTGTCTTGGCTAAAAACTGTCATGTCCCAGTTGTGCGGTTGGACTTTGAACACAATGTGGGCTGCACGACCGCTGTCTGGAATCTAGGCCTGATGTTAATTGACAGCCATTTTTTTTTTGGGGGGGGAGGGGGGATTTTAAGTCCACACATCATCAATGAGTGTTCCCCTTTAAAAATTAATGATGCTACATGCCTCATTTACCCTAAAAAACGATTTAGAAGCAATTTAAAGGCCACTTCCGGTTGTCTATCTGGATATCCGAATCCGCCGGATACTGAGGTCGGATATCCGATTCGGATCGCAAAATTTTGAAATCGGATATCTGACCCGGATCAGATATCTAGGTATCCGGATCCAAACCAGATCCGGATTTTGAAAAGGGGTATCCGAGCAGCACTAGTTTTTTTGAGTAGAAGGAGGCCCTACTATAAGGGAAGGAGGGGAGAAGAGGGGGCTGGAGGGAGAGGGCTTAAAATCTCAGAAATTTAGATTGATATTTAATATTGAAGTTTGTAGCGCCACCAAGCCTTGATCATAAGAGTTCCCCAATATCTTTTCACACAGTTGGACAGCAATCACTTCACAGTCAAGAAAATAATCTACACATAAAATTACAATATTGTAACAAATGCAAACTTGCCCAAGACAAGCCATCCCAGCAGAGCTGGGACAAGGTCCTCCAGCACCCAAGGCTGAGACACCAAAGTGCACCCCTCCATCCCTGCCACCCCAGCTGTCACACACTGATTGCTATTAGACTAAGAGGCGCCACAGGGCCCACAACCTCCCCAACACCTTAATATCTAGTTATCTGGCTTGCAGTCACTGCCATGTATCCCCTTTTCTTATTTCTTTCTGCTTCAAACACAATTAGGAATGACAGCTGAATGAATTGTGCGCCCCCTCCTACACTGCGCCCTGAGGCTGGAGCCTCTCCAGCCTATGCCTCGGCCCGGCCCTGCATCCCAGACTTTTCAGCCTGAGAGCAGAGCCCATAAATCTCTATAAGATATCATTAAATATTTAACTCTGCATATAAGAGCCATCAGAAATCTTTAAGAAGCACTTATCAGATGCAAAATACAAACACCCATGCACACTCCTTCATTCTTCTACCTAATAGTATAATGTTGCACGCTTCATAATTTTATCATTTAGGGCCTATTTCCACTATAACGCTTTGAGAATCTGATCCAGAAACATGCATGTGTTTTTAAAAATGCATGCGTTTTTATGCAAGTTTTTCAAGCAAAAATTTGCATTGCCATCTGAAAAATGCCTAGTAGAGATGGCCCGAACCTCCGATTTTCGGTTCACGAACCTCAAACGCGAACTTCCGCAAAAGTTTAAATGCGAACTTTGAAAACTAGAAACATTTATGCTGGCCACAAAAGTAATGGAAACGATGTTTCAAGGGGTCTAACACCTGGAGGGGGGCATGGCGGAGTGGGATAGATGCCAAAAGTCCCAGGGAAAAATCTGGATTTGACGCAAAGCAACGTTTTAAGGGCAGAAATCACATTGAATGCAAAATTGCAGGACTAAAGTGCTTTCAAATATCTTGCATGTGTATACATCAATCAGGGAGTGTAATTAGAGTACTGCTTCACACTGACACACCAAACTCACTGTGTAACACACCGCAAACAGCTGTTTGCATAGTGACGGCCGTGCTGGACTGGTGCGCTCCATGGCGATAGCGGTTTTCAAGCCCATATAGTCGCCGGGCTGTGGTAGCTCAATGATAGAACAACAGTGACTGTCCAGCTGATCAAATTTGGTCTGTGCACAATGAAGCACGACCTTATCTTCTTGTATGTAGGTAGGCATAGGTAGGTGTCCCAGTATAGGTAGATAGGCATAGGTAGGTGCCCCAGTAGCTAGCTAGGCATAGGTATGAGACCCAGTATAGGTAGGTAGGCATAGGTATGTGCCCTAGTATAGGTAGGTAGGCATAGTTAGGTGCCCCAGTAGTTAGCTAGGCATAAGTAGGAGACCCAGTATAGGTAGGTAGGCATAGGTAGGTGTCCCAGTATAGGTAGATAGGCATAGGTAGGTGCCCCGGTAGGTAGCTAGGCATAGGTAGGAGTCCCAGTATAGGTAGGTAGGCATATGTAGGAGTCCCAGTATAGGTAGACAGGCATAGGTAGGAGTACCAGTATAGGTAGGTAGGCATAGGTAGGAGTCCCAATATAGGTAGGTAGGCATAAGTGGGAGTCCCAGTATAGGTAGGTAGGCATAGGTAGGTGCCCCAGTAGTTAGCTAGGCATAGGTAGGAGTCCCAGTATAGGTATGTAGGCATAGGTAGGTGCCCAGTAGTTAGCTAGGCATAGGTAGAAGTCCCAGTATAGGTAGATAGGCATAGGTAGGTGTCCCAGTATAGGTAGATAGGCATAGGTAGGTGTCCCAATATAGGTAGGTAGGCATAGGTATGTGCCCTAGTACCGGTAGGTAGGCATAGGTAGGTGTCCCAGTATAGGTAGATAGGCATAGGTAGGTGCCCCAGTAGTTAGCTAGGCATAGGTAGGAGTCCCAGTATAGGTATGTAGGCATAGGTAGGTGCCCAGTAGTTAGCTAGGCATAGGTAGAATTCCCAGTATAGGTAGGTAGGCATAGGTAGATGTCCCAGTATAGGTAGATAGGCATAGGTAGGTGCCCCAGTAGTTAGCTAGGCATAGGTAGGAGACCCAGTATAGGAAGGTAGGCATAGGTAGGTGCCCTAGTATAGGTAGGTAGGCATAGGTAGGTGCCCCAGTAGTTAGCTAGGCATAGGTAGGAGTCCCAGTATAGGAAGGTAGGCATAGGTAGGTGTACCAGTATAGGTAGACAGGCATAGGTAGGTGCCCCAGTAGTTAGCTAGGCATAGGTAGGAGACCCAGTATAGGTAGGTAGGCATAGGTAGTTGCCCTAGTATAGGTAGGTAGGCATAGGTAGGTGCCCCAGTAGTTAGCTAGGCATAGGTAGGAGTCCCAGTATAGCTAGGTAGGCATAGGTAGGAGTCCCAGTATAGGTAGGTAGGCATAGGTAGGTGTCCCAGTATAGGTAGGTAGGCATAGGTAGGTGTACCAGTATAGGTAGACAGGCATAGGTAGGTGCCCCAGTAGTTAGCTAGGCATAGGTAGGAGACCCAGTATAGGTAGGTAGGCATAGGTAGGTGCCCTAGTATAGGTAGGTAGGCATAGGTAGGTGCCCCAGTAGTTAGCTAGGCATAGGTAGGAGTCCCAGTATAGCTAGGTAGGCATATGTAGGAGTCCCAGTATAAGTAGGTAGGCATAGGTAGGTATCCCAGTATAGGTAGGTAGGCATAGGTAGGTGCCCCAGTAGTTAGCTAGGCATAGGTAGGAGACCAAGTACAATTAGGTAGGCATAGGTAGGTGCCCTAGTATAGGTAGGTAGGCATAGGTAGGTGCCCCAGTATTTAACTAGGCATAGGTAGGAGTCCCAGTATAGGTAGGTAGGCATAGGTAGGAGTCCCAGTATAGGTAGGTAGGCATAAGTAGGAGTCCCAGTATAGGTAGGTAGGCATAGGTAGGTGCCCCAGTAGTTAGCTAGGGATAGGAAGGCATCCCAGTATAGGTAGGTAGGCATAGGTAGGTGTCCCAGTATAGATAGTTAGGCAGGGCCTGGCTGGCACAGTAATAACAATTACCAAGATCCAGCTGCAACAGATAGGGCTGTATAATGTCAGTGGCAGTGGGCAACACAAAAAAAAACACATCAGGAGAACATTAGCTCTCAAAAGAGCTGTTGAGGGGTGCTTTTTTGGCAATAACAATCAGCCAGGAGCAAGCCAACAAGCCTAGAAGAGCCTAACTAATCTTTCCATATGAGAGTCTGCCAGCAGCTGTCCCTTCACTAAGAAATGCAGGCACACGAGTGAGTGTAAAGCCCGGGCTGCCTGCCTTTATAAGGGGGGGAATGGCCCCAGAGGAGAGAGTGTAGCCTAATTGGCTACAATGTGCCTGCTGACTGTGATGTAGAGGGTCAAAGTTGACCATAATGGCACACTATGGGGCGAATCGAACTTCCACAAAAGTTCGCCTTCGCTGGCGAACGCGAACCACCGAAAGTTCGCCTGGAACCGTTCGGTCCATCTCTACTGCCTAGCAACATCACGGGAAGCAGGTAACAGGAAGACAGGCAAAATGAAATGACGCTGTGCATGCTGGTTAAATTTAGAGATGGCCCTAATTGTTCGCCGGCGAATGGTTCCCGGCGAACTTCCAAGGTTCGCGATCGCAGAGAACCGTGAACTTTCCCGGAAGTTCGGTTCGCCCCCATAGTGCACCATTAGGGTCAACTTTGACCCTCTAGATCACAGTCAACAGGCACATTGTAGCCAATCAGGCTACACTCTCTCCTGGAGCCACTCCCCCCTTATAAAAGGCAGGCCCTGCCGGCCATTACACTTACTCGTGTGCCTGCACTAATTAGTGAAGGGACAGCTGCATCAGACTCTCTCATAGGGAAAGATTAGTTAGGCTCTTGTAGGCTTGTTAGCTTGCTCCTTGCTGATTTCTTATTGCTAAATAGCACCCCACAACAGCTCTTTTGAGAGCTAATCTTGTTCTTGTGATCTATTTTTTTTTCTGTGTGTCCCACTGACACTTGTGTTGCATAGACAGCCTTGCTAATTTTGTGTCCCACTGACACTTGTGTTGCATAGACAGCCTTGCTAATTCATACTGTGTGTGTTCCACTGCCAGCCAGGCCCAGCACATTCAGTACCTGTGTGTGTAACAGGTGCACATTGTAACACCCAGTACTGCATATACCTACCTGTTGTGTTGAGTGCACCCACCTCATCACTGCATATACCTACCTGTTGTGTTGAGTGCACCCACCTCATCACTGCATATACCTACATTTTGTGTTAAGCGCATCCACCTCATCACTGCATATACCTACCTGTTGTGTTCAGTACACCCACCTACCTACGTGAGTGCACGCAGTGTGATATACACCTACATACGTGACTGCACGCAGTGTGATACACCAATCCATGCATACCTGGTAACTGCACCTGTGTGACTGCACATTGTACTAGTCAAGTCAGTGCATACCTTTCACTTCATCCCCACGATATGGACAAAACGGAACAAAACAGGTAGAGGAAGAGGGAGAGGCAGACCCAGAGGAAGGCCACCCAGCAGGTCTGTGCGAGGTCGTATTGATGTGATTTCATGCGGCCCTGGCCCAATGTACAGTGCTCAGAAGAAGGCACATGCCATCAACTCCCAAGATTGTCAGGACATGGTTGACTATTTAACACAGAACACCTCATCTTCCGCAGCCACCAGCGCTACAACAAGCACCACATCCACTGCATTTGACACTTCGCAGGAGTTATTTGGTGGTGAAATCACTGATTCACAGCACTACTGCAATAACACGATGAAGGCGCTAAGCAAGTTACATTACCTCATACAGTGGCTTGCAAAAGTATTCAGCCCCCTTGAAATTTTCCACATTTTATCACATTACTGCCACAAACATGAATCAATTTTATTGGAATTCCACCTGAAAGACCAATACAAAGTGGTGTACACGTGAGAAGTGGAATGAAAATCATACATGATTCCAAACATTTTCTACAAATAAATAGCTACAAAGTGGGGTGGGTATAATTATTTGGCCCCCTGAGTCAATACTTTGTAGAACCACCTTTTGCTGCAATTACAGCTGCCAGTCTTTTAGGGTATGTCTCTACCAGCTTTGCACATCTAGAGACTGAAATCCTTGCCCTTTCTTCTTTGCAAAACAGCTCCAGCTCAGTCAGATTAGATAGACAGCGTTTGTGAACAGCAGTTTTCAGATCTTGCCACAGATTCTCGATTGGATTTAGATCTGGACTTTGACTGGGCCATTCTAGGACATGAACATGTTTTGTTTTAAACCATTCCATTGTTGCCCTGGATTTATCTTTAGGGTCGTTGTCTTGCTGGAAGGTGAACCTCCACCCCAGTCTCAAGTCTTTTGCAGACTCCAAGAGGTTTTCTTCCAAGATTGCCCTGTATATGGCTCCATCCATCTTCCTATCAACTCTGACCAGCTTCCCCGTCCCTGCTGAAGAGAAGCACCACCAGAGCATGATGCTGCCACCACCATATTGGACAGTGGGGATGGTGCGTTCAGAGAGATGTGCAGTGTTCATTTTAGGTCACACATAGCGTTTGTGCATTTTGGCCAAAACATTCCATTTTGGTCTCGTCTGACCACAGCACCTTCTTCAACATGTTTGCTGTATCCCCCACATGGCTTGTGGCAAACTGCAAACGGGATTTCTTATGATTTTCTGTTAACAATGGCATTCTTCTTGCCACTCTTCCATAAAGGCCAACTTTGTGCAGTGCACGACTAATAGTTGTCCTGTAGACAGATTCCCCCACCTGAGCTGTAGATCTCTGTAGCTCGTCCTGAGTCACCATGGGCCTCTTGACTGCATTTCTGATCAGTGCTCTCCTTGTACGGCCTGTAAATTTAGGTGGACGGCCTTGTCTTGGTAGGTTTACAGTTGTGCCATACCCCTTCCATTTCTGAATGATCGCTTAACAGCGCTCCGTGGGATGTTCAAGGCTTTGGAAACCTTTTTGTGGCCTAAGCCTGCTTTAAATTTCTCAATAA
This sequence comes from Hyperolius riggenbachi, assembly GCF_040937935.1. Lineage (NCBI taxonomy): Eukaryota > Metazoa > Chordata > Amphibia > Anura > Hyperoliidae > Hyperolius > Hyperolius riggenbachi. The sequence continues at coordinate 362,602,265 of NC_090649.1, read as the reverse complement.
CTTCTGTCTTGCCCTGGCTCAAGCGTCCTGTCAGAAAGGACTTTCAGCACAGCTGGAGGCATTGTCACTGAGAAGAGAAGTCGCCTAAGTCACAAAAGTGTTCAGTACCTGAACTTTATCAAAATGAATGAGGCATGGATCCCGGAGGGCTACTGCCCGCCCAAAGACTAAGTCAGTCCCCACACACAGCATCTCTGCCTGCACGCCGTGTGACTGGCTGCCTGCCCCAAGAATAATACCGGCCAGCTGATAATATTCAGGTCCGATCAAGCTGCTCGACCCCCGCCCACTCGATCCTCGCCGGCGGACAATGGCAGGGAATCGAGCGGCTGATAAGGAGCGCCGGCGGGGACGAGCAGTAATCGATCTGCGCGCACGAGCGGGGACGAGGCTGGGGTCGATCTGGCGGCTAATCGGCCACCGGATCGACCCGTGTATCCCCAGCATAAGTCTCTCCCCAGTGCCACACAGCATCTCTGCCTGCAGGCCGCTTGCCTTCTCCGCCACCACCCAACAGGGTCCAGGACTCCAGGTGGAATTTTACTAATTTTTCTGGTGCGTGTACATGCCTGCCTAATTTTTCTGGCTGCACTGCAGCTGCAACAACAAAACAAAAGGCATGTACATTTGCCCATTTCCCTTCGTGATCATTACCTTGCCATGGTGAAGGGGCTTGCGTATCACAATGAAGCAATGACCGCCGGCTATATGAGAGTCTCGGGGGGTGGCACACCAAAGATAAGGTCGTTGCTTCATTGTGGACAGACCAAATTTGATCAGCTGGACAGTCACTGTTCTATCATTGAGCTACCACAGCCCGGCACCCATATGGGCTTGAAATCCGCCACGGCCTGCACTCTGGCCATGGTGTGCACCAGTCGAGCACGGCCATCACTACACAAACAGCTGTTTGCGGTGCGTTACACAGTGAGTTTGCTGTGTCAGTGTGAAGCAGTACTCTAACTACACTCCCTGATTGATGTATACACATGCAAGATGTTTTAAAGCACTTTAGGCCTGCAATTTAGCATTCAATTTGATTTCTGCCCTTAAAACGCTTTGCGTCAAATCCAGATTCTCCCCCCGGACTTTTGGCATGTATCCCACTCCGCCATGCACCCCTCCAGGTGTTAGACCCCTTGAAACATCTTTTCCATCACTTTTCTGGCCAGCATAAGTGTTTCTAGTTTTCAAAGTTCGCCTACCCATTGAAGTCTATTGCGGTTCGAAAAGTTTGCGGAGGTTCGCGTTCGAGGTTCGCAAACCAAAAATTGGAGGTTCGGGCCATCTCTAGTTAAATTTGCTTTCAGAAACGTGAATTTCCATGTTTGTACCGCAAATATATGTGGCCCCACTGACTTACATTAGCCGCAATTTGCATCCAGATTGTCGCAGAATGCAACAAAAATGCAGCATACCATGCAGATTCTTCTCGTACCATATCACATCCAAAAATTCATATTGAATGGGAATAGCTCCATTCACAAACATGTTGCATTTTGTAAGCAGAAATTAGCATCCAGAATCTGCGTGTAGTGGAAATAGGCCTGTAGTGATGATGTCTATTTAAAAACTGATGGCACACTGGAGACATTTCCCACAATATCTTTCCATATTCCAGCTATCTCACTATCTGGAATTCTTGCACAAAACATAATCCAGTAGACTAGTGATATTGGTGATGCAGTGAAATAGGTTTGTAAAATATGCTTTATCTTCTTGCTTTCTCTTTTTAGGTTTCCATTGTCATTTGTACTGCCTTTATTATTGCCTGGTCTCCCTATGCTGTGATATCTATGTGGGCTGCTTGTGGATACTACATCCCCCACCTAACTAGTATACTGGCAGCTCTTTTTGCAAAATCTGCTAGTTTCTATAATCCACTGATCTACTTTGGCATGAGCTCCAAGTTCCGAAAAGATCTCAGCATTTTGCTTCCATGCACAAAGACAATCACTAAGGATCCTGTCAGACTGAAACGTTTTAAACGTCTGAAGCAGAAGCAGGATCCTTCTCTTCGTTTCAGAGAACAGAAGCATGCTGAACCCCCAGGAGAGGTACAGGCCTCACCAAGTCAAGACTCTGGTGTGGGAAGTCCAAGCAACTCTCCACCACTAGAAATGAAAGATGTTTGTACCTGCCGCTTAGATATAGCATCTGAGGCTCCAAGCTATCAGTGTGATCGGTTATGATTTGATGTATGATCATGATACCTTGCAATTCATCATGTTTTTCTTTGGAAGCCAAAAGTAAATGCATGACGTTTTTGAAGAATTTGGGCTTACAGTTTCTTTGTATGCAATACTTGTGACTCTTGTCCTCTCGTGTAATTAGTGTATTGTATTAGTTCATGAAGGTTGCAACTGCTTTTTAAAGAGACACTGAAGCGAAAAAAAAATTATGATATTATGATTTGTATGTGTAGTACAGCTAAGAAATAAAACATTAAGATCAGATACATCAGTCTAATTGTTTCCAGTACAGGAAGAGTTGAGAAACTCCAGTTGTTATCTCTATACAAACAAGCCATTAAGCTCTCCGACTAAGTTAGTCGTGGAGAGGGCTGTTATCTGACTTTTATTATCTCAACTGTAAGTGAACTGTTTACTTTTTCTCTGCTAGAAGAGAGGTCATTACTTCACAGACTGCTCTGAAAGACTCATTTTGAATGCTGAGTGTTGTGTAATCTGCACATATTATAGAATAATGCAATGTTAGAAAAAACACTATATACCTGAAAATAAAAGTATGAGAATATTTTCTTTGCTGCTAATCTTCTAGTAATTATTCATAGTACACAACCAATTCATTATATCATATATATTTTTTTCCGCTTCAGTGTCTCTTTAACTGACATGTTGGAGCTTATTATTTTCTTTTGCTTGGTCCCACTGTAGAACATAAGCAATCAAGCCAACTGACAATGGATTTCTAAAAAAATATATATCCTGCTATTAAAGTTTGCAATCCTCATCTGTGTAATATGAAATTATAGTAAAGATTCCTCAAAGTCTTGTAAATTTGCCACTGCAGATAAAGGGACCAGTGATGAGCAGAATAATGTCTATGCGCAATTACGCATCATAATTTTCAATTACACATCATAATCATAATGAGAAAAGTTCAGGGAAAATCGTAATTCATTTTGTATGTAATTGTAATCATTTTTCTCTTTGCATTTTTAAAATCGATTTTCTTAAAAACTACAAGGTCTTTTTGATTTTTTTTTACTTGCATGTATGGGGCCTTTGCTATTCCCTGCCAAAGTCGGCACAAAATGACGCAAAAATTCACATGAAATTACGAATGATTAAACAAAATCAATTGAAAATCAATTGAATTAACAATTTGTGATTTTGTATAGGTGTAATTGCAAAAATTTTGCGTAATCATATGGGTTTGTGCATGAAACTGCAGTCATACAATTGCCAATTCACTTATGTGTCTGCAGCCCTATGATGTTCTGATATAATCAAGTGATGGCTGTAAAGTTTTGTTAAGTAATTGCATAGACTTTTCAAAGAAATCCCATTCAGGTTTGTTGGATCAGTAATGTTCTTTCTAGATTAGGACATCCTTTAGTAAATCAATCCTTTTACCTACTTGATTTGCACACTTCTGTTCACTTAAAGGAATCATCAGCCAAATAATGCTGCCCCCTTATATACTTACCCGGGGCTTCCTCCAGCCCCTTGCAGCCAACATGTTCCACGCCACAGCTCCACTCCCAGCCACTGGCCCGGGGTCCCCACCGGTGCAGAGGCTAACCTCGAGGTTGTCCTCTACTGCACCTGGGCGTAGTGTTGAGCCGAAATTTTCGAAATTTCGCGTTACTATAATTACGCATGCGAAATTTACTATTACGATGCGAAATTATGGTAGCGTAATTGCCCTTAAAATCGTAATTGAAAATACCGTAAGCATAATTTTCAACGCGTAATTTCGCGTTTTGTTCATAACGTAATTTCGCGTTAAACCATAACATAATTTCGGGTTCGCTTAATTTTTGCGAAATTTAGCTTATTTTTTTCTCGTTTTCGTCTGCATGGCGAATTTTGATGTGAAATATCACTACATGGCGAATTTTATATGCGTAACACGAAAAACGACGCGAAAATTAACGCTTACAGTATTATGAACTATCGCGAAATTACGTTATGTAACTACGCTTACAAACGGTTGCATGCAAGGCAAACGTAATTTCGCGATACCCACTGTAATGCGAAAATTAAGCAAAAATTACGCTTACGCGGAATTTCGCGAAATCCTTCTTCATTACGATTATGTACTTACGACCATAATCGTAATTACACTAATTACGCGAAATTTCGCGAAATCGTAATTAAGTCATTACGCTCATCTCTACCTGGGCGAGGTTCGCTGTCAATCAAGTCCACTTTGTCCGCAGTGTACAGCGCAGGCGCAGTATTGACTGACAGCGACTTGATTGACAGCGGTGCTTGCTCAGGCTCAGTAGAGGAGGTTGGCCTCTGCACTGTCGGGGACCCAGGGCCGGCTGCTGCAAGCGGAGATGCGAGGGTCGGCACACGTCGGCTTCAAGGGGCTGGAGGAAGCCCCGGATAAGTATATACGGGGGCAGCATTAAGTCTTTAAGGCCTGATTCACGCTGCATGGATGAAAAACTGATCTGTGAAAAACTGATCCGCAGAATGGGTCAGCTTTTAAAAGACATCAGTTTTTCATCCATGACCATCCATTCCATTAGAGCACAGTCCATGCGATGCGTCCAGCTCTGGATTTATTGCAGCCTCTCCAAACTTGTGGTCAGTTTGGTAAAACGGGCCAAACAGATCCATTCTAATGGAGCAATGTGAACAGATCCTATTAAATAACATAGGATTCATTCACCTTCGTTAGGATTTCGTCCATTTAGTTTCACTAAACGGACCGTTTTTAGTGCCATTTGGAACCAGCTTTAAAGTGGACCTGAGCTCTTGCAAAGAAAAGGCTGAAGAGTGTTCATTCCAGAGCCAGGACAACGTCCTCCAGCACCCAAGGCTGAGACACCAAATTGCACCCCTGCATCCCTCCCACCCCAGCCATCACACACTCATTGCTATTAGACTAAAAGGTGCCCCAGGGCCCCCAACACCTTAATCTAGAAGTCCCCAAACGTTTTGGGTCGAGGGCCGGGTCAACATACTTCAGACTGCTCGGGGGCTAGAATATACATAAAATAATGTAGAAATCTTTGTGCACCAGACAGTGAAGCATACCCATGTGACAACCTGCAGTCCAATTGGACAACAGTGTCACCTGATTTGGAATTTGATTGGAATCTAGCGAATTACTGCTTTCTGGCTTCATTCTATATGCAGACCACCAACTTATATTTAAAGATGTAGCTGACCGCATCTGTAATACATTTTGTGTGTGTGTGTGTGGGGGGGGGGGGCGGTAAAAAAGCCTCAGGGGGCCACATTCGGCCTTAGTTTGAGGACCACTGCCTTAATCTCTAGTTATCCAGCTTGCAGCCACTGCCATGTATCCCCTATTCTTATTTCTTTGTGTTTCAAACACAATAGGGGAATGATGACTGAGTGAGTTGTGAGCCTCCTCCTATATTGCGCCCTGAGGCTGGAGCATCTCTCGCTTCTGATTCGGCCCAGCCCTGGTTCATTCCACATAGAAATACTGTAGAAATAAACTGCATTTAGCTGTATTTGTTTATTTAGCTACAGTTGAGCGTAACAAGTGGGTAATCAGAAGGCATGACTCACAGCACCTCAGAGCTGGGAGAGCTGGCTGTACAGGGCTGTACAGGAAGAGACAGATGCTTTAACCCTTCCTTTACTCCCTGAAAGTTCATCCAGTGAATGTTCATGGCTTTTTGAGGGCTTTCTGTGCATTGTAGCAAAGATATTTTTCCTTTATTCGTTTCAGAGTTTGCCAAATCTTTTAGAGCAGAGAGGAAGTTCTGAGCTCAGATCCACTTTAATGAGAAGTGGTTGACTTAGTGATGAGCACACACTCTCCAGCTGATGCAGAAAAACTGTAACTAACACACAATGCTACTGTATAAACCCTATAAGCATCTTAATCTTTATTGTTAAACTTTAAATTGAAACACAAGTGTGTAAAGAATTATTAGCTGCTTATAAACAGTTAGTGTCCCCTCAATATGTACAAGGTCTGAGAGCACTTATTGCACTTAATAAAATATTTTTGTGAGAAAAGAGATACGGTGTCTCTTTAGCACGTACAGGATGTAAAGACAACTGTTAAATGTATAGCAGTCAAAGCCCACACTATGTTAGTAAAACACTACTACTTATATGTGACCCCAACATCCCTACATACTGCGGTACGTAAGGGTCACATCTAAGACCATCCTACTCAGTAAATGTAGCACTAGATATGTTGAGCATGTGGACACTTGGAGATCAAGTGATAAGGTGGAGAAACAGTGACACTCAACATGTTTCATCCTTAGAGCTGGGCTTTGTCTGGGGCAACCCACAAGTACACATAAATTATAAACAGTACAACCAGCATAAGCACAAAAATAATAAAATGTGATCAGCTACAGCAACACATCAATAGCATTATAGCTCAGATATGGGCATCGAACTGGTCTACTGACTGAAATTAAATTTTGCCTTTCTTTGCTTGTATTTTTCTTCCACTTCCTAACACTGCCTTGCCTTTCAAAGTATATGACCCCTTTTCCATAACTATCTGGATAGTGAACTGGGCATATATTTTTTAAAGAAAAAAGAATCAGCTTTAATTGTGCATCAGCAGTCCAATAGATAAGCTGATGCAATTACCAAATGGTCCAGAAGCTCTCGACAATCAGATGAGTATTTATTTCCAGCCATTTCATTTAATGAAATAAGCATTACATACATTGTCTTTTGGCCCTGGATAAGGGGGCACTTGTAGAGCACTTCTTGCTGTGTGTTTAAAGCACACCTTATTTTGTTTTGAATAATGTACATTTCTTGGCTGTCCTGCTACTCCTCTGCCTCTAATACTTTAAGGGTCCCGTACCCTCTATAATCAGGCTGAGGTAGTTCAATGACAGTTAAGTGACCAAAAAAAACCACTGATTATGCACTGAGGCCTAATACAGGGGGCAGTAGTGGATACTAGATGCCAGTAGTGGTGAAAAGGATTGTTGGTGTAACACCTGAAACTATGGCGGCTGCGGGTACGCAGGCTATACCGCAGCCGCCTTTGTTCCCTGTTCACAGGCCTTATCCGTCCCGGCGGCGTCCATCACGCCGGGAACGGCATTGTCTCTTGCTCATAAGGTCTCTGTATCGCGCAGGCGCGCACGGAGACAGGACCTTTATGCTGGAAGAAGGCGCGTCAGCTGACCTGCCGGTCGGCTGACGTCAAGAGTGACTCGCGCCGCTCAGATTGACTGATTGCTAAGGGGCGTGTCGCTGGGCTCTCCTCGGCTTCTTAAGCCCTTACAGATCATTGGCAACTCATCTGCTGTTGCGAATACACTCGTGTTAGCGCTCAGACCTAGTGAGGTTCCTGTTGATGATAGATGTATATGCAGTGTTTGCAATATACATCTATCTATAGTTAGTTATTATTACATTGTATTCTGATAACCTGTGTATGATTCTGGCTACTCTCTGACCTTCCTATTTCTATAAAATTCTGTATCTATGCCTTTCTGACTTAGTTGCTGAACCTCTGCCTGATATTAACTACTCTCTTGCCTGCCGATTTTGTACTATCTCTGCCTGCCTGTTATCGAACCTAGCCTGTCTGACTACTCTACTCACCAGTGGGCCCTAGCCACTGGTGAGGTGCTCTTAGCTATTAGAACCTACCAGCCCCTCTGGTGAGGTTCCGACCTTTTTATATAGCTCCAGTGACTGATAGTATGTTGCCAGCCCCTCTGGCAAGGTCGAGTTAAACTATTCAGTCATTTGTGCTGTTAGTACCTTACCAGCTCCTCTGGTAAGGTTTAGCCAAACTTATTTATTCTCTCATTGATAGTACTTTGCCAGCTCCTCTGGTAAAGGCCTATTGTTACTTGTGTTGGTAGACCCTCCAGCTCCCCTGGAGAAGTCTATACTGTTGCACCAAACACCACACCTTACTCTCTGCTAGCTATACTGGTATTATTGGTGATACTGCAGATCACCACATAATCAGGTGTAGCGTCTGTATTATTGGTGATTCTGCAGATCACAAATAATCAGACGTCTGAGTTGCAGCACCCAATCGTTACAGTTGGGTTATGTTTGTGCACTACTAGGAACAGCAGACATGTCTCCAACCGCTAATTTTTGCACTGGCCACAGAAGAGCAATACAATAGCAATAAAAACAATATATCACCTGTTCAGGACAATGTGGTATCAGCAAGAATCTGCATTGAGGACACAGAACACAGGCCTACCTAACTGTTTCCCTGTCACAACACACTGTCATCTGCCTAGCAGAGAAGCTAAACACAGACTGAAAAATGGCTTCTGTACTGGTTTACTGATAGGTGGGGAGGGTGGTCCAGGTGGGAGGGATAGCTGATTGGCTGCCATGTGCCTGCTGACTGCGAGGTAAGGGTTTCAAAGTTTAGCTCAATGATGATGTATGGGGGAGGGGGGGGGTGAGTGCAAACTATTTGAGGGGTTACTAAGAGATACTATACAAGACATCATAGCAGAAAATAGTGTTATTTCTCAGCATCAGCATGGGTTTACTAAAGGCAGGTCCTGTTTGACTAAAATGCTCAGCTTTTATGAGCTAGTAAACGCTAATGTGGATATTGGGAATGCTGTAGATGTGATATACTTGGACTTTGCAAAGGCCTTCGACACTTTTCCCCAAAAAAGTCTGGTGCAAAAGTTGAGGATGCAAGGACTGGGGAAGAGTCTGTGTCCATGGATAGGGAACTGGCTAATGGACAGAAAACAAAGAGTTGTGGTCAATGGATCGTATTCAAAATGGGAGCAGTGGGGTCCCACAGGGGTCAGTACTGAGTCCACTGCTCTTCAATTTATTTATTAATGATCTAGTAGATGCAGTAGAAAGCAATGTTGCTATTTTTGCAGATGAATCATGATACAAAATTGTGCAGAATCATCAACTCTCAGGAAGATAGTGACATATTGCAACAGGATCTGGATATTATGGCTATATGGGCACATAAATGGCAGATGAAATTCAATGTTGAAAAGTGTAAAAAGACATGCATTTTGGTCGTACCAATGGTCTAACACCATACAAAATGAACGGGATACAGATGGGGACAACTTGGAGAAGGACTTAGGAGTACTCATCAACAACAAGTTAAATTTTATTCAATGCCAGGCTGCTGCAGCTAAAGCTAATATAATTTTGGGATGCACTAAAAGGGAAATAAAAACTTGAGATGCTAACATAATATTGCCCCTCTTTAACTCTCTATTAAGGCCACATCTGGAATATGGAATTCAGTTCTGGGCACCACATTACAGGAAAGATATTGCAATTTAGAGCAGGTGCAGAGACGAGCAACAAAATTGATACGGGGGATGGAAGGTCTCACTTACCAAGAAAGGTTAGATAAACTGTGTTTATTTAGTCTAGAGAAAAGACGCCTGAGGGCCCATTAACACTAGAGCATTTTGCCCGCCATTTCGGCAAAACGCTCAAGCGCTAGCGCTTTTTAAAGCGCTAGTGCTATAATACCCTATGGGCCCGTTCTTACTTCGTCGATTTGCGTTAATCTCCGGTGATTAACGCAAATCGCCAAATGCAAATGTGTAGCCTGCACCATTTTCAAGCAATTTCCCGGCGATTGTGTTTCGTTGCTATAGAAGAGCTAAACGCGATCGCGGGAAAATCGCTGCAGTGTCCAGTGATTTTTCCATGTTAAATCGTGGAAAAATCACTCCTGCAAAACGCTTTTGCGCTTTTAAGTGTGAATGGGGCCTTAGAGGGGATCTAATTAACGTGTTTAAATACAACAAAGGGCAATAGAAAAGCTAGGCAGATGAGCTTTTTGTCCCTAGGCCTTCACAAAGAACTAGAGGACATGATCTGCACATGGAGGAAAAACGTTTCAGCCATTTATTTAGGAAAGGGTTCTTTACAGTAAGAGTGAATAAGATGTGGAATGCATTGCCACAGGAAGTAGTTATGGCAAACTCTATACCTGCATTTAAAGGGGACTTAGATGCTTTCTTTGCATTGAAAGACACCCATGGCTATAATTACTAGGTAATGCCCAGTGATGTTGATCTAGGGATTTTATCCGGTTGCCATCTGGAGTCAGGAAGGAATTTTTTTCCCTTTTGGGCTAATTGGACCATGCCTTGTAAGGGTTTTTTGCCTTCCTCTGGATCAACAGGGATATGTGAGGGAGCTGGCTTGTGTTGTACTTGTTTTCTGGTTGACTTTTTTCAACCCAAATAACTATGTAACTATGTAATCTCTTGTTCGCCGTGAAAAATTTGCAGGGCGAATAGTTCGGCCCACCTCTAATCAGAAATTGTGGTTTGGACGCTGCCAGAAGGTTGACAGAAACTTAAAGACTTGCTAAATGACCTCAGCCCAAATCAAAGGTCTTGTCATAACACAAATTACTTAGAATAATAGAATAATTTAGAATCCAAGCTACACACCTCTATTCCTTTTTCAGGTAAGATCAGTTCTTGTCAGCTTAAATATGGTTAGTAATTTAAATGGAAACATTAGATGTATATTTACAACCAATGTGCAGAGGCGTATCTAGAGGGGTGCGCCCATGGCACAAGTTTCAGGCGAACTTTGGGTGGTTCGCGTTCGCCGGCGAAGGCGAACTTTTGCGGAAGTTCGGTTCACCCCCATAATGCTCCATTTGACCCTCTACATCACAGTCACCAGGCGCATTGTCGCCGATCAGACTACACTTACTCCTGGAGCCCCACCCCCCCTTATAAAAGGCAAGGTTCTCTGGCCGTTTTATTCACTCGTGTGATACAAGTCTGAAGAGTCTGTGTGAATGACTGGCTGTTAGGTAAGAAACACATTAGCAAGCTAGTCAGTAGGTAGAGAGGACATATTTTGCATCTTTTAGTAGTGATGGACCATTCTCCATAGAAAATCATTGGCAAGAACACAAGGTTACTGCAAGTTATAAAAACATACGGCTGTGCGCTGCGGTCACGCAGTGGGCATGAGGGATGAATCATACTTCCACGTTGTGGATAGGCTGAAGGACGAACCCACCCAGTCACAACAAGTACTGAGCATGCGTGGCACGTGATATGGTTATATAACATTGTGTTGCAATAAGCGCGTAACCCTGAATTAACTGTTTCAGGAATTGCACGTTCACACGGGACTTAACCAGAACTAGTCCTGTTCATGAGAATATTGACTATAAGTCATCCAATCATAGCAAGGCTCATGCCTGAGCATCCCCAAGATGCAATCGGGAAAATGGGTGGAGCTATGAGTATAAGAAAGAGAGATTTCCCTTGCTCTGATGGGACTCTCCACTACTGACGAGTTGTGTGATGTTGTGTATGCGCTGCCTCCTGACGATCGCTGGTCCCCCGATACGGAGTGATGATGCAATATCCGGTAATGTATTGATTCTTTACTCTATTACTTATCCATGATTCACTGCTATACCTGTAAATAATGTAAATAATTGAATAAATATCCTACTACAGTGTGAAGTCGTAAGCTATGTATTTACCTAGTCTGTGTGCTAGTGTGAGTCGAGTGTGAGGCCTTAGCAACGCCAAAAACATAGCATTACATAAATGGCGACGAGGATGACTTTTGACCTCTGATATATATTGCCTATGATTCTGTGGGTCTCTGGGTGTAATTTTGCAAAATTTGGCATTTTGCCAGTTAGTGGGGCAATTAATATAAATCTTTGTAAAATTGCCCCTGTATGGTATATTGACTTGATACTTGACATGTATATATCTTAGGACAGATTACAGGTGTGGGCAAAGTTTGGAGTCAGTAGCTCCTCCCACTTAGTTTCAAGTCAAGATATCTTTTGAACTAAGCAAAATTTACCTGTGGGAAGTTTGACCATTGGTGTCTAGAAGTTGAGGGGCACCTCTGGTCAAAGCCACGCCCAGTTGGCAGTGTGCCAAAAGTAAGGCAATATGTTTAAGAAAAAGGCCAAATGCCTAAAAGAACCTGCGGAGATCCCCGGCTGGACCGAGTCTCCGTATAATATTATAGCAGTAGAATTAGCTAGCCATGGGTTGGTAGAATTGTGGGATAAGCAGTTGAAAGAATCAGAACCGGTTGATTTAGTTCAAGTACTTGAAAAACTCCCTGCCAAGGTAGGTGATGCAGTTACCCTAGCTAGAAGGAGCTGGGTGTTGGCCTCTGCATATCGTGGTGTGCACAAGCGATTGCAGAAGGCGTTCCAGGATCAAGAAAAGGCGGAACAGGCTCAACTTGAGGTTGAGGGACGCTGCCTGATGCTGGAATATAGTGGTTACCCGTTAAAGCGGGTGATGTTGTTGCTCTCTCTAGATGTAGATAAGACTCTAGGGGGGGTTCCCCGTTGAAGCGGGTGATGTTGTTGCTCTCTCTAGATGTAGATAAGACTCTAGAGGGGGGCCCTGTTAAGGCGGGGCATGATGTCGCTCTCAGGCGGCATAGTGGGATGTTGTTGACAGCTTATAGAAAGCTTCAACAAAGATTGTGTAGGTTGAAAGAATCAGAATCCCTCAATGTTGTTACTTTACTTGAGGGTATTCCTGTTGGAAAAAGGCTAGTCCTGTTAGAAAAAGGAACTAGAGTAGGATGACAGAGTGATAGTTGCACAAGTGTCATCACAGGCAGCTGCAGATAAATACCAACATGTAACAGAATCTGCAGCTGGTAAAATAAATGTACTGGAGGAAGTAGCTGGGGAAGAGGCTCCTGTGATGACACATTTTGGATTGTTATCAGTGGAGCAGGGAGCTTCTGTAAATAAAAGGAAGCCAAACTCTGCCACTGATCATTGCACAAGAAATAGGACAATGTGCATTGAACTGGAATTGGAAGTGTTTAGCACAAATGTATTTTGTTCCATTTGAAAAGATTAGGAATAGCTGGGAACTTTCTTTAGGTTGTTACTGCTGTTTTTGTCCCTCTTAAGGAAAACCCCATATTTTTAATGATAAAATATGGATGGGAAGAAGGGGCAGAGAGTAACCTGACAGTGAATCTCAGCTTTTACTACTACGGTTTTTAATACAGTCTGTGTCTTTGTTGTTAGATTTCGGAGTATAATCTTGGAGTGCTGTGTTTAAACTTGTAAAGCAAATTCCTTAAAGTGACAGTATCTGACTGCACTGGCAGAATTGAAATGGTAATATAATCTGGACAAGACAGGTGGGTTAACATTGTTGTTTCTAGTGAATGTTTTATATGGTGAATCCGTTATAGCGAGTCCTGATTAATCGTGTATTCATATGTCTGGTTTTTGTTTAATTGAATGCATAGAGGAATGTTTTTTAAAAAAATGCATTTGTGCACGGGAGGTGAGTGCTCCTAGGGAATGTGTGTGAGCCAGTGAGTGTTTGAGATGCTGCTCTCCTCAACTGGGGGTGCTTGGCAAGCATTATTTTTTTTTTTTCATTCAGGAGTACATGCTGTAAAAAAAAATATTGACCTTTAACTCTTACTTCATGGGATATGCATCTTGTTTGATAAAATAAATGGTTAAAGAGGTGAGAAATAGTAAAGCAACTTTCTTGTGTGTGTGCGTTGTGAATCACTGTGTGTTGTGCTGGGTTTTGCTAGAACTTCCAAATCCCTGCAAATGCTCACTTTTTATTTACAGGGTTAAATGTGATTATGATGTCACGGGGACATCTGCCAGCAAATTTTCCCCTGGTTTCTAGCTATAATTGTGCAGGAGTGAAATTGTTTACTTGTTGAGCTGAAAGCTAGATTAGATGAGACTGTGTGAAAGAAATAGAATTGTGAAGTCTATTATGGCAATGTAGAATGAAAATATTGCGTAATTAGACTGAAAAACTTTTTTATATAATATGCCTGTGTCTCTGCGTCTATTCAGAGTTTTTTTTTTTTTTTTTTTTTTTTTTTTTTTTTGCACTGCACATGTGCAGGGAGGGGCGCAGAAACACTGGGGAAAAGTTGAGGGAGGATAGGGCCAGAGGCGGCTAGCGTGTGCGCAACGGTGTATGAGGGCACGCGCGTGGCGGGTGCATGTGCACAGCGGGCACATGCATGCGCAGCGAAAGGCCTAGCTTGTTTTTTTTTTTAAATGGGCTAAGGTCATTAGTTACTAAATGAGATTTGTTTGTCTTGCAGAGAAATGTCTGGTTTCTCTAGGGTTGAATGTTGTACTGATTAGCTGAATGGCGTGAAGTGGCAGAATGTGTTGATGATGAAGTGTGAATTGAGTTGTTTCTAATGAATTGTATGAAGTTTGCTTTGAGACCTTACTGATATAGTGTATTATATGTTTAAGAATACCTCTGTTAAAGATGCTAGAATGTATGCATATGCTAGTTTAGAATAATACAAACAAACTGTGAAGATAACAGATTTTTGTTTATACCAGAAACTAGCTGGTGGGGTGGTTAAAGTAGAAACGATTCCTTATTGGAAAATGCATAAGGATGCGGTAGCTCCATATAGGGGAACACCTGTGTCAGCTGGGTTGGATTTGCATGCTTTAGAAGTTGTTATCATTAACCCCTCACAGGTTACAACCATTCCCACAGGTATAGGATGTAAAATACCTGACTAACATTATGGGCAAATAGCTACCCAATTCAGTTTTGCTCAGAAAGGAGCTATAGTAATAGGAGGAGTAATTGACTCCGACTATCAAGAATAAATTAAAGTGATCATGATTAACCTGGGAAATAGTGAGTTAATTATTGGAAGAGGAGAGAGGATGGGTTAAAGTTTTTTGGGGAGGACACTGTGTATACACAGGCCAAAGAGTTGTATAGCCCAGGTTCTCCTGAGGGCCCTTTTACACTTAATGCGCTGGTATGCATTAGTAGTAGTACGCATACAATTTTGTTGTTGTTTGTTTTTTCTTGTTTTTTGTTGTTGTTGTTTTTTCCCCAATGGCAATGCACTGTGAAAAGATTTCAATGTTTTTTCAGTGTATGGTGTGAAAGAGGCCATAGGGGGACACGGACGCTGGACTGTACATCAGTTGTTATTTTTTGATTACAGTTAACAGCAGCTGATTAAGTGTAAAGGGACCCTAATTCCTTTATTTGTAGAGAGGGAAGCCCATCAGTAAAGGGTGATGAATATTTTGGTTCTACTAATACAGTAAATGTTGGAGCTAAAATGTGGGTCAGAATCCCCAAGGACCGCCTCCTCCAGCAGATGTGATTGCAGTAGGCAAGGACCGAACTCTGCTGGTAATGAGGCCAGAACAGGAAAAGTGGGAATATATCCCACAGGAAAAATGTTATTTGCAAGAATAAGTCACACTTGTTTGGGTTTTTTGCAGATTGATCTCCATGTCTATGGCATTGTCCTTGGAATCCTTGGTATCGTGTGGTTGGAAAGTTGTGGCGTTAATGCATGGACTTCAAGTATTCGAGTAACCGATACAGGGGATCCACGGTGACTTTCGTGTGGGGAAATAAAACCAAGGGTTGTCTACAGAGAAACTTTACCTGTAATGCTAGGCAAGCATGTGACATTCTCAATGCTACTTTCAATGGAACATGTCTCGGTGGGGCCTACTTTGATATTTGTGGATATGATGGATGCTAAAGTGGACACTGGGCATATAAAGAGACTACCTTCCACTTGTGCAAAGGTGGGGCAACGTGCCTAAAAGACCGTGATTCATGCACATTTCCAGCTGCCATAAGCTGTTCTAAACCACACTAAATACGGAGAGAGTGGTATGACACTTTGTTAGGAGGATATGGGACATTGACTGGAACTCTTAATAGTCTTGATATTGAAACATTAGCAAATAGATTGCATAACGCTGGAAGTAAAATAAATGATGTCTTAACTTTACAAGCTAAATGGATGCCAACTATATGGGCGTCATTTAAAATTACAAGCTAAAATAGATGATGATTTGCTTGATTTAATTAACGCAAGTGCCTCTGTTATGTATGAAACAGATGTTGATATAACTAGAATTGTAAACTGGACTATCTGTTCCATGCAAACCTTACAACAGCAACAACAGAAAGGGTTATTTCAAACTATGTTGTTGACTGGAAATGAGGAGGTTTGGAGGACCGTGTTCAGTTCCATGATAACAACTGATCACTGGATAGATATCAAAGCACCTAAAGTGATGTGCAATGATACATTTTGCATGGGACAATTAACACTTTACAATGTTACTAAAAGTAGTATAATGTGTAAGAATGTCATTTTGCCATTATTAATTGGGCCAGAAGGTGATCAGCATTTCTGGGTACCTACGTTTTATTGTTATTGATGACCGCAACAGAACACATGATTTGACTTTTTGTGATAATACTTTAAACAGTAAAATATGTAAGTTACAGTCTACTGCATATGAACCTTGTTTGTTACAGAACACTGTAAACAAATGTGGGTGGACCATAATGCCTATAACATACCGCTGGATGGTGGAAATAACACCTCAAGTGGTATGTGTAGTGACAGATCGTCAGGTGGTCCCTAAAATGAGGGTGCCTTTTGCAGGATGCATACACAATATCACTGTATTCCAATGGGAAAATGAAACTTTTATGTTGATGCCTGATATAGCGTTAACTACAAAGGTTTCCTGGCAAGGCCAAGGTTTGGAAGTTCCCAATTGGGATCTAAACCTGACTAAACTAAAGCGGATTGTTGAAAAATCTAACGGAAGTGAAAAAGTGCTATTAAAAAGTTGAATAGAAGTATAATCGTACACCAGCTCAGTACTACCGTGATTGCAAACAAAATTGTTAAAGTGGGCTCTGCCATAGCAGATGCCACCTCTCACCACTGGTGGGATGTATTTATGGGTTATTCGCCATCAGCAGAAACAATGATGAAGTGGATAGTTCATCCTATTTTTGATTGTAATGATTGTTATAGTTATCCTATCCAGATGGAACTGGTATGTGGCATATGGGATCTGTTGTAAGGGAAAAAGTTGTCATGGTTTCATATGTTAATGGTCATCACTAAGGACCGAATGTGATACAAGTCTGAAGAGTCTGTGTGAATGACTGGCTGTTAGGTAAGAAACACATTAGCAAGCTAGTCAGTAGGTAGAGAGGACATATTTTGCATCTTTTAGTAGTGATGGACCATTCTCCATAGAAAATCATTGGCAAGAACACAAGGTTACTGCAAGTTATAAAAACATACGGCTGTGCGCTGCGGTCACGCAGTGGGCATGAGGGATGAATCATACTTCCACGTTGTGGATAGGCTGAAGGACGAACCCACCCAGTCACAACAAGTACTGAGCATGCGTGGCACGTGATATGGTTATATAACATTGTGTTGCAATAAGCGCGTAACCCTGAATTAACTGTTTCAGGAATTGCACGTTCACACGGGACTTAACCAGAACTAGTCCTGTTCATGAGAATATTGACTATAAGTCATCCAATCATAGCAAGGCTCATGCCTGAGCATCCCCAAGATGCAATCGGGAAAATGGGTGGAGCTATGAGTATAAGAAAGAGAGATTTCCCTTGCTCTGATGGGACTCTCCACTACTGACGAGTTGTGTGATGTTGTGTATGCGCTGCCTCCTGACGATCGCTGGTCCCCCGATACGGAGTGATGATGCAATATCCGGTAATGTATTGATTCTTTACTCTATTACTTATCCATGATTCACTGCTATACCTGTAAATAATGTAAATAATTGAATAAATATCCTACTACAGTGTGAAGTCGTAAGCTATGTATTTACCTAGTCTGTGTGCTAGTGTGAGTCGAGTGTGAGGCCTTAGCAACGCCAAAAACATAGCATTACAACTCGTCTAACTACAGTAATTAGTGAAGGGACAGCTGCTGACAGACTCTACTAGGGAAAGCTTAGTTAGGCTCTTGTAGGCTTGTTAGCTTGCTCCTGGCTGATTGTTATTCCTTAAATAGCACCCCACAACAGCTCCCTCTTCCCTCCCTCCCCCTTCTCCTCCAGAATCTTCCAGGATCCCTGTAGATGCCATTGTTCTAGCTAAGGGTCTCTTGCCATCTTCTGCCTGTGCTTCCAGCTGTGGACAATCTCGTTCAGACTGCACAAGCTTGGGACCGCGCTATGTAGATTCTATACTGCAGCTGTGGCCAAAGTCTAATTATCCACAAGGCAAACCTAGGCAGTTTCCTAGGGCCTGGAAAGGGGTCTGGTGGATGCTAGCCCCACCAAATCTTACTTAGAGAAAAGCCAGTGAACACAGCGGTGGGCAAAAACATCTATCTTGCCTACGGCCCCATTGCATCTTAGTCCTTTTCTGGTTGTGGAATAGCTTAACAGCTCGGTCAGATACAAAGCTGAGCTGCTTCAGCCAATCAGTTTCCAAGTATGCAAATGAGCACCTTGCCAGTAGTAAAGATGCTGGCATCACTTATGAATGTAACAATGTAAATCAAAATAAAGTAAGATTTTACATTGGGCAAACACTGACTAAAAATATATAAATGAATATTAATTATAAATATATACTGTATAAAAATAAGACATGTTATTAATTAAGTTATAATCAGTGAAGTCCCTTTTTGTTTCTAACTTGAATTAGTCAGACTGTAAAAGCAAACATAATTAGCCTTTGGTTGCAGTGGTTTTTTTTTTGTTTTGTTTTTTCATTAGGGGGGAAAAAATACACTTATACATACCCAATACTAAACAGTTTGACCTTGTCTCATGCATGTATAAAATTATCTTTAATAGTGCCTTTGGCTTAATAGGACTTACAAAATTACCACTTAATGAGTGGTAATTTTGTATGTCCTATTAAGCCAAGGGCACTATTAAAGAGACTTTTTTTAATATTGGATATTGATTGTGTATCGACTGTGGGCTCCTCTGATTGAGTTGCATGTTTAACATAAGGGACAGGCTCTCCATACATACCTAGAAAGTCAGAGAAAAGCACTCCTGAATATGGATTTGATTATTTCACTGACTTTTTAAGACAACCCAAGCAAACGGTAATACATGGCATTCCTTACCAATAATATGTTGCTAAAAATCACTTCCATATCTTTCCAGCATCATTTATCATAATCATTATCCAAAGGACTTGTTGCCAAGACTTCCTTCTGAAACCCAGCCAGCATAATTAATCTTAAAGAGGAACTCCAGTGAAAATAATGTAATAAAAAAGCGCTTAATTTTTACAATAATTATTTATTAACGATTTAGTCAGTGTTTGCTCATTGTAAAATCTTTCCTCTCCTTGATTTACATTCAGACATTTACCACATGGTGACATTTTTACTACTGGAAGGTGATGTCAATGGAAGGAGATGCTGCTTGCTTTTTTGGCAGTTTAAAACAGCTGTTATTTCCCACAATGCAACAAGGCTCCCACAGTGTGAGGTCAGGACCTCAGAGCTGTGAAGCGCTGACATCACACTGTGGGAGGGGTTTCACCACAAAATCAGCCATACAAAGCCCCCCCCCCCCCCCCCCCCCCGATGATCCGTTTGAGAAAAGGAATAGATTTCTCATGGGAAAGGGGATATCTAGCTACTGATTGGGATGAAGTTCAATTCTTGATTACAGTTTCTCTTTAATCATTGATTGTCTTATTTAAACAAAGGTTGATGTGCTGTTGCACCCTCGTAACTAAACTTGCCAGTTATAATACTGTCCATTAATAAGATCTATCAGCTTTAGGAGCCATTTCAGTTGAGCTGTGCAAGCTTCAGGCACACCATCTACATGTTTTGTTTCTTTGGACACAAGCAAGATAAAACGAAAACACTACTAACTTGTTAGCACATGTGCTTACTTCAACAACCACTTCAATAGACATCACAAGATTTCCATAGCTCCGGTAACCTAAAACCAACCTCTCTGTTCCTGTATTCTATAGATACAGAGCAATAGACATGAAACATAGCAAGCAGACAGCATGCTGTCAGCAGTTTATGTCAGATCTGATTTTGCTGTAATAAACATGAATCAGGGTTGGAGACAAAAGCCCTTAATCAATTCACTTTTTCTTTTAAATTTTCTTCTAGGTGTTACTTCCACACCTTATCAATAAAATGTCCTTTAAGTAGAGATGGCCCGAACGGTTCGCCGGCGAACGGTTCATGGCGAACTTCGGTAGTTCGTGTTCGCGGAGAACCGCAAACTTTTCCGGAAGTTCGATTCGCCCCCATAGTGCATCATTAGGGTCAACTTTGACCCTCTACATTACAGTCAGCAGGCACATTTTAGCCAATCAGGCTACACTCCCTCCTGGAGCCCCACCACCCTCCCTTATAAAAGGCAGGCAGCGTCAAGCATTGGACTCACTCGTGTGCCTGCAGTAATTAGAGAAGGGAGATCTGCTGTGCAGAGACCTATAGGGAAAGCTTAGTTAGGCTCTTGTAGGCTACTTAGCTTGCTCCTTGCTGATTCTTATTGCTAAAAAAGCACCCCCCCCCCCAACAGCTCTTTTGAGAGCTAATCTTGTTCTTGTGATTTTTTTTTTGGGGGGGGGGGGGGGAGGGCACGGACACTTGTGTTGCATAGACAGCCTTGGTAATTCCTACTGTGTGTGCCATTGCCAGGCCCAGCACATTCAGTGACTACCTGTGTGTGTGACAGGTGCATATTGTAATACCCATCACTGCATATACCTACCTGTTGTTCACTTCAGTGCACCCACTTACCTACGTGAGTGCACGCAGTGTGATATACCACTCAGTGCATACCTGTTAACTGCACCTGTGTGACTACACATTGTATAAGTCAAGTCAGTACATTCCTTTCACTTCATTCCCCCCAATATGGACAAAATAAAAGGCAGAGGCAGGCCACCTGGCAGGTCTGTTCAAGGTCGCGCTGTCATGGTTTTGTGCTGCCCTCGACCAAAGTACAGTGTTCAGAAGAAGGCAAGTGCCATCAATCCCCAATATTGTCAGGACGTAGTTGACTATTTAACACAGAACACCTCATCTTTCTCAGCTTCCACACGGAAGCGTGACATATCTTCCTCCTCCTGCTCTGATTCTGGCACCCCACTTAACACTCAGTCGGCCGCCACCACTAAAGTGTCATCACCCCAGGGCTCAGCGATGTGGAAATTTTTGTGTGTGTCTGCCTCAGATGAGAGCAATGCCATCTGTACTCTCTGCCACCGAAAATTGAGCCGCGGAAAGACCAAGACCCGCGTAGGGACAACTACCTTACGAAGGCACATGATTACAAAGCACAAGCTGCAATGGGATGACCACCTGAGGAAAAGCAGCACACAAAAGCAAAGCCACACACCGCAGTGGAAGATACCAGGCAGCAATTTTTTCTCAAAAAAGGCGATACCTAAACTGTACCATGATGTTGAAAGGCAAGTGGAGACTTCTCTGGCACACAGCGTTGGGTCAAGGGTCCGTCTGACCACAGATACCTGATCTGCAAAGCACGCTCAGGCCTGCCCGAAGACTAAGTCAGTCGCCACACACAGCATCTCTGCCTGCACGCCTTGTGACTGCCTGCCCCAAGACTAAGTTGCTCCCCACACAGCATCTCTGCCTGCAGGCCTCTTGACTGCCTTCTCCGCCACCACCAAAAGGGTCCAGGACTCCATTATAGCGGCCGCTATAATGATGTTTCTGGAGCGTGTACATGCCTGCCTAATTTTTCTGGCCGCACTGCATCTGCAACAACAAAACAAAAGGCATGTACATGTGCCAATTCCCCTTCGTGATCATTACCTTGCCGCGGTGAAGGGGCTTGCGTATCACAATGAAGCAATGACCGACGGCTATATGAGTGTGTTGGGAGGGGGGACACACCCACGATAATAAGGTCGTTGCTTCATTGTGGACAGACCAAATATGGTCAGCTGGACAGTCACGGTTCTGTCATTCAGCTACCTCAGCCCGGTGACCATATGGGCTGGAAAGCCGCCATCACCTGCACTCTTATCATGGTGCGCACCAGTCCAGCACAGCCATCACTACACAAACAGCTGTTTGCAGTCACTGCATACTTTTCACTGCACCAGATTCTCGTTAAAATATTTAAAGTTGATTCATCTCATATACAGTAGGGCCTCGAAAGTCCTCCTGTATTGTTATTTTTGGTCACTACCTCAGGACATGCATGCCATGCCTGCTGCTTTCCTTGGATGTGTGGTAGCCATTCCTGCTCCTTTGCCCACAGCGTGCCTGCTGCCTGCTTTGGATGTGTGGTGGTGGTAGCCGATTCTTAGGCTCCCACTCCAGACCGGAATCAAACCAGAATTCCCCGGCCATTACCCGTGGTCACTCGCAATGGCAGACTTTTCCTCCATAAAAGATTCTCGTTGCAGGCACTGAACAAGCAGAACAAGTAGTTAACAAAAAAGATGTAAGCTTTAACAATGGTAGAGAAAGAACCATCGAAAATTGATAAGGCAGTCAAACATTACCTGACATCACTGAGTGAGGAACAGCACTCTCACCATGGTGCGCAACAGTCCAGCACGGCCGTCACTACGCAAATAGCTGTTTGCGGTGCGTTACACAGTGAGTTTGGTGTGTCAGTGTGAAGCAGTACTCTAATTACACTTCCTGATTGATGTATACACATGCAAGATGTTTTAAAGCACTTTAGGCCTGCAATTTAGCATTCAATGTGATTTCTGCCCTTAAAACGCTGCTTTGCGTCAAATCCAGGTTTTTCCCTGTGACTTTTGGCATCTATCCCACTCCGCCATGCCCCCCTCCAGGTGTTAGACCCCTTGAAACATCTTTTCCATCACTTTTGTGGCCAGCATACATTTTTCTAGTTTTCAAAGTTTGCCTCCCCATTGAAGTCTATTGCGGTTCGTGAAAGTTCGCGCGAACCGAACTTTTGCGGGAGGTTTGCGAACCGAAAATCGGAGGTTCGGGCCATCTCTAATGCGGACATCATGCTCTGGGTTCCGATCACATGGCAATGTCACATCATGTGATTGGGACTCAGAAGAGGGTGTCGGGAGTACAGCGCCACGAGTGATGGAAAAGGAGAAACCGATCCAGCATAAATATAACAAGTCACTGCCACTCTCTACATAGGCTGCCAGGCTGGGGAAGGCACACGTCACCAGTGACAGACAAACCTGTGGCCCTGCAGAGCACATATACTTTACTATATATGGCTGCTAAATCTGCTTTAAAGTTCATCTCTGCTTTAGATAATTTAGATAATTATGGTTTCTAGGTTCACACTACACAGAAAAGACAGATTGTTTTCTACAATGGAGACCAATGAGTACAAATCAATGGATCGCTATCTATAGGATTGATTCAGACATATCTGCTGTCTCCATTCTGAGAGCAGAATGTAAAGCTCCATCCTACATGACTTTTCCAGACGCTACATGGAAAATAGACATGTCCGTTGAGGTTTCCCTTGCTGTCTGGTGGACAGACACCAACGGATACTAAAATGGAAGACAATGGATCCCTCAAATTGTACATTTAGCCTATGTCTATGGACCATGAGAACACATACATCTTACATCTGCTTCACATTTCTTCATCTGCGTTAAGTATAAAGGCAGCCATACACTGGTCGATGTGCCACCAGATCGACCAGCTGACAGATCCCTATCTGATCGAATCTGATCAGAGAGGGATCGTATGGCTGCCTTACTGCAAACAGATTGTGAATCGATTTCAGCCTGAAACCGATCACAATCTGTTCAGCTGCTCCTGCCGCCTGTCCCCCCCCCCACGCATACATTACCTGATGCGGGCTCCGGGGCGCCTTCTCCTCTTCTTCTCAGCGCTGCACCCGCTCCATCCCGGCGCTTCCTGTGTCACTCCGTGACCAGGAAGTTCAAATAGAGCGCCCTCTATTTGAACTTCCTGGGTCACTGCAGTGACCCAGGAAGCGCCGGGATGGAGCGGGTGCAGCGCTGAGAAGATGCGGAGAAGACGCCTGGGAGCCCGCATCAGGTAATGTATTTTTCGTCGGATCGGCCGCCGCTAGCGACGCGCACTTTACCCGCGGGCGATCGAGGGTAATTTCCCGCACGGCGCGATCGATGGACCGATCCGATTTCGGGAGGAAATCGGATCGGCGGCGGCGTTTACCGCGTACGATTGGCAGCAGATTCGATCCCAGGATCGAATCTGCTGTCGAAACGGGCGAGAATCGGGCCAGTGTATGGCCACCTTAAGTGTTATTTATGTCCGCGTTTTGTTTCTTTCTTGCACCATTCTGTTTTTCTACTACTTTTTCATTACCATGACTCAGGTGATAAGATCAGAGGATAAGGACTTCCCTCATTGTATGAAACTTGAGCTGTTAACTGCACACATTTAAGTAATGAATCAAGGTTATCTAGTCTTGTAGCAGCTATACTTTACAGGACAAACAGATGAAAGTCTGACATAGCTATCTGTAATTTTGTTTAAGCAGTGACTATCAAGTAACTGCTTGCAAACCTGTGATGAAAGCCGCAACACTTTAGTACAACCTGGCCAACTCCTGTCACAGTGAAGAGATATATTTTCTTGGTGTTGTCTGCAGAGTTGCTGTAACATGCCTCTGTTCAGTTTGAGGGCAGTTTTGCTGAATGGGTCAAAAGGTTTGGATTCGGAAGGTAATGAATCTGAACACCACTGACATTGAAAAATAAAAAATACTCTAATGATTTGTTTCGCATAAAAGGCAGTGGGAAACCACTGCAGTTGTCTGAGGAACATCATTATTATTACTGTGTATTGCACTCACATCTCTCACAGTGCTTAACAGGTAGTGTTGGGCGAACATCTAGATGTTCGGGTTCGGGCCGAACAGGCCGAACATGGCCGCGATGTTCGGGTGTTCGACCCGAACTCCGAACATAATGGAAGTCAATGGGGACCCGAACTTTTGTGGTTTGTAAAGCCTCCTTACATGCTACATACCCCAAATTTACAGGGTATGTGCACCTTGGGAGTGGGTACAAGAGGAAAAAAAAATTTAGCAAAAAGAGCTTATAGTTTTTGAGAAAATCGATTTTAAAGTTTCAAAGGGAAAACTGTCTTTTAAATGCGGGAAATGTCTGTTTTCTTTGCACAGGTAACATGCTTTTTGTCGGCATGCAGTCATAAATGTAATACATATAAGAGGTTCCAGGAAAAGGGACCGGTAATGCTAACCCAGCAGCAGCACACGTGATGGAACAGGAGGAGGGTGGCGCAGGAGGAGAAGGCCACGCTTTGAGACACAACAACCCAGGCCTTGCATGAGGACAAGAAGCGTGCGGATAGCATGCTTTGTACCACCATGCAGTCATAAATGTAATAAAGATAAGTGGTTCAATAAACAGGGACCACGCGGCAACGCTAACCCAGCAGCAGCACACGTGATGGAACAGGAGGAGGCGCAGGAGGAGAAGGCCACGCTTTGTGAGACACAACAACCCAGGCCTTGCATGAGGACAAAAAGCGTGCGGATAGCATGCTTTGTACCGCCATGTAGTCATAAATGTAATAAAGATAAGAGGTTCAATAAACAGGGACCACGCGGCAACGCTAACCCAGCAGCAGCAGCAGCAGCAGCACACGTGATGGAACAGGAGGAGGCGCAGGAGGAGAAGGCCACGCTTTGTGAGACACAACAACCCAGGCCTTGCATGAGGACAAAAAGCGTGCGGATAGCATGCTTTGTACCGCCATGTAGTCATAAATGTAATAAAGATAAGAGGTTCCATAAACAGGGACCGGCAACGGTAACCCAGCAGCAGCAGCAGCACACGTGATGGAACAGGAGGAGGCGCAGGAGGAGAAGGCCACGCTTTGTGAGACACAACAACCCAGGCCTTGCATGAGGACAAAAAGCGTGCGGATAGCATGCTTTGTACCGCCATGTAGTCATAAATGTAATAAAGATAAGAGGTTCCATAAACAGGGACCGGCAACGGTAACCCAGCAGCAGCAGCAGCAGCAGCAGCAGCAGCACACGTGATGGAACAGGAGGAGGCGCAGGAGGAGAAGGCCACGCTTTGTGAGACACAACAACCCAGGCCTTGCATGAGGACAAAAAGCGTGCGGATATAGCAGCAATGCTTTTTGCCGCCATGCAGTCATAAATGTAATACAGATGAGAGGTTCAATAAACAGGGACCGGAAACGCTAAACCATCCCAGATGTTCATCGGTCATGTTACTTGGTTGGGGTCCAGGAGTGTTGCGTAGTCGTTTCCAATCCAGGATTGATTCATTTTAATTTGAGTCAGACGGTCTGCATTTTCTGTGGAGAGGCGGATACGCCGATCTGTGATGATGCCTCCGGCAGCACTGAAACAGCGTTCCGACATAACGCTGGCTGCCGGGCAAGCCAGCACCTCTATTGCGTACATTGCCAGTTCGTGCCAGGTGTCTAGCTTCATGCCCGGTTTCAGGTCCAGCGGTGCCAGCCACAAATCCGTCTGTTCCTTTATTCCCCTCCAAATTTCCTCCCCTGTGTGCTGCTTATCCCCAAGGCAGATCAGCTTCAGCAACGCTTGCTGACGCATGCCAACAGCTGTGCTGCACTGCTTCCACGATCCTACTGCTGCTGGTGCTGGGTTAGCATTTCCGGATGAGGTACAGCTTTGAGATGCGTTGGAGGAGAAGGAGTCAGAGAGGTAGGTGCTGCTGTTGTTATCCAGCTGTTTGCGGCGTGGGCAACACCCGCGCCGTAGCAGGTGAGGAATCGCTGCCAGGCTCCACAAGGTTCACCCAGTGCGCGGTAAGGGAGATGTATCGACCCTGGCCGAACGCACTCGTCCAGGTGTCAGTGGTGAGGTGAACCTTGCAGGCAACGGCATTCTTCAAGCTTCGGGTTATTTAGCTGACCACGTGCTCATGCAACTCAGGCACTGCAGAGCGCGCAAAGTGGTAGCGGCTGGGAACAACGTAACGTGGGATGGCCACTGACATCATGCCCTTGAAGCTGTTTGTCTCCACCACTCGATATGGCAGCATTTCGCAGGCCAGAAGCTTGGCTATGCTGGCTGGCTGTTACTGCCACGGCCCGGGGGTCATTTGCTGGCAATTTCCTCTTGTGCTCAAACATCTCAGAGACAGACAACTCAACCGTAGCGCTGCACACCGAAGGGCTGTTGGTTGTTGTGTTTGATGAACACTGGGAGACCTCAAGAGCACTAGTCCGGAAAGTGACAGTGTCAGCATCGTCTGATGTTTGTGAATGTTGTGAACCACGCAATGGCTGGGCTACTGCTGCTGCTGAGGCGGGTCTGGTGGTGAGTCTGGTGAACCCAAGGGAGGCAGTGTTGCTGGTGGTACCCTGTCCTGCCGCGTTTGCCCACAGAGTGGGATGTTTGGATAGAATGTGGCGGCTCATGCTGGTGGTGGAGAGGTTGTTAATACTTTTCCCCCTGCTCAGGCGGGTCTTGCACACCTTGCAAATCGCCATGGTAACATCCTCAGTGCAGTCTTCAAAGAAAGCCCAGACTTTAACTGGCTGAGGACTCGGACCTCGTGCGTGATGTGCTGGTGCTGCTTAACCCACTGCTGGACGCTTGAGAGGTCATCCAAGTAATTATCTGGTCCTGTTCTTTTGGATCTGTGAGGGTTGTTGTCCTGGACAACATGGGCAGTATTGAGTGGGTTTTCTTGGGTGCTCCCCTGTGGCCTGTACGTGAACCGTCAGGGGAAACACCTCTTCCCTTGCCCCTCCCTCTTTCACCGGATTTCTTCCTCATTTCACTTATCCTTAAAGTACACGCTGACTGGCAGCAGTACAGTGGCAGTACAGAAATGCTATACAGTGGTGGGTGAGCGGTGTACCACTATTGTCAGCAGTGACACAGAGCACAATGCTATACAGTGGCGGGTGAGCGGTGTACTACTGTTCCCAGCAGACACAGAGTGGAAGTAAACACAATGCTATATAGTGTGGCTGAGCCGTGTACACAGAGTGGCATTAAACACAATGCTATATAGTCTGCTATATAGTCACCCCGAACAGGGTGATGTTCTGCAGAACCCGAACAGTGGCAAACACTGTTCGCCCAACACTACTGGGAGGGAACGCAGATTTTAGTACCTAAACACACGATACAACATGTTTTCCGGGGTCGGACTCTGAGGCACATACAGATGGTCCCGATCATCATCCTCATCATACAACTCTTCTCCTGAGTCTGACCCACCCACCACCTCTGCCACCCCAACATCCCCAGACACAGACCCCTCATCGTCCTCAACATTAACTTGGGATGCTGGCCTGAGCCAGACCTCCTCCTCCACATCAGGCCCCATCATCTCCTCAATGGCAGCCCTCATTAATCGCTCTGGCGACGGACTGATGGACACAACGTTCTCCTCAGGGGAGGGCTGCTGCTGACCACTGGCTGCTGGGGTGGATGTTATAGCTTGCGTGGGGCGTTGGCTGTTGCTGTTGTTGGGAGTGCTGCTCACAGCGGAGGTCTCTGGGGAACTCATGTTGAGCTCATATAGTGGTTGACGGTGAGTGGAGTATTACTGATCCCAGCAATATACACACTGACTGGCAGAGTACGCAATGCTATATAGTGTGGCTGAGCGGTGTACACAGAGTGGCAGTAAACACAATGCTATATAGTCTGGCTGAGCGAGCGGTGTACTACTGTTCCCAGCAGAATCAGAGTGGCAGTAAACAATGGTATATAGTCTGGCTGAGCGGTGTACACAGAGTGTCAGTAAACAATGGTATATAGTCTGGCTGAGCGAGCGGTGTACTACTGTTCCCAGCAGAATCAGAGTGGCAGTAAACAATGGTATATAGTCTGGCTGAGCGGTGTACACAGAGTGTCAGTAAACAATGGTATATAGTCTGGCTGAGCGGTGTACACACAATGCTATATAGTCTGCTATATAGTGTCAGTAAACAATGGTATATAGTCTGGCTGAGCGAGCGGTGTACTACTGTTCCCAGCAGAATCAGAGTGGCAGTAAACAATGGTATATAGTCTGGCTGAGCGGTGTACACAGAGTGTCAGTAAACAATGGTATATAGTCTGGCTGAGCGAGCGGTGTACTACTGTTCCCAGCAGAATCAGAGTGGCAGTAAACAATGGTATATAGTCTGGCTGAGCGGTGTACACAGAGTGTCAGTAAACAATGGTATATAGTCTGGCTGAGCGGTGTACACACAATGCTATATAGTCTGCTATATAGTGTCAGTAAACAATGGTATATAGTCTGGCTGAGCGAGCGGTGTACTACTGTTCCCAGCAGAATCAGAGTGGCAGTAAACAATGGTATATAGTCTGGCTGAGCGGTGTACACAGAGTGTCAGTAAACAATGGTATATAGTCTGGCTGAGCGAGCGGTGTACTACTGTTCCCAGCAGAATCAGAGTGGCAGTAAACAATGGTATATAGTCTGGCTGAGCGGTGTACACAGAGTGTCAGTAAACAATGGTATATAGTCTGGCTGAGCGGTGTACACACAATGCTATATAGTCTGCTATATAGTGTCAGTAAACAATGGTATATAGTCTGGCTGAGCGAGCGGTGTACTACTGTTCCCAGCAGAATCAGAGTGGCAGTAAACAATGGTATATAGTCTGGCTGAGCGGTGTACACAGAGTGTCAGTAAACAATGGTATATAGTCTGGCTGAGCGAGCGGTGTACTACTGTTCCCAGCAGAATCAGAGTGGCAGTAAACAATGGTATATAGTCTGGCTGAGCGGTGTACACAGAGTGTCAGTAAACAATGGTATATAGTCTGGCTGAGCGGTGTACACACAATGCTATATAGTCTGCTATATAGTGTCAGTAAACAATGGTATATAGTCTGGCTGAGCGAGCGGTGTACTACTGTTCCCAGCAGAATCAGAGTGGCAGTAAACAATGGTATATAGTCTGGCTGAGCGGTGTACACAGAGTTTCAGTAAACAATGGTATATAGTCTGGCTGAGCGGTGTACACAGAGTGTCAGTAAACAATGGTATATAGTCTGGCTGAGCGGTGTACACAGAGTGGCAGTAAACACAATGCTATATAGTCTGGCTGAGCGAGCGGTGTACTACTGTTCCCAGCAGAATCAGAGTGGCAGTAAACAATGGTATATAGTCTGGCTGAGCGGTGTACACAGAGTGTCAGTAAACAATGGTATATAGTCTGGCTGAGCGGTGTACACAGAGTGTCAGTAAACAATGGTATATAGTCTGGCTGAGCGGTGTACACAGAGTGGCAGTAAACACAATGCTATATACTCTGGCTGAGCGAGCGGTGTACTACTGTTCCCAGCAGACACAGAACAGTGAACAGAATGCTATATAGTGTGGCTGAGCGAGCGGTGTACCACTATTCCCAGCAGACACAGAACAGTGAACAGAATGCTATATAGTGTGGCTGAGCGGGCGGTGTACCACTATTCCCAGCAGACACAGAACAGTGAACAGAATGCTATATAGTGTGGATGAGCGAGCGGTGTACCACTATTCCCAGCAGACACAGAACAGTAAACAGAATGCTATATAGTGTGGCTGAGCGAGCGGTGTACCACTATTCCCAGCAGACACAGAACAGTGAACAGAATGCTATATAGTGTGGCTGAGCGAGCGGTGTACCACTATTCCCAGCAGACACAGAACAGTGCACAGAATGCTATATAGTGTGGCTGAGCGAGCGGTGTACCACTATTCCCAGCAGACACAGAACAGTAAACAGAATGCTATATAGTGTGGCTGAGCGAGCGGTGTACCACTATTCCCAGCAGACACAGAACAGTAAACAGAATGCTATATAGTGTGGCTGAGCGAGCGGTGTACCACTATTCCAAGCAGACACAGAACAGTGAACAGAATGCTATATAGTGTGGCTGAGCGAGCGGTGTACCACTATTCCCAGCAGACACAGAGTGGCAGTAAACAGAATGCTATATAGTGTGGCTGAGCGAGGTACACAGAGTGGCAGTAAACAGAATGCTATATAGTGTGGCTGAGCAAGCGGTGTACTACTATTCCCAGCAGACACAGAGTGGCAGTAAACAGAATGCTATATAGTGTGGCTGAGCGAGGTACACAGAGTGGCAGTAAACAGAATGCTATATAGTGTGGCTGAGCAAGCGGTGTACTACTGTTCCCAGCAGTGACACAATGACAGGGGGGACCCTGGCTAGCGTGGCTGGAGCGCGAACTACCCTGCCTGCCTACCCAAAGCTAAACCCACAGACAAATGGCGGAGATATGACGTGGTTCGGGTATTTATTTACCCGAACCACGTGACCGTTCGGCCAATCAGAGCGCGTTCGGGTCCGAACCACGTGACCCGTTCGGCCAATCACAGCGCTAGCCGAACGTTCGGGGAACGTTCGGCCATGCGCTCTTAGTTCGGCCATATGGCCGAACGGTTTGGCCGAGCACCGTCAGGTGTTCGGCCGAACTCGAACATCACCCGAACAGGGTGATGTTCTGCAGAACCCGAACAGTGGCGAACACTGTTCGCCCAACACTATTAACAGGGTCTATAGCATGTCTCTAACTGTCCCTCAGTAAGGAACTTAACCTAAGGCCATTTATGTGAGGGCCAATTCAATTAACAGTGTGTTTTTGGATCTGGGAAGAAACCACAGTGACCAAAGTGATCCCAGTCAAACACAGAGAGAACATATAAACTTAATGAAGATATATAGGTTTGACCCGTACTCTTTAAAACATCATTTATGCTAATAAAAATATATGCATAATATATTGACTGACTTCATTAGAAGATGTAAGCATTTATCAAATGGATGCTAATAAAGTGAAGAAGAAACGGGCACTTCTGCATAAAAATCCCTTTATTGTGGCCAGGTTACAGAGTGGTTAGCAGTGGGGGGGAAGGGGTTTGCCTGACAGCTGTTTCGCAGGTATGTGACCTGCTTCTTCAGAGGCTCTGAAGAAGCAGGTCACATACCTGCTAAACAGCTGTCAGGCAACCCCCTTTCCCCCCACTGCTAACCACTCTGTAACCCGGCCACAATAAAGGGACTTGCAGCAGTGCCCGTTTCTCCTTCTCTTTTTCAAGATTCTGTGACACACCGGAGCACGCTGCAGGTAAGTCCACCAGTGGCTGTTCCATCCCTGCCGCATACTGGTGCCAGTTTTTTTCTGCTTTTTCTTCTTCACAGGATGCTAATAAAGCATATGCCATTGTTATGGTATAGCAACCTTTTACTGTAAAAAAAAAAAAAAATAGTTTCTGGCTCCAGATCAAGTTGACAAAGGCTAATTCAGGTCAATTAAAAATGTGTAGAGCAGGTGCACCAGAGTTCAGAACAACAGAACAATTATCTTGTGTGCAATTTTCACTTCTAATTTATACTACTCCTGGTTTGTTCGAGTACGCATTAAACCACTAACGCGTAGAATGTATGTGTTAATGTTCCAGTACCAGCGGGAAATCGGGAATGCGTAAAAATCTACGCAATGCGGCCCGCCGACCCCGAGGTCGCTAAAACAACACTAGCTGGCGGCGGGACAGGAGCAGCAGTAAATGACTACGAGGGCACAGGATGGCTGCATGGGGCTGTAAACAGCTATTTCCCACAATGCAGCAAGGTTCACAGAAGGGAAACTGCCAGGAGTACGTATTTAGAGTTTCTTGTGGGAGGGGTTCCACCACAATATCAGTCATCATACAGCGCCCCCTGATGGTCTGTTTGTGAAAAGTAATAGATTTCTCATGTAAAAGAGGGTATCAGCTACCGATTGGGATAAAGTTCAATTCTTGGTCAGAGTTTCTCTTTAACCTAAATAACAGGTAAAAAGTTTTTAAATTGGCTTCATACTCTCTTGGCCTGGAACCCACTAGGAGCGCTTTTTTTGAGTGCTTTGTAAATTTAAAAGCTCTTGCTTATC
The DNA here is from genome assembly GCF_040937935.1 of Hyperolius riggenbachi. NCBI lineage: Eukaryota > Metazoa > Chordata > Amphibia > Anura > Hyperoliidae > Hyperolius > Hyperolius riggenbachi. The sequence goes on along the minus strand of NC_090649.1, from coordinate 362,569,406 downwards.
TAATGCTATGGGTGTGATCCCACTAGAAGGATGTGATTTTATAAAAATCCCCCATCATAGGGTCTGGTGCACACCAGAGGAGTTTTTCTGAGCGTTTTGAGTTTTTAAATCTGCTGCTAATGTTATCCTATGTGTCTGTGCACACTGGAGCAATGAGGTTTTGTAAAAAAACCCATAGCATTACATTGGGAAGAGCTTTTGAAACCTCTAAAAGCTCTTCCCAATGTAATGCTATGGGGTTTTTTTTACAAAACCTCATTGCTCCAGTGTGCACAGACACATAGGATAACATTAGCAGCAGATTTAAAAACTCAAAACGCTCAGAAAAACTCCTCTGGTGTGCACCAGGCCTAGCACAGCATTAGCAAGAGCATAAGCAATCACTGGCGCTTTGAAAAGGCTTCTAGTGGATTTGAGCCCTCAGCCAGTTGAATCCAAGCTACCTGTCTGGAATGCTGATTGAGTTAATTACAAGTGTTTCAATCTATAATACCTTTACTTTTTTCTGGCTCTGTTATTTTTTGTGTGTGTGTGTGTTTTTCCTTTTGCTGCCCACACTTTCCCATTCAGTGCCTCTTATATTTCCCTTCTTTAAAATCTTTCTCCTTAGTCCAGAGTGCAAAGCATGCATTATCTCTTTGGCTGTCCTGCTCTTACTTTTCATCTCTCAACCAGTTGGGGGAGCAGTTGTTAGACAATGGGCATGAGCCAATTCACTTTTTCTCCAAAGTTTTTTCCTGGGACATAATTTTTCATCTTTAAAATAACGTTTCAGCACAATGCAGTTGAAAAAGTACTAAAAAGTAAGTGAAAAAGCATTATCAAAATTATTCTGAGTATGTTCTTGCTTGCTGGTGGCTCAAAAGACATTTTATTGATAACGTGAAAATATCACCTAGGAGAATACTTAGGAGAATAAGTAAATTGGATTGGGCCCAATGTGTTGGGTCCAGTAATCAATGATGCTGAATAAACTGGAATCTGGTTTATTTACAATTTACAGCAGCTGCACATCAAGCCATGCTTTGCTTTGTATCCAGTGCACACAGACTGACAGGCAGGCAGGCAGGAACAGTAATTAACAAGTCTGGAACAGCATAGATAGATCCCATGCAATCATGCAGTATCACAACAGCACTGTATCACAAGTGCCATCTACAGGCCAGAAGTATGAACCCCACATTTCCCCTTTTGTTACAAAAGCTTATTTAAATGAATGTCACACACACACAAAGCAATACTATGCAATTTAGCCATATATTTAGGAAAGAGTTCTTAACAGTAAGAGTGATTAACATATGGAATGCATTGCCATAGGAAGTAGTTGTGACGAATTCTATATCTGTGTTTAAAGAGAACCCGAGGTAGGCTGGGTCTGCATATAATGCCCAGACCCTGTTGCTATAATGTTCTCCTGTAGACCCCCCCTCACGCTCTGCTTGCCCCATAAATAAAACCGCCGTGCTAGCGACACACAGCGTGTCGATAGCCAGCTGTTTACATGGACACTTTCACTCTCGCCACTCCTACGCCTCCTCCATATCCCGGCTCCCCACCTACGTCCCTTCCCTCCCCGCTGATTGGGGGAGGTTTGGAGTGGCAAATTAGAGGAGGCGGGGGAGCAGCAGAGAGTGACAGTGGCCATGTAAACAGCCAGCTATTGACATGCTGCGTGTCGCTAGCACGGCGGTTTCATATATGAGGGCAAGCAGAGTGCGGGGGGGGGGGGGGTCTGGGGGAGAAGCAGGAGGCTTAAATGCTTTCCTTGCATTAAAAGACATCCATGGCCATAATTACTAGTTAATTCCCAATGGTGTTGATCCAGGGATTTTATCTGATTGCCATCTGAAGTCGGGAAGGATTTTTTTTCCTTTTGGGGCTACTTAGACACCGACTTTTAAGGGCTTTCACCTTCCTCTTGATCAACAGGGTTATGTGAGGGTGCAGGCTAGTGTTGTACTTTATTTTCTGGTTGAACTCAATGGACGTTTGTCTTTTTTCAACCTAAATAACTATGTAACTACTGCATTTTTTGGACTATAAGACTCACTTTTTCTCCCCCAACAGTGGGGGAAAAAAATCACTGCGCCTTATAGTCCAAATGCAGGATGTTCCTGACTTGTGAAAGTCTGCCAATATGAACCTCCAACTTGCTGCAATGTCGGAAATGCCCTGTACTGTGCCCATGCAAATGAGGACATGGGGACAAACGGAGGACACAGGAGGACATAAAGAGGCATAGAGGAGGACAGAAGCAGACACATGAGGGACACAAGGGAGGCAGAGGAGGACACAGGGAGACACAAGAGGTACAAGGGTGCATAATCCACAAGATGCCCCTTCACCATGGATGCGGCAGGTTTAGTATATAAAGTATTTTTTTCCCTGGTTGTTGTCCTCTAAACCTAGGTGCGCCTTATGGTCAGGTGTGTCTTATAGTCTGAAAGATACAGTATGTAACTACATCACATGTAATGTCATTTGTCCACACAGGTGGTTTTCTGACTCTTTGAGTAGATCTGGTTAGTTCTGTTTCCAGTTCTCCAACTTGATAATCATCAGTCACAATATGACCATGTCATTTATCAAATGACACATTGAACAAGTCCTGCCCAACAGAAGCAAGATGACCAGCATTCCATATCAGTCCAACAGAAAGTTTATAGGTGTTAGGTCCTCACTGCCTTGTCACTCTAAGGGCTTGATTCACAAAGCGGTGCTAACTTACTTAGCACGTCTAAAGTCTTTACAAGTGCTAACCAGGGTGCTAAGTAGGTTAGCACCGGATTTCTCAATCAGATCGCGCAAAGTCCTATGCGCGCGCTAAGTCCCATAGGCTTTAATGGGCACTTCGCGCGAAGCGCCCTGCGCTCTGTGCAGTGCGCACGTAAAGTTTTGCGCGCGTAAAGTTTTGCGCGCGTAAAGTTTTGCGCTCAAAAAGCTCGTTTAGACGTGCTAAGGGGGTTTTCACAGGTGTGCTAACAGTTAGCACTGCTTTGTGAATCAAGCCCTAAGTGTGTTATACCTGCATTGCCCTGTTTTAATAGGATTGCATATTCTCACAAAGTGTCAGGTTTTAGTACATTTCTGGCATTGTGTATTCTTAACAAGGCATGCAGAATAGTTAGCAATATGCTGTGTGTAATCCCACCTGAAGCAGCACTTGTTATGTGTATGGGAAGCTCTGTGGTGCCATTCAGGTGATCCCCTGGATGTTCATCATAGGGGAAGCAGAATCTGGTTTCACAGCTTGTACTACACTTGTAGTTCCCAGACTGAGTATTTTTGCTTCTACCACAGCCTTTTCAGCTTGACTTGCAATTGTAAAAGCCTTTTTAAGGTTTACCTTGTTCCATAGACAAGCTCTCCCTAACACAATTTGGGTTTGTTTTTTCTATACATGCTGATACCTTGTCATATCATCTGCAAGTCAACCAAACTCACACATAGCTGCAAATTGTCTCAATGCTGCAAAATAAAGTACTGTTGAATCATTAGCATAATGTCCATCAGAATGTATATGTTTCTGCAACCACATTTACTTTAGGAGCAAAGAAGTACTTTAATGCAGTGAGGACTGAGGGAGTGAACACACTTAAGCAGATAACCTAATTGCTGTCAGCAGCTGTTATTCTGAATCTAGTATGAGTTCCATTCCGAGTATTGATAAACATGAATTTCACATAACCGTAATTACTGTATTTTTTGGACTATAAGACTCACTTTTTCTCCCCCGAAGTGGAGGGGAAAAAAGTCACTGCGTCTTATAGTCTAAATGCCAATACAAATCTCCCACTCACGGCAGTGTCTGGGACTCTCTGTACTGTGTCCATGCAGAGGAGGACATGGGGACACAAAGGGGCATAAAGGAGGACACAAGGAGGACAGAGGCAGACACATGGGGACACAGGAGGATACAAGGGGAACACAGGGAGACACAAGCAGTACAAGGGGGCATGGGGCACAAAGGGGCATAATCCACAAGATGTCCCTTCACCATGGATGCACCAGGTTTTATATATATTTTTCCCTTAGCTTTGTCCTCTAAACCTAGGTGCATCTTATGGTCAGGAGCGTCTTATAGTCCGAAAAATATGGTAATTTTGTTTGTAACTGTAATCAGGAACTGTAATTTCGCGATTATACATAATTTCAGATCAACTGAATAGCAATGCCCAAATACATGGTATTGTCACCAAGATTGTTATGTATATCAAGGAGAATTGTGGTAAGTCAAAAAAGAAATGTTTCAAAAAGACCTTGTAGATTGAAAAAATCTATTTTAAAAATTCAAAGGACAAAGGTTTTTTAAACTTGGTAAAATTACAATTTGCATTTAAAAATAATTTCTCTTTAAATTTTTAAAATCAATTTACAAAAAGAACAAAAGTTTTTTGAAAAATGTAATTTTTTGACTTGTTTCCACTATTCCCTTTAACATACGTAGCAATTTTGGCACAAAATTACAGGAAATAACGCTTAAATATGCAAAAATACAGGTGGATTATGCAAAATCAATTGAATGTCCAAATCCTACTTATGTATGGCTATAATTGCAAACTTTTACGTACATTTTTGTGTAATCAAAATTTGTAGATTACGACCATCACTAGTTCTGAGTGCTTCAGAATGCTGTTGTGAGTTCATATGCTTATCCCTAGTTATAAGGCAGTTGCATCTTTCCTGTTGTCGTGGATAAGGGCAGAGAGTGATGATGGTGGGATGGAAGAGAATGTTGGATAGAAGTTTCTTCCTGGTGATATTTTCACACAATCAAAAAAATGCCTTTTAATTCACCAGCAGCAAGCAAGATAATACTCAGAATAATTTTGACAGCACTTTTCCACCTACTTTTTGGCGCTTTTTCAATTGCACAGTTATTTTGAGCATATGATTATTATATCCTAGGATAAATCTGTCACGATCGGTGGAGCAGAGAGGGTCTGATTCTCGGTGATCTGCAGTATCACTGGGAATACAGATATATATCCGATTATTGATGATCTGCAGTATCACCGATAATCCGATATAACGCTAACCTCTGAACACCTGAGTAGTGTGAGTGCTTGGTGCAACAGTAATACCGTGAGGACTAAGCCTCAGAAACGAGTGCCGTACAGTATGAAGTACTGCAGCAATACAGATTCCTTCCGAAGGCCTGGACTCTCCCGGGGGAGGAGTCAGGTGGAGCGTAGGAAGGACAGAACGTGAGTGACACCTAGGAGAGAGTGTCACTAACAGATCTGGGAACTGCCTCTAACAGTAAGGTCAGTTCTCGAAGTCGGGCAAGCCAGGTCGTAACACACGGACATATACAGTACAGATTCAGAAAGCAGAAGCGGAGTCTAATAAACAAGCCGGGTTCGGCAACAGGGTATCAGAAATATATCGGGGTACAAGATCAGAATACAGAAGAATAGTAACAAGCTTGGGGAACCTGAGGAGCGAGTTCCCAATTAATACAGGATGGGCCCTGAGGCAGCAAAGACAGAGCTGGCCCTGTGGAGCAGGTGCCCAACAAATACAGAGCTGGCCCTATGGGGCAGGTGCCCAGCAAATACAGAGCTCGCCCTGGGGAGCAGGTGCCCAGCAAATACAAAGCTGGCCCTGTGGAGCAGGTGCCAAGCACATACAGAACTGGCCCTGTGGAGCAGGAGCCCAGAACATACAAAGCTGGCCCTGTGGAGCAGGTGCCCAGAACATACAAGGCATGAACTATCTCCTAGTGATAGAGATAGTTCTCAGGGCCAGGAAGGCCCTGGGGAGCAGGTGCCCAGCGAATACAGAGCTGGACCTGTGGGGCAGGTGCCCAGCACATACAGAGCTGGCCCTGTGGAGCAGGTGCCCAGAACATACAAGGCATGAACTATCTCCTAGCGATAGAGATAGTTCTCAGGGTCGGGAAGGCCCTGGGGCGCAGGTGCCCAGCGAATACAGAGCTGGCCCTGTGGAGCAGGTGCCCAGCACATACAGAGCTGGCCCTGTGGAGCAGGTGCCCAGAACATACAAGGCATGAACTATCTCCTAGCGATAGAGATAGTTCTCAGGGTCGGGAAGGCCCTGGGGCGCAGGTGCCCAGCGAATACAGAGCTGGCCCTGTGGAGCAGGTGCCCAGCACATACAGAGCTGGCCCTGTGGAGCAGGTGCCCAGAACATACAAGGCATGAACTATCTCCTAGTGATAGAGATAGTTCTCAGGGTCGGGAAGGCCAGGTCGGCAACTCACAGACAAACAAAGTACAGGATCAGAAGACAGAGGCAGAATCAGGGGCTAGCGGAGGTTGGCAACGGAGTATCAGAAAGGCAAGGTACAGAGTCAGATATCAGGAGAGTAGTCAGACAGGCAGGGAGTCATAACAGATAAACACAATCAAACTAGTACTTTAAGCTATCAACAGAATCTAGCTAAGTGTAGGATTACAGCTCCAGCTGGTCCCGGCACACTTAAGGATCTGACTACAGGTCTGAGTGCTCCCACGTATGTGTCTGCAACGACAGGCAACCAGCAACCGACCAAGCAGCAGAATATATAGCCGCCGGACACCGCCGCCCCGCCCGAACCACCCAGCCAACCACGAGTCCCGCAGGAATCAGCTGACCCTCCTGATCAGCTGACACCTCCACTGCTGGCACAAAGGTCCCTAATTCAGGCCCGCGCGTGCATAGCTCTCCATCTGCCTAGGTGCACCAACAGACCCAGCCACACCAAGCACACGCTGCTGCATGCAAACAGCCGCTTTGCTGTCAGGACATGCGGCGGCTTCTCCGCGATCCACCAAACAACCAGACGCGTGCAAACAGCCGCGTAGGACGCGGAGTCAGCCGCCTAGCTCTTGGCAAACGTGGCGGCCTTCCGCGTCTCCTCACAAAATCTTATGAGAAACAATAAGTTGAATAAGTGCCAGGGTGTGGTTGTTGGTCAGTAGTATCTTTGGGTGAGGATAAATAGGTAATATTGGAAGTAGTATAAATTATGGGAAAGCACATGCAAAGAGTGGGTGAGAGGTGGTTGGTGTGAGGTTCTCAAACAATGCCATCTCTCCTGTGGTTGTGGAGGAAATATTTACGGAGATTGTTTAGGTGGTTGGCTGGCTCGGGATGCAGAAGACAATGGAAATAAAAATCAGGATGGTAGCATAAATCTGCCTGTTTAGACTTCTTTTGTGAGGCTGCATCTAGAATATGGAACACAGTTCTGGGCACTGCATTACAGGAAGAACATTGCAGTTTTGGAGAAGTTGCAGAGATGAAGAAAAAAATTGACCAAAGGAATTGAAGGTCTAATGGCCCGTACTCACGGGCTGCAAATGTTGCCTGTCGCCAGCACACGTGAGCGTGTGGGCGACAGGCCGGCGACAGCTCCTCGCCAGGTCCCTCCGCGTACACACGCGGAAGTGGGACCAGAGGCGAGGCGGAAGCTGTCGCCGACATTCCTCCTCCCTCCGCCGGAAGCTCCATATACTTTAATGGAGGTTGCTGTCGCTAGTCCGCGTACTCCCGCGGACTAGCGACAGTTGCGGCGGAGGTGCGGCGGCGACTGTCGCCATGCGATTGAAACTTTCAATCGCATGGCGACATGAGCGACGGGCGACAGTTCGGGGTGCGCGCGCGTGCAACGGCCCATACTCACGGGCGACCTGTCGCCGCAAAACGCGCGCGCCGCGTGTTGAGGCGACAAAAGTCCCTCGTGAGTATGGGCCATTACTTACCGGGAAAGGTTAGATAACCTGGGATTTGTTAGTCTGGAGAAAAGACACCTCAGAGGAGATCTGTTTAACATGTATAAATACATCAGAGGGCATCAAGGATCAATATAAAAGTTTGGCAGATTCAATTTTTGTACCTAGGCTTGTGGAAAGGACAAGGAGACATGATCTGTATATGGAAGAAAGGGTTTTTTGCCACCTATTTAAGGAGGTGTTCTTTATAGTAAGAGAGGTTCAAATGTAGCATATATTACCATAATGAATTGAGATCAGGGGTATCTGCAATTTATTGCTTGTAATCTGTGTCCCACAAGGGCACATAACCAATTCATGGGAGCCAGAATTCTGTCAGGGCTTGGGGAGGGTGTCAAATACTTGTCACTCAATGACATGCAAAACAACTTATTACTTTTCTGGATTTTTGGTTCATTTTCTGTCTATTTTCAATAAAATGAAACTACCACAAATTTTCAAACTGTTAATTGTCTTGTAAGTGGGTAAACTTATAAATTTAGCAGGGGATCAAATTGTTTTTCCCACTACATCAGAGGGCAATACAAAAATGTACATACGGTACTCTTAGTATGGAATACAAAAAAGTTTTGCCATCTTTTTAAAAAGGGATTCTTAACAGTAAGAGTGGTTAAAATTTGGAACATCTTACCACAGGAAGTAGTTATGATAAATTCTATATCTGTGTTTAAAGAACATCAGAGGTAAAAAAAAAAAAAGTATATACAGCCTTACTTACATGGGACTTCTTACAGCCCCTAGAAATCTGTGTGTCCCTTGCTGCAGATCACTGGTCTTCTCTTGGGTCCCACTGTCGGTTCCATAGTGGATCACCGATCCTTTGCTTCCGTGCTCCTGCTGCCAGGAGCATTCTGTACATGCACCATGAATGGATATAGGGATTCAGTTGTGATCTGCAGGAAACTGCAGCTTTCCATCTTGGATTGCTCCACAATGTGATGCGGACTGCAAGCCATTGCCCAAATAGGCAGTCTGACTTGCCTGCAGAGAAACGCTACAAATTAGGAATGGATTTGGCCCTATTGGAAATGGGCCCTTATCCGATTAAAGTTTTCTCCTGTGTTTTCTCTTAGGAGATAATTTTTCAAAGTTGCAAAAAGCAGATGAAAAAGTACTGCACTTTTATTTTGAGTATTTTGCTGCTTGCTGTAAGTTTAAAATGCAAAAAGTTTTAAAATGTATAACAGTGTAAAAGTATCACTTTGGAGAAAACACAGTATAAAAAGGAAATTGCTTTCTGGGAACTACAGAATACATCAGAAACAAACATTCCACAGTGATGCACCCTGCCAGCAGTAAAGCTGTCACCATCTATGATAAATTTAGTAATGTAAATCAGGGTGAGGAAAGATGGGAAAGCATTGGCTGCATAATTTATACATCATTTATAAATTTATATTGTTAAATAAGTAATTTTAATCATTAAGTTGCATTCAGTAAAGTTCCTCTTTAAGTCTAAGTTCTCCTGAGTGAGAAAAGTGCATTGCAAATGTTAGCCGACTTCATAATTCATTCATTTTATAATTACCACAAACGGATTATAGAAGAGTCGGATTCCAGGCATGTTATCCTGAGTTCCACTTTAATCCTTATGGGAAATATAAACTTTTGTATGAAGCAAGTAAGCATTAAAAGGTGAGTCCCGCAGAAAACCATATTAAATGTTTCCAATGTAGCAATGAAAAAATCAAATAACTAGCCATTAATTATAAAAGCTAATATATGAAAAGACCACAGATCCCCGGTGCTTGTGAAGCCTATCCAGAAATTCAGGTCTGATGTCTGTAAAAATGAATACATTTATTCAGTGAAAAAGGGCTTAATAACATATTTGTTTGAATAAAAAATATATAAAATTACCAAAGTTACACAGCATAATTGAATTATAAATTTCAATAAACTTACACTGCTATTTAATAAATTTATGACTCCTACAGTCAGATTTTATCAGCTTCACAACCAGGAAATTTGATTTCTTCTATCAATGCACAAACTATTCCTAAGAACCCCATCGTGTTACCAGTTAATAGCAGGGTGTTCTGTTCTGGAAAAGAAGAGAGGTGTAATTTATTCATATAGGCCACAGGCCAACTTGTAATTGGTAAAGGCATTTATAGGAACTGTCACATAAGGTGGCACACAGAAAGAGTCCAAAAACTGTTGATCTTTCCTTTACATTTGTCACAAAAACACAGATAGATTGTGAATATAATGATGACTTTGTCAACTCCCTTCATAAAGTCATTTTTATTTTTAAACCTATAGCTGTTATGACACCCAATTTGTGTGTTAGCAGAATTCAGTTTAACACTTTTACCTCAAGAAGATGTAATTAATGTATAGAAAAAACAATATTTGCTGTGATGTACTTGCAGAGTTAAACCATAATGGCTGGAAAGCTGATTCATATCTTGCAAGTTGCAAATACTAAAAATTACAACCACAGCATAACAGTTTATTGTAGACTTCTATTTGGTGTGCAGGCAGGATGTGAGCACAAAAAAGATGGCTGAATTGGTGTCAACTGTGCTGTAAAATGCACAGTAAAAATGTTGTAATGAGCCCACAAACATCCCTAAAGGCTTTGGATGTAAAGGACGTTATACTTACCTTTTTCAAGTGTGTATGTATTCCCAAAATCAGCATTGAGGGAGGACTTCACCTTTCTCACAGTCTCTCTTCAAAACTCAAGGATTCAAATAAATTAGTGATCAATAAATGGGTGTGCATTAAATAAATCAGAGTGATCTACACTAATTCCCTTAGAGGACAGACAATTACCTCTTTCATTTGAACTCTCACACATGTGCATGGAGGTCCTAGAACAGTTAGAGGGTGAGGTCATATACTGCATATTCCTCTGGCTATCTTCATTGTCTTCCTGATCTAGCATCTCCAGAGGTATAGCTACTGGAGAAGCAGCCTATCAGGAGGGCTTAAAGTCATGGTGACTTCTTACCCTCCCTTTTTCTTATATTTGCCACCACCACAATTTTATGGGTGCAGTGTACTGAAAGTGGCCATGTTGCTATATGTGCCCCTTGGGGATTATATGTTTTGTGGATGTTTGTACTGTTTTGTCTTTAAAGGTACCCTGAGCAGTAGAAAAAACAGAAATCGGGACTTACCTGGGGCTTCCTCCAGCCCACCGTAGCCCACAAGGTCCACCAATGTCCTCCTGCCTCTTCTCCTGGTCCCGCTTGTGGCTCTGGTAAACCGGTGACTTCTCCTGAAGTTGCCAGTACGTGCTTCAAGAGCACACCCTGTGCGTCATCATGCCAGCTGCCATAAGAGTCCGCGCATGTTTGGTTCTCTAAAGCCTGAATCTCGCATGTGCAGGACTCTTATGGCAGCCAGCGTGGTGACTTGCAGGGTGTGCTTCAGCTGAAATTACCAGACCCACAAGCGGGACCAGGAGAAGAGGCCGGAGGACCCTGGGGGACCTCGCAGGCTGTGGTGGGCAGGAGGAAGCCCCAGGCAAGTCACAAACAATTACTGTATTTTTCTACTGCACAGGGTAAATTCATTGCTGTCCATCCATTATCATGCCTTGAAAAAAGGGCCCCCAATATTAAATGAGTTTTCATCATATTGATTCAACATTAACACTCTTAGTTCAAAACAAAAGTAGGGAATGCTGGCTTTTTTTACTTAGTGCTGTAGATTTCCTTATTCTGCTGTGCCCCTGCCCCACTGTATGTCCATAAGAGGTTGATCTGTTGGTCTGATTTACTACCATGAAGTAGCTGTACTGGAGTTTGTGTTAGTGGGAGGAAAAATGTTTTCCCTCTAAAGACCTCTTACTGTTACTGTAGGTCTGGATTCTAAGACAATAGTTTATATGTAGTGACCCTTCGTTTTTGTCAGTCCTGCATCAGCTACTACTGGGAGGGATGTGGCTTCACTCTGCCTAGGGCCTGTTCAGCATTGGTGTGCAGAGAAAAGCCTGCTAACATTGCTCTCAAGCAATGATGGGCTGCACCGATGTGAACAAGCAATCATGTATATGCAGGCACAATTCCTTACACCTCACCAGTCATCATCCTGCATTGCTTATTGACCCATACTCAAAATTCATTATACAAACATGTGGCTGCCATGTAGGGTCATGCCTATTTAAAGGGGCACTATGGTGAAAAATTGTAAAATTTAAAATATGTGCAAACAAACAAATAAGAAGTATGTTTTTTCCAGAGTAAAATGAGCCATACATTACTTTTCTCCTATGCTGCTGTCACTTTAGTAGGTAGTAGAAATCTGAGAAAAGTGACAGGTTTTGGACTATTCCATCTCTTCTTGGGGGGATTGTCAGGGATTGATTTATTTTCAAAAGCACTTAGTGAATGGCAGTTGCTCTGTCCAATTGCCAAAAAAAAAAAACTGAATAGCAAGCAGGGAAGCTGGCCAGCATCATTGTTTAAATCCTTTTTAGGGAGTATCTTTATAAAGAATAAAAGCCTTGCTGAGAATCCCCTATGAAGAGATAGACTAGTCCAAAACCTGTTGGTTCTGTCAGACCTCTACGACCTCCTGTAAGTGACAGCAACATAGGAGATATGTCATTTATGGCTCATTTTACTCTAGAAAAAACATACTTCTTATTTGTCTATGTTTGCACATATTTTAAATTTTACAATTTTTTGCCATAGTGTCCCTTTAACCAATAATAATAAAAAAAAATATTTATTTGTGTATGTGCAATGTGCAAATATTGGGAGTTTTAAATATTGTACAAAAATATTTTTTGATGAAATGAAATGTAAAACATCATATCCCCTTCCACTTAGCCTTAGTAACCCATTTATCTACCATGTAAGTTGTTAGTGGCAGGAAGGTGGAGTCCGTGAGCAGGGGATTCTACCCCTGGCCAATACCAACCCTCATGATACTTTTGATATTGCAAAGGACTTTACAAAAAAAAAAGCAACGCCCCCCCCCCACCCCATCACAACCACCGCCTACAGCAATGCACCCTTCTTCCAATGTGAAAGACGTGGGTTTTATTACCTTAGTGTTCCGTTAAAGGACAACTGTAGTGTGATGTATATGGAGGCTGCCATTTTTACTTCCTTTTAAGCAATACAAGTTACCTGGCTATCCTGCTTATCCTCTGACCCTTCTACTTTTAGCCATAGACCCTGAACAAGCATGCAGCAGATCAGGTGTTCGACATTATTGTTAGACCTGACAAGATTAGCTACATGCTTGTTTCTGGTGTGATTCAGACACTACTGCAGCCAAATAGATCAGCAGGGCTGTCAGGCAACTAGTGTTGCTTAGAGGGAAATAAATATGGCAGCCTCCATATACCTCTTGCGACAGTTGTCCTTTAAAAAGTAAGTAGGAGTAATACAATTGTGAGCTTGTGGTACTATATGATTACCACTTTAATAAATAGCCACCCAACTCAGGATAGAGAGAAAAAGTCTTTCAACAGACTTCTGACCATGCTGCGATAAATTGGAATGTGTTATAAGAGATATACCTTTTAATATTGCAGCCTTTGTCAGGCTTACATCCTGTTAGTTTGCAGGCTGGTTATACAGACAGCTATACACATGCAACATCAAAAGGGAAAACAGATTTTTTTTCAAGCATAAATACGTCATTGAGATGCCTTAATAAAACAGAACATCTTAATGGGGTGAGAGGTTGTTAGCTGAGATAAGGATCCTTGTTTACTCCCTGCTCACAGACCTGGGAGTTGGACAGACACAGAGGTATCGTAAATTCTGAGTTCACAAGTTCAGCTATATAGGCTGAGAAAGAGTTTACCTGGGAGTTGGACAGACACAGAGGTATCGTAAATTCTGAGTTCACAAGTTCAGCTATGTAGGCTGAGAAAGAGTTTATATAAAAACTCTTTCTCAGCCTATACTGTATAGCTGAACTTGTGAACTCAGAATTTACGATACCGCTGTGTCTGTCCAACTCCCAGGTCTGTGAGCAGGGAGTAAACAAGGATCCTTATCTCAGCTAACAACCTCTCACCCCATTAAGATGTTCTGTTTTACTTAAAGTGGATCCGAGATGAACTTTTACACATTGCATAATTGTGTTCCTTACATATAGTTTATAGGGCATTCCTCAAGCCAAATACTTTTTTCTTTTTGTTTTAATACTCTAATTACCTATAAACTAAACAAGCCTCGCCCACAGCTTCTCCAAAACGCCAAGGCACTCAGACCCATGTAGCAAGGGCTTATGGGAGCTCAGTCTGGGCAGGAGGAGGAGGAGGCTACTAGCCAGTGATTTCAGAGGCAGAGGGTGTGGCGGATGGTTGCGTGGCCACAGCCGCGTCCTTGAACCGCCCGTGCAGAACATACGATCACAATCGATTCTCTGCATCGATTGCGATTAAGATCGATATAATCTAGATTGGTTGTGTAGAAGCATCTGCAGTCAATCTGGGCTCTCTCTTTTCTCAGCAGATAGATAGCAGTACTTAGCTGCAGGATGTCTTTTGATTTGTTAATTAGCTTGGACTAGGCCTGTGCCCAAGGAGATTGTTTATTTTTAATTACCTCAGGGAGATGTCCCTAGTCACCAGATGGGGACTCTATTCAGAGAAAGGCTTCCCTCACAGCAGGAGGCTATTCAAAACCTGCTTTGCCACAGACTTCATGGCACCGATGAAGGGCAGATCTGAATGCATGTGTGGTATGATTTCCTGTCGGTATACGAAAACCGTACATCGTACAGCTATGAAATTCTTATTCGTTAAAGTCTGCCCAACGTGCGGATATAAAATTCATGGCAATATCTCGTCCAGTTATTGCGGTATGAATCTTCTCAGGAACCTGTAAGCTACCCAAGTCACGTCTGAGATCATATTAATCTGTATTTTTGTAAGGAAACGCGGAAAGGCCGCCGTCTCTCGAGGTGAGGCGGCTGTTTCCGCGTCCAGCATGGCGTCACAACGCGGAAAAAACGCCGCATGCCGCATAGGCAGTGCGGCGGAATCCGCATTGGTAACGGCGGAATCCGCATCAGAGGCGGCCCCCGCTCTAGATACATTGCATGACAGTACTGGTGTGGCTGGGACTGATAGTCCACCAAGATTCAGACTTACACTCGCGCGAGCACAGAGGCAGAGTTTAAATAGCACTTAGAAGGGAGTCGGCTGACCAGCTGGGTCAGCTGACAAATTCCACTGCTCTCATTGGACCAGCAATTAGGGAGGTCCTGGAAAGGTCCTAGAGTATATATACTGCTGGTTGTTCACTTGCTCTTTGTCTGGCGTGCGATCACATATTGGGAGCACCCAGATCCGTAGTCAGATCCGCAAGTGTGCCGGGACCAGCTGGAGCTGTAATCCTACACTTAGCTAGATTCTGTTGATAGCTAAAGTACTAGTTTGATTGTGATTATCTGTTATGACTTTTGCCTGCCTTGACTACCCTTCTGAACTCTGATCTTGTACCTCGATATCTCTGATACTCTGTTGCCGAACCCCGGCTCGTTCCTTGACTCTGCTTCTGCCTCCTGGTTTTGTACCCCGATATATCTGATACCCCGTTGCTGAACCCTGCCTGTACTTTGACTCCGCCTTTGCCTCCTGATCTTGTACTTTATCTGACCGTGTGTGTACGACCTGGCTTGTCCGACCTCGAGAACCGACCTTACTGTTAGAGGCGGTTCCTCGCTCTGTTAGTAATCCTTCCTCCTGAAGGTTACTTCCAGTCAGTCCTTCCTACTGTCAGTCTGACTCCTCCCGTCTTGGAGAGCTCAGGTCTGCGGAAGGAATCTGTGCAGTACTCCTTGCTGCACTGAGGCCTAGTCCTCTAAGTGTTACTGTTACACCTAACACTACACTCTACTCAGGTGAACAGAGGTTAGTTAGTATATCGGATTATCAGTGATACTGCAGATCACGTATAATCTGGTATACATCTGTATTTCCAGTGATTCTGCAGATCACTGGTAATCAGATCCTCTCTGTGCTTCACCGATCGTTACAATTTTCCGACAAGTATGAATCTGTTATCCACCTAAATATGACATGTATCGCTTTATGAGTTACGGCATTTTATACGTTTAAACCTAAAATCTCTCAGAGGGAATGCACTGTTATTGGTGGGTAATTCAGAGGGGGCCGGCGTTGCCACGCCCCCAAACCAGCTTCATCAAAAGCACCTGGCCAGCAGGCGGACCTCAGTCCTCCAAATTCCATCTGTATGAGAGTCTGTCTGCTGCCAGCCAGAGGACACATGGCTAGCGGCCATCTTGTTTGGACTTTGCTCTGATCTGAAACAAAAGAATTTTGCTGAAATTGAAACCAAGGACTTTATGATTTTCCCTCAAAAGGACATCTCTCCATGAACTTTAAGTATCTGTTTTTCTCCTTTTTATTTTCATACTGTGTTATCTCATGTCTCAATAATTGTTGATTTTAATAATTTTCTGTATATATTAATTATTCATATTGCATATTTAATAAACGACGTTCAAACGTCCTTTGTTATTCAGATACCCTATTATTCAGCTATACACAGAAACTGAACCCAGACTTCTGGAGAGACGCTACTATTGTATTGTTGTTAGCTAGACAGAATAGAATGTGTTTAACCGTTTTATTTGCAGGACTAGAAATAGCTAGTCAGTGGGTGCTTCTGGCCCAGGAAAGCAGAAGTGGTGGCATTTATACCCTGAACTAGTGTGTAAGTTGTAATTACCGTACCTCACAGGCTCCCTTCTGGTCGGGCTGCTGCCCAAATTCTGTCAGTTTCTGCACACTGATCGCTTGCATGGTCTGTGTGCTGAAACCGATTGGAAGGCAATTTGCGATCTGGCCACCAGGGGCTCTGTGACAGAGGGGAGGAGGGGGGAGTGAGCTGAGGGCTGGAGATGCAGTTGCAGATTACCTGTGTAATGATGACAAACAGAACATGGCTGCTCTCATTGTATCACAGGAATAATGAATCATATTCTATTGAAGCTGTTTGCAGCTAGATTTGCTGTGTAAACTATCTCAAGTTTAGATAACATATATAGACAAGTTACTTGTTATAGTTAGTTTTTCATCTCGCATCCACTTTAAGGCATCTCAATGACGTATTCATGTTTGAAAAAAATCTGTTCTCCCTTTTGATGTTGCATGTATATAGCTGTGTGTATAACCAGCCTGCAAACTAACAGGATGTAAGCCCGACGAAGGCTGCAAGGCCAAAAGCTTGCTTATTCTTATTCATTTTTAGTTAGCCAATATATGGTATCATCCTGATTCAAAACTTCTTGCTTTTACTGATGGCTAACATGGTACAATACCCTACTGCTACTTTTTAATATTGGTAGGGGTTTTTGGAATCCTTCTCCATGACCAGGGCTGTTTAAAAGAAAAGGAACTACAGGCTGTCACCTGGAGCGCTGTTCACGGTCATGACTGCTGGATCTAGTAGTGCACCTGACATGCTTATTCCTCCCACGCTGGCCACTGCATCCAGTGTTTCATATCACCGCCATAGTGGCGCCATCATGTGCTCCCCACCCCCTGGACTAATAGAATAACAGAGCAAATGGGCTCTGCCCCTCCTTTAAGGTCACCCTCCCCTCTCGGCCAATAGAAACTTATGGGATGGTGCTCTGCCTCTCCTTCGCTTTTAACTCCCACCCCCACACAGAAGTTCGGGTTAGCAGGATCTCGGGCAGGGCATATGACCTGACCTTTGACACTAACTGCCTGCCCTACGTGCCTGCTGAGTGTGATGGCAAGGTGAAGAGAGGGACTAGGTGGGACATGGAGTTAGCCAAAGAGAGGAGAGGGAGTAGAGATGGCCTGAACTGTTCGCCGGTGAACGGTTGCCGGCAAACTTCCGTGGTTCGCGTTCGCGGAGAACCGCAAACTTTTGCGGAAGTTCGATTCGCCCCCATAGTGCATCATTAGGGTCAACTTTGACCCTCTACATCACAGTCAGCAGGCACATTGTAGCCAATCAGGCTTCACTCCCTCCTGGAGCCCCTGGAAGTGACGACAGTGGAATGCACGCTGGAATGCGGAAGCGGTGAGTCATCCCCGCCCACTGCCTCTTACTAATAGCGGCGGCTGCTGCTGAACTTAAGCTAGAGGGGAAGCGCAGATGGGGACCCAGGTGAGGGAGGGGGGGTCTGACCCCCCTCCCCGCCGCTGTGCCCAATACCCCCTTCCTGCCCGCTACCCCCTCCAGCTCAGCGGCAAGTATAGGACCGCCCCTGGGGCAGGGCGCTACTTCTTCTTCTTGCTTGGACCGGCGCCTTCTTGCTTGGACCGGCCCTGGGGGGCAGGGCGCTACTTCTTCTTCTTGCTTGAAGGTTACGGCACTTAGCCTATTATATGTATAGATGTAGATTAGATATACTTTAATATTACTATTCAAAGTGAACTTAGTACTAAATTTGAGCTTCCGGTAAAAATTACAGAACTACAGGTCTCATCCAGTGAAAACTGCATGTCAAAACTTTATGTTTCAGCTTTACCAACATCTGACTTAGTATGCAGATGACTTCTGTACTGTCAGCTCTACCTCCAAGACTGCTCCAATGGTCTTAATGTGATAGCATCACTGATCAATGGAAAAGTTCAACTCACTTTAACTTGCCAAGCTTTAGGCCCCATTTACACTTGAGCGGGAATCGTGTGATTCCCGCTCAGTACAAAACGCTAGCGGTTTTTAAAAACCACTAGCCATTGTAAGCCTATGGCAGTGTTCTCACTGCCGTGTTTGCGGTTAGCGTTAACCGTAAACGTGTAACATGCAGCATTTTGCCGGCGATTTGCGATTAGCGATCGCGATTAGCATGCATAGTACCCATAATCGCTGCAGTGTCCAGTGAATTTTTGTTAATCGTGGAAAAATCACTCCCGCAAAACACTAGCGGTAATCTCCGGCGTTTCACGGTTTTAGGTGTGAATGGGGCCTTAGTAAGTTTTTGTGTCATTTTAACACTTCACTGGCAGTTACATTTGATTATGTTATTTCAAGAATATCTTCAGTTTCTTCTGTGAAGTTAGTTTAACCACTTCAGCCCGCAAGTGTTTTCACCTTCAGGACGAAGGCAATGTTCCCCTGTCAGCGCTCATTTCATACATTCGCCAATAATTTTATCACTACTTATCACACCTATATGATCTATATCTTGTTGTTGTTTTTTTTGCCACCATTTAGGCTTTCTTTGGGTGGTACATTTTGCTAAGAATTATTTTATTCTAAATGCATTTTAACAGGAATAATAAGAAAAAAAAAAAAGGAAAAACATTTATTATTTCTCAGTTTTCGGCCATTATAGTTTTAACGTTCTGCTGTGGATAAAATACACACTTTTTATTTGCCCATTTGTCCTGGTTATTGCAACGTTCAAAATATTTCCCTAGTACAATGTATGGCGCAAATATTTTATTTAGAAATAAAGGTGCATTTTTTCAGTTTTGCATCCATCACGAATTACAAGCCCATGGGCTTGATTCACAAAGCGGTGCTAACCTACTTAGCATGTCTAAAGTCTTTAGGCGCACTAACCAGGGTGCTAAGTAGGTTAGCACCGGTTTTCTCAATCAGATCGCGCGCAAAGTACTGCGTGCAAAGTTTTACGTGCGCAAAGTCCTATGCGCGCGCTAAGTCCCATAGGCTTTAATGGGCACTTTACACGCGAAAAGCTCGTTTAGACGTGCTAAGGAGGTTTTCACAGGCGTGCTAACAGTTAGCACCGCTTTGTGAATCAAGCCCCATATAGGCTAAAGGTAATAAGGTATATAGTAATATACCTTCACAACATACATATTGAAAAGTTTAGTCCCTAAGGTAACGATTTGTGTATTTTTATTTTTAAAATATTAGGTGAGTTACATTAAGGTAATTCTTTTCACATGAAATAGTTGTAGTCATAAATCATCCATTAAAAAATATTTTTTTCTAGATGTAAGTAGTAATATTATATATCTTGGGCCACATATACAGTGGGATGCGAAAGTTTGGGCAACCTTGTTAATTTTCATGATTTTCCTCTATAAATTGTTGGTTGTTATGATGAAAAATGTCAGTTAAATATATCATATAGGAGACACACACAGTGATATTTGAGAAGTGAAATTAAGTTTATTGGATTTACAGAAAGTGTGCAATAATTGTTCAAACAAAATTAGGCCGGTGCATACATTTGGGCACTGTTGTCAATTTATTGATTCCAAAACCTTTACAACGAATTATTGGAACTCAAATTGGCTTGGTAAGCTCAGTGACCCCTGGCCTACATACACAGGTGAATCCAATTTTGAGAATGAGTATTTAAGGGGGTCCATTGTAAGTTTCCCTCCTCTTAATATTCCCTGAAGAGTAGCAACATGGGGGTCTCAAAACCACTCTCAAAATGACCTGAAGACAAAGATGTTTCACCATCATGGTTTAGGGGAAGGATAAAGAAAGCTGCCTCAGAGATTTCAGCTGTCTGTTTCCACAGTTAGGAACATATTACGGAAATGGAAGAACACAGGCTCAGTTCAAGTCAAGGCTTGAAGTGGCAGACCAAGAAAAATCTTGGATAAACAGAAGTGACGAATGGTGAGAACAGTCAGAGTCAACCCACAGACCAGCACTAAAGACCTACATCATCTTGCTGCAGATGGAGTCACTGTGCATCGTTCAACCATTTGGCACACTTTACACAAGGAGATACTGTATGTGAGAGTGATGCAGAGGAAGCCTTTTCTCCGCCTACAGCACAAACAGAGTCGCTAAAGCACATTTGGACAAGCCAGCTTCATTTTGGAATAAGGTGCTGTGGACTGATGAAACTAAAATTGAGTTATTTGGGTGTTATGCATGGAGGAAAAAGAACACAGCATTCCAAGAAAACCACCCGCTACCTACAGTAAAATATGGTGGTTGTTCCATCATGCTGTGGGGCTGTGCAGGGACTGGGAATCTTGTCAAAGTTGAGGGACGCATGGATTCCACTCAGTATCAGCAGATTCTGGAGACCAATGTCCAGGAATCCGTGACAAAGCTGAAGCTGCGCCAGCAGGGGCGTAACTAGAAATCACTGGGCCCCCCTGCGAATATTTGGATGAGGCCCCCCCATAGGTGCCAAATAATCGTAATGGGGCAGCGTTTCACTGTAAATTAATTGTAAAGTGGGCAGCATTTTACCAGACAATCGTAATGTGGGCCAGAAAATCGTAATGTGGGCAGAGTTCACCAGAAAATCGTAATGTGGGCCTTTAGAAAATCATAATGTGGGCAGAGTTCACCAGAAAATCGTAATATGGGCAGAGTTCACCAGAAAATTGTAATGTGGGCACCAGTCACCAGAAAATCGTAACGTGAGCAGCAGTCACCAGAAAATTGTAACGTGGACAGCATTCACCAGACAATCGTAATGTGGGCAGCGTTCACCAGAATATCGTAATGTGGGACAGAAAATCGTAATGTGGGCAGAGTTTACCAGAAAATTGTAACATGGACAGCATTCACCAGACAATCGTAACGTGGGCAGTGTTCACCAGAAAATCGTAATGTGGGCCAGAAAATCGTAATGTGGGCAGAGTTCACCAGAAAATCGCAATGTGGGCAGCAGTCAACAGAAAATCGCCATGTGGGCAGCAGTCACCAGAAAATCGCAATGTGGGCATCAGTCACCAGAAAATCCTAATGTGGGCAGCAGTCACCAGAATATCGTAATGTGGGCAGCAGTCACCAGAAAATCCTAATGTGGGCAGCACACACCAGAAAATCCTAATGTGGGCAGCAGTCACCAGAAAATCCTTATGTGGGCAGCAGTGACCAGAAAATCGCAATGTGGGCAGCAGTGACCAGAAAATCGCAATGTGGGCAGCAGTGACCAGAAAATCGCAATGTTGTCAGCAGACACCTGAAAATCGCAATGTGGGCAGCAGACACCAGAAAATCGTAATGTGGGCAGCAGACACCAGAAAATCGCAATGTGGGCAGCAGACACCAGAAAATCATAATGTGGGCAGCAGACACCTGAAAATCGTAATGTGGGCAGCAGGCACCTGAAAATCGTAATGTGGGCAGCAGACACCAGAAAATCATAATATGGGCAGCAGACACCTGAAAATCGTAATGTGGGCAGCAGACACCAGAAAATCGCAATGTGGGCAGCAGTGACCAGAAAATCGCAATGAGGGCAGCAGTGACCAGAAAATCGTAATGTGGGCAGCAGACACCTGAAAATCGTAATGTGGGCAGCAGACACCAGAAAATCGCAATGTGGGCAGCAGTGACCAGAAAATCGTAGTGTGGGCAGCAGACACCTGAAAATCGTAATGTGGGCAGCAGACACCAGAAAATCGTAATGTGTGCAGCAGACACCTGAAAATCACAATGTAGGCAGCAGACACTAGAAAAAAAAATGCACCTGTGAAAAAAAACCAATTCACTTACCTGACAGAAGTCTTCTCCTCTCCCGGCATCTGGCTCGCAGCTCCCCGAGTCCTCCTGCAGCACATCTCCCGCGCTGACACTCAGGCAGAGTGCAGGGCTACGGCAAGATGGCTGCCGAAGCCCTGTACTAGAGACACAAATAGTCTCCAGTGTAGGGCTTCTTCGGCGGCCATCTTGCCGTAGCCCTGCTCTGCCTGCCGGAGACTATGCAGGCTGCTGGAGCGGGGCTGCGGGGAATGAACTGGCACAGCGTCTATTAGACGCTGCGGCCAGTTGAGCACCTTGCTGGGGGGTCCAGAGCAGCGCTCCCCCCACGCACAGTGAGCGGGCCCCAGAGCAGCCCCGGGCCCCCCTGCGGCTGAGGGGGTCGCATCCCCGGTAGGTACGCCGGTGTGCGCCAGGGCTGGATCCTTCAACAAGATAACAACCTTAAACACTGCTCAAAATTCACTAAGGCATTCATGCAGAGGAACAAGTACAACATTCTGGAATGGCCATCTCAGTCCCCAGACCTGAATATAATTGAAAATCTGAATGAACTATAAATGTTTTGTAAAGAGGAATGGTGCAAAATACCTTCAACCTGAATTCAGACTCTCATTGGAACCTACAAGAAGCATTTAGAGGCTCTAGTTCTTGCAAAAGGAGAGTCCACTAAATATTGCTTTTTTTTTTTTTGTGGTGGCAGAAATGTATGCACCTGCGTAATTTTGTTTAAACAATTATTGCACACTTTCTGTAAGTCCAATAAACTTAATTTCACTTCTCAAATATCACTGTGCGTGTCTCCTATATGATATATTTAACTGACATTTTTTATCGCAACAACCAACAATTTATACAGGAAAATCATGACAATTAACAAGGTTGGCACAACTTTCGCATCCCACTGTATATCACAAGGCTGGGTTCTGGACAAGAGATACTGTACATTTCTACATTATTTGGGTTAGGGTCCTCTCCCATCAAGGCAGTTTGTACCAGGGAAGGGGTCCAAGGGATAAGTTGAAAAGGGCACCTGAGCTGCCTGTATGAAAAGGGCGCCTCCATAGACATCAATGTTATTTCTGCAAATATGGGCTACAAGGTGGTGATTCTGGTGAAAAGGGCGCCCGAGTTTTGATAAAGGCTACAAGTGGGCACCCCTTTGTAGCCCATATTTTTTCAGCTATAAGGTTTTCGGCTACAATAGGGCGCCCCTTTGTAGCCCATATTTATTTGGGCTACAAGGTTTTCGGGTACAGTAGGGCACCCCTTTGTAGCCCATTTTTTTTGGCTACAAGGTTTTCGGCTACAGTAGGACGCCCCTTTGTAGCCCATATTTATTTGGGCTACAAGGTTTTCGGCTACAGTAGGGCACCCCTTTGTAGCCCATATTTTTTTTGTCTACAAGGTTTTCGGCTACAAGGTTTTTGATTCTGCTACAAAAGGGTGCTCCTTTGTAGCCCATATTTTTCATTCAGCTACAGGGTTTACGGCTACAAGGTTTTTGATTCTGCTACAAAAGTGCATCCTTTTATATCTGAGATTTTTGATTCTGGGGTGCAAGGGGGGTTAGGATTAGGCATCAGAAGCGGGGGGGGGTCTAAGGGTTAGGCACCACTAGGGGGTTTAGGGTTAGGCACCACCAGGGGAGTCTTAGGGTTAGGCACCACCTGGGTGGGTCTTAGGGTTAGGCACCACCTGGGTAGTCTTAGGGTTAGGCAACACCAGGGGGAGTCTTAGGGTTAGGCACCATCTGGGGGATCTTAGGGTTAGGCACAGTGGCGTAGCTAAGGAGCTGTGGGCCCCGGTGCAAGTTTTACATGGGGCCCCCCAAGCACTCTATACATAGCAATTGATACGGCGTACCAAAATCTGCCAAGAACAAGCACAGTGTTGGAGGGGCAAGAAGGGAATGGGGAACAGTGTATTAATGATTACAAGTATTTAGAGCATCTATAGAAGTGATTATTACCAGCACAGGACCAATAGAGAGCTAATATTGTGCTTGAAGGAGAGCCCAATGGGGCCCCTCTGGCCCAAGGGCCCCGATGCGGTCGCTACCTCTGCACCCCCTATTGCTACGCCCCTGGTTAGGCACCACTAGGGGAGTCATAGGGTTAGGCACTAGTGTTGGGCGAACAGTGTTCGCCACTGTTCGGGTTCGCCCGGATTTCGGGCTGTTCGAGTTCGATTCGGGCTTCGCCGGACACCTCGTGGTGTTCGGCCATGTGTTCGACCATGCGGTCGAACGTATGTTCGGTCTGACAGCGCATGGCCGAACGTTTCCCGAACGTTTGGTTCGCGCTGTGATTGGCCGAGTGGGTCACGTGGTTCGGGCAGGAACACGCGGCTCGCGCTGCGATTGGCCGAGCGGGTCACGTGGTTCGGGTAAATAAATACTCGGCCAATCGCAGCGCGAGCCGCGTGTTCAAACTCAAGTGGCAGAGAAATGACATTTCTCTGCCACTTGAGTTTGGGTTTAGCTTTGGGTAGGCAGGCAGGTTAGACTCTCTCTCACCAGCTAGGCTAGCCAGGGCCCCCCAGCCTCCTATACTATATTTGCCACTGCACTGTAGTGCCAGTCAGCTCAGCGTGCGTTTACTGCTGGGATCAGTAGTACTTCCGTCCATCACCAGTATATAGCATAGTATATAGCATTGTCTTTTAATGCCACTGTACTGCTTGGATTAGTAGTACTTCCGTCCATCACCAGTGTATAACATAGTATATAGCATTGTCTTCTATTGCCACTGTACTGCCAGTCAGCTTGTACTGCTGGGATCAGTAGTACTTCCGTCCATCACCAGTGTATAATATAGTATATAGCATTGTCTTCTATTGCCACTGTACTGCTGGGATCAGTAGTACTTCCGTCCATCACTAGTGTATAACATAGTATATAGCATTGTCTTCTATTGCCACTGTACTGCTGGGATCAGTAGTACTTCTGTCCATCACCAGTTTATAACATACTATATAGCATTGTCTATTGCCACTGTACTGCCAGTCAGTGTACGTGTACTGCTGGGATCAGTACAACCATAATGAAGAAATCCAGTGAAAGAGGGAGGGGCAAGGGAAGAGGTGTTTCCCCTGACGGTTCACGTAGAGGCTGCAGTGGAGCACCTAAGAAAACCCACTCAATACCACCCATGTGTGCCAGACAAACAACCCTCACTGATCCACAAGAGCAGGAACGGATGATGAATTGGATGACCTCTCAAGCGTCCAGCAGCGGGTTAAGCAGCAGCAGCACATCCTTGTTGTCACGCACGAGGTCCTCTGCCAGTTACAAGGAGCCAGTGGGCACAACGGTGACACAACCAGCACAATTATTTCCGGACACAATGGCCTCTTCGGAGGAGCTATTCCCACTTCTACCCCCACAAACAATGGAACAGCCAGAAATGTTGTGCCCGGAATCACAACCATTGTGCGAGGTAAATGCACCACGCACTGAAATGCAAGGCAAGGACGAAGACACCCAAATCCCTGAGCAATGTGCGCAGGAATTTGAATTGCAGGAGGTCCACCAAGAATATCTTGAAGACATGGGAGTGAGGTGCGCAGAGGGTGTTCTGGGGAGCTGTAGTCCACTGCACACACACACAGTCACAGATGAGGAGATGGAAGAGGAGGTTTTGGACGATGTGGACACAGACCCGGATTATCGAGTACAACCTCGCTGTCGGGATAGCAGCAGTACAGATGAGTCTGCTGCAGAACCCACTGCTGCAAGAGTTCGCCGTGTGCCACAAAGTAGGCGGGGGCAGGGTATTTCGGACACAACAGGCATAGCCGTAGAAGTGAGACGCCAAAGAGGCACGAAAGAAACTCACCAGCAAAGCAGGAGCTCAAAAGTATGGGCTTTCTTCGACGACTGCAGGGAGGATGTTACCATGGTGATTTGCAAGGTGTGCAGGACCCGACTGAGCAGGAGGAAAAATATCAACAACCTCTCCACCACCAGCATGCACCGCCACATGGTAGCCAAACATAGCACTCTGTGGTCAAACACGCAAGGCCAGGGTAGCGGCTCGCTTCCAGCCCCCAGCAACACTGCCTCCGTTGTGACCAGACCCTCCTCAGCAGCAGCCCAGCCGTTACGTGGTACACAAACATCCATAGTAGACGACGATGTCAGTTTCCGCAACAGTCCTCTTGATGTTTCCCAGTCTTCAACGACCACGACAACAACAACCAACTGTCCTTCGGTGTGCGATCCTACGGTTCAGTTGTCTGTCCTGGAGATGTTAGAGCGCAAAAGAAAATTGCCAGCAAATGACCCCCGGGCCGTGGCACTAACAGCCAGCATAGCCAAGTTTGTGGCCTGCGAAATGCTGCCATATCGCGTGGTGGAGACAAACAGCTTCAAGCGCATGATGGTGCTGGCCATCCCACGTTACGTGGTTCCCAGCCGATACTATTTTGCGCGGTCTGCAGTGCCAGCGTTACATGAGCACGTGGTTAGCAAAATAACCAGAAGCTTGAAAAATGCCGTTGCCTGCAAGGTTCACCTCACCACAGACACCTGGACGAGTGCCTTTGGCCAGGGTCGATACATCTCCCTGACGGCGCACTGGGTGAACCTTGTGGAGCCTGGCAGCGACTCCTCACCGGCTACGGCGCGGGTGTTGCCCACGCCGCAAACTGCTGGACCGGCGTCCCTCAGAGATAACAGCAGCACCTACCTCGACTCTGACTCCTTCTCCTCCAACGCCTCTCAAAGCGGTACCTCATCCGGCATCGGTAACCCAGCAATAGGGTCGTGGAAGCAGTGCAGCACAGCTGTTGCCATGCGTCAGCAAGCCTTACTGAAGCTGATCTGCCTTGGGGATAAGCAGCACACAGGTGAAGAAATTTGGAAGGGAATCAAGGAACAGACCGATTTGTGGCTGGCACTGCTGGACCTGAAACCAGGCATGGTTGTGTGTGACAATGGGAGCAATCTCATTCGCGCTTTAAAGTTGGCTAAGCTGACACACATCCCTTGCCTGGCACACGTTATGAACCTAGTTGTTCAGCGGTTCCTGAGGACATACCCAGGCGTGGCAGATCTTCTGCTGAAGGTGCGACGAGTGGCCAAATATTTCCGAAAGTCCAGTACCGCTTCGGAGGGACTCACCAAGATGCAGGAGCGGTTCAATCTACCGAACCATCGCTTGGTGTGTGACGTACCCACGCGCTGGAATTCGACGCTGCACATGCTAGCACACTTTTGCGAGCAGAAGAGTGCAGTGGTCCAGTACATAACGGCGCAGTACCGAGGCGCATCTGGACAGCTACCAAGCTTCTGTGGATCTGATTGGGCCACCATGTTGGACCTCTGCCAAGTCCTCCAAAATTTTGAGCAATCCACGTTGCTTGTGAGCGGTGACAACTCTTCACTCAGCATTACGATAACACTGCTGTGTTTGCTGAAAAAATCAATGCTGCAGATCAAGGAAGCCGCAGTCAGGATGCAAGTGGGGGAATCTCAAGAGGACAACGATCAGTGTGATGATGATACCAACATCAGGCAATCTGCCTCAGGAAACGCTGGTCCTCCCGGCAGCTATGCTGAAGAAGAGGACGAGGAATAGCTGGAGTTGGAGCAGGACTTGGACGCCCCCACTGCCGAGGGACAGAGCGGTGCACGTTGGACTTCCATGATTCAGCGGGAATGGACAGCAGAAGAAGACGAGGAAGAAGGTGGGCGACGGCGTGATGCTGGTGATGATGATGAGGGTGCGCCAAGCTCAGAATAACATGATGAGGATTCTGTTAGGACTGTGGCAGACATGGCTCAATTCATGCTAGACTGCATCGAACGCGACCCGCGCGTTGTTCGAATTCTGGACGACGTGGATTACTGGGTTTATACCCTTCTGGATCCACGGTACAAAGACAATGTTCCCAAACTCATTGGAGAAACTGTCAGACAGGTCAAAATGGAAGAATACCAGCAGGCCCTTGTGGAGACATTAGAGAGGAGATTGACATCCTCCTCCTCTAGCCAGTTCCACGCCGACAGACTGACTTCCGCAAACCCAGGACGAGGAGGGGAACAAAGAACGCAAGCTGCAGCTAGTGCCCACAAGGGAATGGTATCGGCAGTGTCCTTGGAGTGGCAAAATTTTCTGACACCCATGCAGCAGCCCACAGAGCAGCAATCGCCCAGTTCCACCTACAACACCGCTCGCCTGCAGAAGATGGTCAAGGACTACATGTCAGATGGCGTAGCCGTGTTGAACAATCCATCTACACCCTTCAATTATTGGGTCTCTAAGCAACACACCTGGCACGAACTGGCAATGTACGCAATAAAGGTGCTGGCTTGCCCGGCAGCCAGCGTTATGTCGGAACGTTGTTTCAGTGCTGCCGGAGGCATCGTCACAGATCGGCGTATCCGCCTCTCCACAGAAAATGCAGACCGTCTGACTCAAATTAAAATGAATCAATCCTGGATTGGAAACGACTACGCAACACTCCCGGACCCCAACCAAGTAACATGAACAGTGAACATCTGTGATGGGTTAGCGTTTCCGGTCCCTGTTTATTGAACCTCTCATCTGTATTACATTTATGACTGCATGGCGGCAAAATTGCTATCCGCACGCTTCTTGTCCTCATGCAAGGCCTGGGTTGTTGTGTCTCAAAGCGTGGCCTTCTCCTCCTGCGCCTCCTCCTGTTCCATCACGTGTGCTGCTGCTGGGTTAGCGTTGCCGGTCCCTTTTTACGGAACCTCTTATCTGTATTACATTTATGACTGCATGGCGGCAAAATGCATTGCTATCCGCACGCTTCTTGTCCTCATGCAAGGCCTGGGTTGTTGTGTCTCAAAGCGTGGCCTTCTCCTCCTGCGCCACCCTCCTCCTGTTCCATCACGTGTGCTGCTGCTGGGTTAGCGTTACCGGTCCCTTTTCCTGGAACCTCTTATCTGTATTACATTTATGACTGCATGGTGACAAAAAGCATGTTACCTGTGCAAAGAAAAATGACATTTTCCGCATTTAAAAGACAGTTTTTCCTTTGAAACTTTACAATCAATTTTCTCAAAAACTATACGCTCTTTTTCAAATATTTTTTTCCCTCTTGTACCCACTCCCAAGGTGCACATACCATGCAAATTTGGGGTATGCATCATGTAAGGAAGCTTTACAAAGCACGAAAGTTCGGGTCCCCATTGACTTCCATTATGTTCAGAGTTTGGCGCGAACACCCAAACATCGCTGCCATGTTCGGCGAACGTTCGTGAACCCGAACATCCAGGTGTTGTCCCAACACTATTAGGCACCACCAGAGGAGTCATAGGGTTAGGCACAACCTGGGGGGGTCTTAAGGTTAGGCATCACCTGGGGGGTCTTAAGGTTAGGCATCACCTGGGGGGATCTTAGGGTTAGGCACCACCAGGGGAGTCTTAGGGTTAGACACCCCCTGGGGAGGTCTTAGGGTTAGGCACCACCTGGGGAGTCTTAGGGTTAGGCACCACCAGGGGGGTCTTAGGGTTAGGCACCACCTGGGGAGTCTTAGGGTTAGGCACCACCAGGTGGGGTTAAGATTAGGGGAGGGTTCTTTGTGAGAGTAGGGAGAAGTTAGGTCATAGTAATCACCAGGGGCTGTCTTCGGGTTAGGCACTACCAGGGAGGGGTTAGGGTTAGAGATGGCCCAAACCTCCGATTTTTGGTTCGCGAACCTACCGCGAAAGTTCTGTTCGCACGAACTGCAATAGACTTCAATGGGGAGGTGAACTTTGAAAACTAGAAAAATTTATGCTGGCCACAAAAGTGATGGAAAAGATGTTTCAAGGGGCCTAACACCTGGAGGGGGGCTTGGCGGAGTGGGATACACGCCAAAAGTCCCAGGGAAAAATCTGGATTGGAGGCAAAGCAGCGTTTTAAGGGCAGAAATCACATTGAATGCTAAATTGCAGGCCTAAAGTGCTTTAAAACATCTTGCATGTGTATACATCAATTAGGGAGTGTAATTAGAGTACTGCTTCACACTTACACACCAAACTCACTGTGTAACGCACCACAAACAGCTGTTTGCGTAGTGACGGCCGTGCGGGACTTGTGCGCACCATGGCCAGAGTGCAGGCCGTGGCGGTTTTTAAGCCCATATGGTCACCGAGCTGTGGTAGCTCAATGATAGGACAACAGTGACTGTCCAGCTAATCAAATTTGGTCTGTCCACAATCAAGCAACGGCCTTATTATCTTTGGTGTGCCACCCCCCGAGACACTCATATAGCCGGCGATCATTGCGTCATTGTGATACGCAAGCCCCTTCACCACGGCAAGGTAATGATCACGAAGACGAATAGGCACATGTACATTCCTTTTGTTTTGTTGTTGCAGCCGCAGTGCAGCCAGAAAAATTAGGCAGGCATGTACACGCACCAGAAAAATTATTATTGCGGCCACTGCTAGCAGCGGCCTTAAAAATTCAGGAATCCACCTGGAGTCCTGGACCCTGTTGGTGGTGGCGGAGAAGGCAGTCAAGCGGCCTGTGGGCAGATATGCTGTGTGGGGAGAGACAGTCTTGGAGCAGGCAGTCACACGGCATGCAGGCAGAGATACTATGTGTGGGGACTGACTTAGTCTTCGGGCAGGCCTGAGCGTGCTTTGCAGACCAGGCATCCATGGTCAGATGGACCCTTGACCCAATGGTGTGTGCCAGAGATGTCACCACTTGCCTTTCAACATCAAGGTACAGTTTAGGTATCGCCTTTTTTGAGAAAAAATTGCGGCCTGGTATCTTCCACTGTGGTGTTTGGCTTTGTGTGCGGCTTTTCCTCAGGTGCTCATCCCATTGCAGTTTGTGCTTTGTAATCATGTGCCTTCGTAAGGTAGTTGTCCCTACGCGGGTCTTGGTCTTTCCACGGCTCAATTTTCGGTGACAGAGAGTACAGATGGCATTGTTGTCATCTGAGACAGACACAGAAAAAAATTTCCACACCGCTGAGCCCTGGGGTGATGGCACTTTGGTGGTGGCTGCCGACTGAGTGTTAAGTGGGGTTCCAGAATCAGAGCAGGAGGAGGAAGATATGTCACACTTCCGTGCAAAAGCTGAGAAAGATGGTGTTCTGTAGTAAATAGTCAACTACGTCCTGACAATATTGGGGGTTGATGGCACGTGCCTTCTTCTGAACACTGTACTTTGGTCAAGGGCCGAACGAAATCACGACAGCGTGACCTCGAACAGACCTGCCAGGTGGCCTGCCTCTGCCTTTTGTTTTGTCCATATTGGGGGGGATGAAGTGAAAGGTATGCACTGACTTGACAAATACAATGTGCAGTCACAAAGGTGCAGTTAACAGGTATGCACTGAGTGGTATATCACACTGCGTGCACTCACATAGGTAGGTGGGTGCACTGAACACAACAGGTAGGTATATGCAGTGATGGGGATTACAATGTGCACCTGTCTCACACAGACAGGTAGCGGACATGCACAGTGACACTGTGTGCACTTTGCTCACGTAGATAGGTGGGTGCACTGTGAACAACAGGTAGGTAGGTATATGCAGTGAAGGGTATTACAATGTGCACCTGTCACACACAGACAGGTAGTGGACAGGCACAGTGACACTGCGTGCGCTCAGCTCACATAGGTAGGTGGGTGCACTGTGAACAACAGGTAGGTAGGTATATTCAGTAATGGGTATTACAATGTGCACATGTCACACACACAGTCACTGAATGTGCTGGGCCTGGCAGTGGCGCACACACAGTATGAATTATCAACGCTGTCTATGCAACACAAGTGTCAGTGGGACTCAAAGTAAAAAAAATAGATCACAAGAACGAGATTAGCTCTCAAAAGAGCTGTTGTGGGGTGCTATTTTAGCAATAAGAATCAGCAAGGAGCAAGCTAAGAAGCCTACAAGAGCCTAACTATTCTTTCCCTATGAGAGTCTGCAGCAGCTGTCCCTTCTCTATTTACTGCAGGCACACAAGTGAGTAAAATGGCCGGCGATGCCTGCCTTTTATAAGGGGGGAGTGGCTCCAGGAGGGAGTGTAGCTTGATTGGCTACAATGTGCCTGCTGGCTGTGATGTAGAGGGTCAAAATTGTCCCTAATGGTGCATTATGGGGGCGAACCGAACTTCCGGAAAAGTTCACGTTCGCTGGTGAACGCGAACTACTGAAGTTCGCAGGGAACCTTCGCTGGCGAACCGTTTGGGCCATCTCTAGTTAGGGTTAGGCACCATCAGGGGGGTTAGGGTTAGGCACCATCAGAGGAGGGTTCTGTGTGAGAGTAGGGAGAAGTTAGGTCATAGTAATCACTTTTCTCAGCTATATCTAGAGCCCTTTTATAGCCCAACAAATTTTGCCTATAACAGCTTCCTTTTTATAAACTAAAACTATATGGCATATATGGGCTACACCAGGCACCCTTTGTAGCCAAATTTGACATATATATGGGCTACATCAGGTGCCCTTTGTAGCCGAATTTGGCATATATGGGCTACACCAGGTGCCCTTTGTAGCCGAATTTGGCATATATGGGCTACACCAGGTGCCCTTTGTAGCCTAATTTGGCATATATGGGCTACACTAGGCGCCCTTCGTAGCCGAATTTGAAGTATATGGGCTACACCGGATGCCCTTTGTAGTCGAATTTGGAATATTTGGTGTAGCTGAAGTTGGTATATGGGCTACACCAGGAGCTCTTTGTACGCGAAGTTGGTATATGGACTACACCAGGCGCCCTTTGTAGCCGAAGTTGGTATATGGCCTACATTTAAAAGAGCCGCAAGATGAAATGGGCACGAATATCATCTAGTTAATATTTTGGCAGGATTGCACAATTGTTACTCTCTCTCCTGCTAGTATCATGCGACTATCTCTTTTAAATGTATGCTGCCATTTAGCGGCTATACTAAATATGCTTTTCGGCTCTTCTAAATGTATGCTACTGAGACTACTATCATGTGGCTATAAAGGGAATGATTATTGAGAGATTTTATGCTATGGGATGAGATAGCCTCTATAATCTGTTACTCCTTTGACCTTTGTATAAAGATTAGAAGTATTTTTTATAGTTGCAGCTTGGTGGACAAAGTCATTCTTTGTTTCCGCATCAGGGCGGACAAAGTAGTAGTGGATTACACAGGTGCTATCTCATTGCATAGCATAAAATCTTAAAATGAACATTCCCCTTATTGCTGCATAATAGAAGCATCAGTATAGCTGTAGCTGCATTATAGACTCATTTTAGACTCCTTATAGCTGCATTATAATGACAGGATGTGGCTGAGGCATAGTATTGCAAAGAATAGAAAATCTAAACATTCCTTTTATAGTAGTTATGAACATGGAAGCTTAACAGTAGTAGCTGCAATCACTGTGGTGTTATAATGAATGAGTTATTATTTAGAACCAAAGAGTAACAAGTAAGAAAAATGTATCATTATTTGGAAGCCTGTAAATACATTTAATCGCCCAAAGAAGAACAACTTTTAAAATAGCAACTGCAGATCCAGAACTCCAGTGTTTTTACATACCAGCCCTAGTCACTACCACTGAGCCACAGCATCTCTCCTGCTCTATCATAAGCACACATTTATTTAAAACTGTTACAACCAACTATGTATCTGCATTTATAGCTTAGCAGGAGGTGTGGAGGCTGCGGGGCAAGCTGGCCCCTGGATCCCGCGGTACAGGATCACTGAAGGAGAAAAAGAGGGGCAGACAGATTTGGATCTACATCTGTTAAATTTTCATTTTATGCTACTGTTTATTGGCTATGTGCTATACTTCTCCGCTGCACAAGTTGAAATGGGCGAGGCAACTGGTTTAAATGTATGCTGCTACTGTTTATTGTATGCTACTGTTTACCGGCTATACTAAATATAATATTTCTCCTCTGCGCAAGTTGAATAGGTGTCTCTTTTAAATTATGTGTTTACAAAGATTAGCAGCATTCTTTATAGCCACATAGAGCAGATCAAGGAGTAAGAATGCTGCGCTATTCAGCTATTTTAGATGTATGGTACTAAGGCTATGAATATGCGGCAATTAAGGAAATGTTCATTTTGAGATTTTATGCTATGTGATGCATCTAATCCATTATTTGTCTGTTCTAATACAGCTACCAATAATGAGACTAATCTTTATAACCAAAAGTTGTTTTTTTAAAAAAAATTCTTTCTGTTCACTACCTACCACCCCCCCTTCCCCCCATCTTTAATTTGCGGACATGGTTCAGTAAATTAACGGCATCCTGCACCGATGCAACAAGAACCTTGTGACTGTGTGGCGGTAGCTATGTTAATATGGGACATACATTAATGACTATTTCTGCATACTGGAAAACATCTGTGCAAAATGCTAGTGGTAAGGAATAGCTGCTATGAAATCGTTTCTATATCAGTAAAGTTTAGCCGCAGAAGTAAATCCTATAGCTGAAAGATATACCCCCACAGGAATAGCCACAAACTGTGCTTGCTGCACTGCATCCAAGTTAACTTGCCTGCTCTAAGGTATAGATGCAAGAACAGAAGAGCACTGGATTTCTGGAAAGTAGAGAATATCAGATGCATACTGATCTTTACAGCCACTGCACATAGCCACAAAACATTAAATTACAGCCATAGCCGCAGGCCCCATACCCACCAAAAAATTAAAAGAAATCCATAGTGGCAGGTGCAGGCACATATTACTCGCAAAAAATCTAATTAAAACCATAGCCGCAACTTAAGCACCATAGCCACAAGCAATCAAAATAAAGCTAGACACAAAAAAATCATATTAAAGCCATAGCCGCAGGCACCATAGCCACAAATAATCAAAAGAAAGCCGCAGCTCACAAATGAACAGGCAAGAGCCATAGACGCAAACAAAAACACATTAAAGCCCGATAGCCATTAAATGCGCCCATATTTATACAGCCTGCGCCGTGACAGACTGATATAGCCGATAAATGCATTGGCGGAATAGCCACTCCCATTTCAACTTGCACTTCAATTAACAGCTCAAATACACGGGCTACACCAGGCGTTTTTTGTGACAAAAATAAAAATCTTTAATGAACTCATCATCATACACCTATCAGAATACCTTGGGGTCTCTTCTTTCCAAAATGGGGTTAACTTGTGGGGTTCCTATACTGCCCTGGCATTTTAGAGGCCCAAAACCACGAGGAGTAGTCTTGAAACCAAATGCCTCAAAATGCAAAACTGTTCAGGCGTATAAGCATCTGCAAATTTTGATGACAGGTGGTCTATGAGCCAAATTTTTTGGAACCGGTCATAAGCAGGGTGGCAAGGGGGTGACAGGTTGTGACAGGAGTTGATTGATTGGTGTCTCAGGGTGTGATTAGCAGGGGTAATAGATGCAAGCAATGCACTGGGGAGGTGATCAGGGGGGGTCTGAGGGTGATCTGAGGGTGTGGGCGGGTGTTTGGGTGCCCACAAGGGGCAGATTAGGGTCTGATCTGATGGGTAGCAGTGACAGGGGGTGACAGGGTGATTGATAGGTGATCAGGGTGTGATTAGAGGGGAGAGTAGATGCATGCAATGCATTGGCGAGGTGATCGGAGGGGTCTGAGGGCGATCTGAGTGTGTGGGCGGGTTATCAGGTGCCCGCAAGGGGCAGGTTAGGGTCTGATCTGATGTGTGGCAGTGACAGGTGGTGATAGGGAGTGATTGATGGGTGATTGACAGGTGATCAGTGGGTGATTACAGGGGAGGATAGATGTATACAGTACACAGGGGGGTCTGGGGAGGATCTGAGGGTGTGGGGGGGGGTGATCAGGAGCCCCCAGGGGGCAGTTTAGGACCTGATCTAAAATATAGCATTGACAGATAGTGACAGGGTGTGATTGATGGGTGATTAGGGGGTGATTGGGTGCAAACAGTGGTCTGAGGGGTTGATCGGGGGAGGGTCTGTGAGGTGCTGTGGGCAATGAGGGGGCAGAATCAGTGTGTGTGTGTGTGGTCACTAGAAGGGTTTGCCTCCTGCCCTGGTGGTCCCTCGATCACTGGGACCACCAGGGCACGAGGCAGCCTGTATAATATGCTTTGTTTACATTACAAAGCGCATTATACGCTTAGTATGCGGCAGATCGGGGGTTAACAACCTGCTGGCTAATTAGCTAATTGGCTAATTGGCCGGTGTGTTGATGTCGCTGGTGGGCAGAGCCTAATGCCGGCGGATGCGCGCGATCCCCGGCAATTCAGTCCTCCAGGTGCCGCCGATAGGCGTTACGTGGCCCTGGGGGTGCCACTTTACCGACGCCCATAGGTAGTGGGCGGTTGGCAAGTGGTTAAGGACCACGTGACTGCCTAGGCCTATGGACATGGACTCTTGGCGATCTAAGGACTCTGTTTATCTTACAAGCAGAAGTAAGCTATTTATTTTATACATCGTTTTCATTACCGAAAACAAGCAATATTCAGATTTTCTACAAATAAACAAATCAGAGTCATACATATGGACAGTGTTCTCCTTCTCTCTCTCTCTAATATATATCTAGAGAGAGAGTGCAGAATTATTAGGCAAATGAGTATTTTGACCACATCATCCTCTTTATGCATGTTGTCTTACTCCAAGCTGTATAGGCTCGAAAGCCTACTACCAATTAAGCATATTAGGTGATGTGCATCTCTGTAATGAGAAGGGGTGTGGTCTAATGACATCAACACCCTATATCAGGTGTGCATAATTATAAGGCAACTTCCTTTCCTTTGGCAAAATGGTCAAAAGAAGGTCTTGACAGGCTCAGAAAAGTCAAGAACAGTGAGATATCTTGCAGAGGGATGCAGCACTCTTAAAATTGCAAAGCTTCTGAAGCGTGATCATCGAACAATCAAGCGTTTCATTCAAAATAGTCAACAGGGTCGCAAGAAGCGTGTGGAAAAACCAAGGTGCAAAATAACTGCCCATGAACTGAGAAAAGTAAAGTGTGCAGCTGCCAAGATGCCACTTGCCATCAGTTTGGCCATAGCTGCAACATCACTGGAGTGCCCAAAAGCACAAGGTGTGCAATACTCAGAACCATGGCCAAGGTAAGAAAGGCTGAAAGACGACCACCACTGAACAAGACACACAAGCTGAAACGTCAAGACTGGGCCAAGATATATCTCAAGACTGATTTTTCTAAGGTTTTATGGACTGATGAAATGAGAGTGAGTCTTGATGGGCCAGATGGATGGACCTGTGGCTGGATTGGTAAAGGGCAGAGAGCTTCAGTCCGAATCAGATGCCAGCAAGGTGGAGGTGGAGTACTGGTTTGGGCTGGTATCTTCAAAGATGAGCTTGTGGGGCCTTTTCGGGTTGAGGATGGAGTCAAGCTCATCTCCCAGTCCTACTGCCAGTTTCTGGAAGACACCTTCTTCAAGCAGTGGTACAGGAAGAAGTCTGCATCCTTCAAGAAAAAACATGATTTTCATGCAGGACAATGCTCCATCACACGCGTCCAAGTACTCCACAGCGGGCTGGCAAGAAAGGGTATAAAAGAAGAAAAACTAAGGACATGGCCTCCTTGTTCACCAGATCTGAACCCCATTGAGAACCTGTGGTCCATCATAAAATGTGAGATTTACAAGGAGGGAAAACAGTACACCTCTCTGAACAGTGTCTGGGAGGCTGTGGTTGCTGCTGCATGCAATGTTGATGGTGAACAGATCAAAACACTGACAGAATCCATGGATGACAGGCTTTTGAGTGTCCTTGCAAAGAAAGGTGGCTATATTGGTCACTGATTTGTTTTTGTTTTGTTTTGGAATGTCAGAAATGTATATGTGTGAATGTTGAGATGTTATATTGGTTTCACTGGTAAAAATAAATAATTGAAATGGGTATATATTTGTTTTCTGTTAAGTTGCCTAATAATTATGCACAGTAATAGTCACCTGCACACACAGATATCACCCTAAAATAGCTAAAACTAAAAACAAACTAAAAACTACTTTCAAAAATATTCAGCTTTGATATTAATGAGTTTTTTGGGTTCATTGAGAACATGGTTGTTGTTCAATAATAAAATTATTCCTCAAAAATACAACTTGCCTAATAATTCTGCACTCCCTGTATATACATATATATAAGGTCTTCAAGCAGACCTCAAAGGCAGCTCAATGTCTATGAACATATGTACTTCTTGCAGTTTATTTGCTGTCTTATTTTATGAGCGTTGGTGCCAGAGGCAAATTCAAAGTTTATCATAAGAGAACGTTGAACACCTTTGAAATGTCTGAAATGCAAAGAACATACACTGACGAAAATACAATTCTACAGAAAGTCCTACGTCAGCACTGTGGTTTAAAGACAAGGACTGAGGTCACGTGCTAATTTTTAGTTCATAATTCATTGTAAACTATTTAAAGGGGCACTACAGCGAAAAACTGTAAAATGTAAAACATGTGCAAACATATACAAATAAGAAGTACATTTTTTCCAGAGTAAAATGAGCCATAAATTACTTTTCTCCTATGTTGCTGTCACTTACAGTAGGTAGTAGAAATCTGACAGAAGTGACAGGCTTTGGACTAGTTCATCTCTTTATAGGGAATTCTCAGGGATATATTTATTTTCAAAAGCACTTAGTAAATGGCAGTTGCTCTGTCCAACTGCCAAAAAACAGCATCATTGTTTAAATCCCTTTTATGGAATATCTATATAAATAATAAAAGCCTTACTGAGAATCCCCTATGGGGAGATGGACTAGTCCAAAGCCTGTCGCTTCTGTCAGATTTCTACTACCTACTGTAAAGGGGCCCATACACTCAGCCGATTTTCTGGCCGATCAATCAAAATTGACCGATTGATCGATTGCAAATCGGATGGCCAATCGACCGATCGACGGCCGATTTCAATCGATTTCGATGGATTTCCATCGAACTGGCAGGGTAGAAAATCTAGGTCGATCTGATGAGATTGCTTATTATTTTGCATTGGCCCTAATGGAAATCTGATGGCAAAAAAATGCCATCAGATCGAATTTCAATAGATTTTAAACTGAAATCTATTGGAATTCTATCCTAGTAAAAATATTTCTAAAAACACATCAGATAAATAAGAAATCCATCTGATGATCTATGTGCTGCTAATCTGACGAGTGTATGTCTGGCAGCCGAACTCTCAGCTGAGAAAAAAATAAACATACTGCTTGTCTACCGACCCCCTGATGGTGGCTCAGCTTTTCTCAAGGAAATAGCAGAACTTGTATCTTGCATAACACTGAAACACCCTAGGTGGATAATTCTGGGAGACTTTAACGCATGGGTCGATACACACTCTTCCCAATTAGGAACTGAGCTACTTCTCTCCATGAATGAACTGGGCTTATCTCAAGCCGTCAACCTCCCTACCCACAAAAAAGGACACACTTTGGACCTCATTTTCCATTCAGAACTCCTAATATCCAATGTGGAAATTGATCCAGTAGTTTGGTCAGACCACCACACTGTCCACTTCTCCTTTACAGCACCGGCTACAAAACACCAAGTGAAAGAACTAATAAAATATCGTTCCTTGAAAGGTTGGACACCCCAACACCTTCAGAACAGCCTCAATCTAGGCGGACTGACAGATCACAACTTAGGCCTTGAATCCATGGTCTTTAAATATAACCACGATGTCTCAGCTGCTTTTGACGCCATAGCTCCCTTAAAGATTAAACGTTCATCCATTACATCACGCTCGCTGGTTTGACAACTCTATAAAGGAACTAAAGAAACAGGGACGCAGACTGGAACAAAGGTGGCGCAAACACCAGTCCCCTGATGACAAACTTTCCCTAATTGCTCACCTGAAAAAATATCAAACGGTGATTAACAAAAAGAAGTCCTTATTCCTGTCTCACGAAATTGCAAATGCAGCCAACAGACCTGCCCAACTCTTCTGCACGGTTGACAGTCTCTGCAATCCATCTTGCAGGAAATCCAGCATCAGACCTTCACAGGAACTGTGCGAGAAATTTGCCCACTTCTTCTCAGACAAAGTCTCCTCCATACGATCTGCCATTCAAGTCACAGCCCAAGAAACCCATGCAGAGCCATATAACAGGTGCAAAAATAGCCTACCACCATGGTATGATTTTAAGGTAATCACTGAAAAAGACATCTTGGATATCCTCTCAAACCTTCGCCAGACTACCTGCGATCTGGACCCTGGCCCCACTAAGTTCATGTTGAAATGCCCTGAACTATTTACACCGGCATTCCACAAAATAGTCAAGGGTTCCTTACAAGAAGGGTGGTTTCCCTCTACTCTGAAAGAAGCAATCGTCAGGCCACTACTCAAGAAACCATCCTTAGACCCAGATGCTCTAAACAGCTACAGACCTGTCTCTAACCTCCCCTTTCTGGGAAAAGTTATTGAAAAGGCTGTCTATCTCCAACTTGAAGCCAGGCTCTCCAGAAACAACATCCTTGACCCTCTTCAGGAAATATCACAGCTGTGAAACAGCCCTCACCCAGATTTGCAATGATCTGCTCATTGCAAGAGACAAGGGTCAATGTTCCATCCTGATTTTGCTCAACCTCTCAGCGGCTTTTGACACAGTCGATCATGAAATCTTGCTCAACAGGCTACAAGAGTACTGTGGCATAGATGGCATTGTTCTTCAGTGGTTCAACTCCTTCCTGGCTGGCAGAACACAAAGGGTAGCCTTAGGGCCCTTCCTCTCCAACCCCGTACCACTAAATACGGTGTACCTCAGGGCGCAATATTATCCCCTTTACTTTTCACCATATACATGCTGCCACTTGGAGAAATCGTACAAAAACATGGCCTGACATATCATTGCTATGCTGATGACACCCAGCTATATTTTTCATTCAAACCTGGCATCACAGACCCTACTCCACAAATAAATTCATGCTTAGCTGAGCTTCAGGAGTGGATGAATATTAATTGGCTAAAACTTAATGCTGACAAAACTGAGGTTCTTGTTATCGAGGGCCAGAGCTCAACAGCAAAGCAGCCCCAGTCTCAACCAACACCGCTAAGGATAGGGAGCTCAGACCTGAAAAACTCAGACTGTGTGCGCAGCCTGAGAGTACTGATTGATGGGTAATTAAGCTTCAGGAATCAAATCTCAGCTGTTGTGAAACATTCCTTCTTTCATCTAAGGAATATTGCAAAGATTAAACACCTAATTCCTTCAGAGGATCTTCCAAGCCTAGTCCATGCCTTCGTCACATCAAGGTTAGACTACTGCAGCGCCCTCTACACAGGCCTGCATAATAAAGACTTACGCCGCCTGCAATTAGTACAGAATGCCGCCGCAAGGCTGTTAACCAGCCAACCCCACCATTGTCACATAACACCAACCCTAAGCTCACGCCACTGGCTACCGATAAAATGGAGAATTCTGTTTAAGATTGGCTTACTGACATTCAAATCCTTGCACAATCTGGGCCCTGGATACCTGAAGGACTTGTTGCAACTGCATCACACCCCCCACAATCTTAGATCAAAAGGACGTAACACTATGGTCACCCCCAGAGCCCACCTCAAAACTTTTGGAGACAGAGCCTTTTGTCATGCTGCCCCTACACTTTGGAACTCCCTGCCACACCCAATCAGGACAGCTCCATCCCTGGAAGCATTTAAGTCTAAACTGAAAACCTACCTCTTTAGTCTGGCATTCATGAACATCTGACTATCTCCTCTGTAACACAACCCAGCCTGCAACCCTGTATTCATCTGAGATACAACTATGCGCTTTGAGTCCTATGGGAGAAAAGCGCTTTACAAATGTTATTGTATTGTATTGTATTATTGTATTGTAAGTCACAGCAACATAGGAGAAAAGTAATTTATGGCTCATTTTACTCTGGAAAAAAGGTACTTCTTATTTGTATATGTTTGCACATATTTTAAATTTTACAGTTTTTCGCTGTAGTGCCCCTTTAAATAATTTCATTTCTTGAAAGCTAATTTGGCGAGCAAGTTGTTTCGAATTGCATGCACTAGTGCTTCTCTTTTTCAATTGTTTTATTTATTTCATTTCCACATTTCCAGGAAAGAACACAAATCATTAACTGTCAAAAATTACACGTTACCTATTGTTTGTCTGCTATGCTTGGGAATCAGGTATCTGAACTGCTCTGATCGGCTCTAATCGCAGCTGAGACCAATTATTATTATTAGTATTAGTAATAATAATATTAATTTACTGGGGACTGTTAAAAGGGGTGTAAACAGGACCAGGGCAACCCATAGTGGCTGGATGGGCAACTGCTCAGGGCCCTCCCAATTGTATGGGACACCAGGTCTCCCCTAGATAGAAGTTGTCTCCCTGGGCCCCCGTTTTATTGCAAAGTGCGTGCAGTAGAGCTTTCTCACTTGTACAGTCAGTTGGATCCTTCTCCCACCTTCAGAGGTCTTCCGTCTCCGTGCCCACAACATCTCTGTCTCTGTGACCCGGCGCCATGTATGTAAGCTCTGCTGTGCAATATTAGTGAATGCCTTCTTGAGGCAGATCTTAGGTTAAACTGTACAAAGGTTCTCTATTACTGTCATTCAGAAAGATTAGTGAATTTGGAATATTAGTTAGCTGCTTATCAATTGTAAGTTAGGAAAAATCGCTGCATGAATCATTCTTGGCCAACAGCCAGCTGAGAGCAGCTGACTGTCAGCAATAGGGAATCACATGCAAAAAAACCCCAAAACAAACAAAAAAAAAATAGCAGTGCAGGCCTTTTTTTTGCCGATGTGGGAAAACACACATTGCTCCCATTGCACTGCAATTGTGCATTGTAAAGCATTATGTGCATTTTTCAGCAAGTGCAACCACTGCCTAAAACAACTGAAAAAATGTAATTAATATGATTCAT
Source organism: Hyperolius riggenbachi (assembly GCF_040937935.1). NCBI lineage: Eukaryota > Metazoa > Chordata > Amphibia > Anura > Hyperoliidae > Hyperolius > Hyperolius riggenbachi. The sequence continues at coordinate 362,526,536 of NC_090649.1, read as the reverse complement.
AAATCCTTTGGAAATACCAAAAGATCCTATAAAACTTAAAAAAGAGAACCCAAGGTGAGAGACATATGGAGGCTAACATGTATTTCCTTTTAAACAGTGCACATTGCCTGGGTGTCCTACAGCCTCTAACACTTTTAGCCATAGACCCCAAACATGCACCCAGGTTAGATGTTTCTGAAAAAACATCTGACCTGCATGCTTGATCAAGTGTGTGATTTAGACACGATTGGCCAGGAAGATTCTTGTCTCTTGGAGGAACTTGTATCATTCCTTACTTAGCCATTAGGTACTGTACTTTTTTGGGGGGTATTATTGACCTGAGGAAGCGGGCAAACCCTGAAAATGCAATGTCATACCCTTGTCTTTGTACTAATAAATCGTCTTGTCTAAATAATTGATCCAACTGTCTAATTTCTTCAGGATAGGCAGGTCTCACGAAAACCTCTCCTGTTTTTAATTGTTTTATAACATAGTTGGGTGCCTTTACTCTATCTGTTGCCTACCCCATTCCTAGCACTACCACTGCCATTGCCATCATGGACTTCTGTACTACTTTCCTGCTATTTGAAAGTCTCAAATCCCTTGGTGAATCTTTTGCTACTTCCTTGCTTACCGTGAAAAATAATATTTTCTCCTGCTCTTGTATGAAATGTTGTTGTTAGAAGAAAATTCTTGACTTTTCTCGCTAAAATAGCTGCAGTAGTACCTGCACAGCTGCCACAGGGAAACTTCTCAGACGTTCCGTTTTGTTCTGGGGTTGGGGAGGTAAAAAAACAACAAAGTACTCAAAGTAATGTGTTTGACAATAAGACTATAAGAGAGAAGAGAACACACCTGCTTTAGGTTACGAATTGTCTGGACATTACCATAGTCTACTCCTTGACTATGGTTAATATCTGCTGTCTGACCGTAACTTTTGTTTGGATTATGACCTTTATTACCAACAGCCACCTGGAACTGATCATTAATTTAACTATACCGTTTCTGTTTACTCCCCAAACTGTTGACATTTCACTTGAGTAAGATGAGATCAGCTGTTACCTTATGGGAATGTGCAAATGTAAGCAATTTATTCATGACATTTTCAACATGTCCTGTGTGATCTGGATGATACGTGTCTTTTTATATTTTTTTTTATCATATTACTCTAACTGATCTAGCAAAAATTTATTAGATCTGACCAGCATGATTACATAGGTAACTAGTAGTGTGTGTGTATGACTGTTGTAGCCAAGGCACAATACACAGATGTTCATCAGGCTATTCAGTAGAACTGTGAAACTAAAGTATGGCAGATGCAAATTTTCTTTTTAGTTGACCTTCTCAACTACCTTTAATTGTAAACCTAAATAAGTCTATGTTATTCAAATATTCCAACATTATTCAAACACATCAGAAAAACCTTAACTGCATAAGGATTCCCAAAAGAAAACACTAATCCAAGCAACAGAAGGCAGAGAGGTATGAGACACATTGTGAATCTGTGTATAGCTGTAGTGTTAGAAAAACTCAGAAAGGTTTTTAACATCTCATTCATGTTTCCCTGCAACACCCTGAGAAATAAATGTGTACATCCTACAAATTGAAGTATGCAGTCCATTATACTGAGGAGTGGTAAGATTTGTATATTGGCAAACCCAAGTAATATCTGATCCAGCGACGGGACAAGGTCCTCCAGCACCCAAGGCTGAGACCAGAAAGTGTGTCCCTCCATCCCTCCCAGCCCAGCCATCACACACAGATTACTATTAGACTAAGAGGCACCCCAGGGCCCCTAAACCCTCCAAAATCTTAATCTCTAGTTATCTGGCTTGCAGTTACTGCCATGTATCCCCTTTTCTTATTTCTCTCTGCTTCATACACAATAGGGGAATGATAGCTGAGTGAGGGTTGCACCCCCTCCTACACTGCGCCCTGAGGCTGGAGCCTCTCTCGCCTCTGCCTCGGCCTGGCCTACCACAGGAAGAGTAAGTCTACAGCAGGTGTGCAACCATGGGACCCCCAGAAACATTCTCATGGGGTCCTCCTCCTTAAATCACCAAGTACAGCCAGTATAACACATCTCATCTCATCACATCTTATCGCAAAAGTGGTCAGTATAACACCCACCCCCCATAGCAAGTATGGCCGGTAAAGCAACATTCTTATACTACACACACACACACACACACACACACACACACACACACACACACACACACACACACACACACACACACACACACACACACCAAGTGTGGCCAGTAAAGCACTCCTCTTCAGCCTCCCACAGCTGGTGCTGCCAGTGCAACACATCCCTTTACAGCAAGTGACCTCTCCTGCCAGGCACTTCACATGACTAGCTGCATACTTGTTTCAAGTGTGTGAATCAGACAGGACTGACCAGGAAGATCATCAGGACTGCTGGACAACTTGTATTGTTTAAAGGGAAGTGAATATGGCAGTCTCCAAATGTCTCTCATGGTCTCACCTCAGGTTCCTTTTAATGTAGCTCAGGCCCAGAGAAGGCAGTACTGCGTCTGGATCATGTTTATATATGTTTTTTTTCTTTTCATGGTGGAGGGTTGCATTTATGGTCGAATTGCCACAATTAACTGAATTCACAGATAATGGTTTCTTACATTTTCCAAATTTCATTAAGTGATTTCAGTTTTGGATTCATGTCTATTGTGCCCCTGAAGGCATACAGCATTGACTTTTGGCCTTGTCCCTTCTTTGGATTCACTAAATCTTTTAATAATATGCATGGAAGATTACAAAATTCCAAATAGCTTGGAATTTTACATTCAGAAGTGGCATTCTTAAATTGTTGCATCTGAAAGTGGTCTGAAACTCCAACATAACATTCAATAAAAATGTGTTTTCCTACTTTTTATTACTCATACAGTTATCATATTTGCTTTTGTGCATTAGTAATATTGTCTGTTTACAAATTACAAGTTTCCAAAGTGTAGTTTATCGTACCCTGAAAGCTGGCATTGCATTTTATTCAAGCTGCTTTTTATTATATATTAACATCTTCTAATTAGCTGTTCTGAACTGTGAGTGTGTGTCTGAAGCACAGAGAGATCCTTTTTTAGTTGTTTTTGGCTCTGCCCACTATTTCTAATTTTGACATACAGTCACTTAATGACCAAGTTTATGAGCTTTGGGGGCTTTGGCATCAATAAGTTGAATTTTACCATTGAAATTAAACAAATCTGATTGGCTGTTTTTGGCCCGCTCCCTTCAGAATTTAAATTTCATTCTCCCAGTGACTGACTGTAGCAGATGTTAGGCCATTAAGAGTGCATGAATGGCAGCAAAGTAAATATTCCCCTTGAAAATCAAAAGATGAATTTTGATTGGCTGCTGTAGGCTCCACCCACTTTTCTGAATATTAGTCACAGTCACCCTGTGGCAAACTGTGTCATGTTTGAGAACCCTGGCAATAACAGAATGGCTGAAATCAATCTAACAAATCTGATTGGCTGTTTGTGGCTCCACCCCTTTAGTGAATTTGGATCCCAGTCACCCAATGACTGACTGTATCAGGTTTTAGGCCTCTGCCACTAACAGTGTAAGAATGGTAGCAATGTGAATATTCCCCTTGAAAATTAATAGGTACATTTTGATTGGCTGTTGTAGGCTCCACCCACATTTCTGAATATTCATCCCAGTCACCCAGTGGCCAATTGTGTAAAGTTTGGGAACCCTGCAATGTAAAAAATGAAGTTGTTGGCACCGGCCACTTTTTCTAACCTTGACATACAGTCACTCAATTATCAAGTTTATCAGCTTTGGGATCCTTGGTATCAATACTTTGTATATTCCCATTCAAAAATAAACAAATCTGGCTGTTTGTGGCTCCGCCCACTTCCTGAATTTGGACCCTAGTCACCCAGTGACCAACTGTACCAGGTTTGAGGCATCTGCTTTTACCAGTATAAGAGAATGGTAGCAGATGAAATATTCCCTTTGAAAATCAAAAGGGGAATTTTTATTGGCTGTTGTAGGCTCCACCCACCTTCCAAAATCTTAATCTGTGACCCAATGACCAACTGTGCAAAGTTTGAGAACCCTGCCATTAACGGTGTAAGAATGGCTGCCGATTATATTTTCCCAGTAAAAGTTGTTTTGACTCCACCCACTTTTTGTAACCTTGACACACAGTCACTCAATGACCAAGTTTGTGAGCTGTCAGGTTCTAGGCATCAAAAATGTGTGAATGGAAGCAGTTTATCCACCAAGGAAATCTGATTGGCTGTATGTGGCCCCGCCCCTTTAGTGAACTTTGACCCCAGTCACCGAATGACCGACTGTAGCAAGTTTGAAGCCTCTGCCATTAAAAGTGTAAGAATAGCAGCAGTTTAAATATTCCCCTTGAAAATCAATAGGTGAATTTTGATCGGCTGTTGTAGGCTCCACCCACTTTCTTGAATCTTAATCTCATTCACCCAGTGACCAACTGTGGCAAGTTTGAGAACCCTGCGATTAACAGTCTAAGAATGGCTGCAGTTTACATTTTCCCATTTAAAATGAATGGCTGAAATTTGATTGGCTGTTTTATGCTCCGCCCACTTTTCCTGGATTTGTAACCTCGGTCACCAAGTGACCATCTGTGCAAAGTGTGGGGACTGTGGCTCGATTACTGTGAGAATGGCAGCCTTTTACATTTTTTCCATTGACTTGAATGGGTGGAATCTGATTTGCTGTTTGTAGCTACGCCCAGGTGTGCAGGGGGGGGCCGCGAGACCCCCAGAACATATCATCCCAGGTAGTAAGGGATCTGTGTACCAAGTTTTGTTCAAATTGGTCAAGCCGTTTTCGCGTGATCGCAACACACACACACACACACACACACACACACACACACACACACACACACACACGATTTTATATATATATAGATAATGTTACAGACTTGTTCCACCACCAGTTTTTTTTTTCTTTTTAATTAACATTACACTTTTCTTTTACCTGGCCATTTTTGAAATATGTTACTGGCTTCAAAATCAAAATGAGCATATACTTTTCATAAAACAAAATACTTCCCAGCTTCAATATTTGCTGTTGTATCTGTACCTTTCAATTTAAATGCAAGGTTTAATTTTTTTGAAAATCATATATTCTGTTTTATTTACATTTTGCACAGCAGACAGCATCCTTTTTTGTCTTTCAACATACCGGTATGTTTTACATTTATAATAGCAACGCTTAAAATCATATGCATTGAATAGCTCTGCTGCTTGTCTGTGCTGTCTAGGCACTTTACTTTTTTTTATCATTTGTGCCCTGCGGCTTATTCAGTTGTAACATATTCCAAAGTTACACAGTGGTTAAAAAAAGACCATCAAGTCCAACCAGGACAAAACAAACAAACAAAACAAAACACACAAATAATTAACCATTTCAGCCCGTGGGTATTTTTCATCTTATGGACGAGAGGAATTTTCCCTTTCAGCGCTCCTCCCTTTCATTCCCCAATAACTGTATCACTACTTATCACAAATAAATGATCTATACCTTGTTTTTTTCCGCCACCAACTAGGCTTTCTTTGGGTGATTCAAGAAATTCAAACAACCCCTGCGCTCCAATCCGAGTTTTCAAAAAGATCGTTCAACAGTTCTTTGTGGTTTTTATGTTCCTACTGCCCGGCTCTGCTCCAGAACTCTGGGATGTGTATAACTTTAAAACAAAAACAAGGAGCGCTCCATGGTGCATTAACATAAAAACTATTTATTCTGCAATTAAAAGTTATACTCACAATGTGCAAGTAAAAAGTTCGCTTGTCAGCGGTATGCCTTCCGCTTAACACTCCGGCGGCTATGACGCTCACGCTGTGGCCAGCAGCGCGGTCCCGATGGAATCCGTAGCTCGTCTCTGGAGGGGTGGGCGTGGCTTAGTCTAGGCGTGCTTGTAGCGTCATTACGCGTTTCGGCGCTCTGCGCCTTCGTCAGATGACGCTACAAGCTACAACACGTCTTTTTATTTTGCTGTCTGCTTGCGTATCCATAGCAGCAGCTGGGGCGGCAAATGGGAGGCTCGCCGTGACGTTAGCGGGGGGGCGTGACTGACTGTTGCCAGGATACTCACGGATTGGCTTCTGTGATGTAGACTTGAAACCGCTCTGCTGGAAAAAGGAATATTTAGTAACGGAAATACAATGTTCTCAACAATTAAAATCAACAATTTATACAACATGAAAAAAATTTTAAGATAGTAAAATGAACAATAGAGCAATAAATAACAAATAATAAAAAAAAATTATTACGCTATGCAAATTAGCCAAAACGATTCATGTTTATACCTTCCTGAACAGTGCTGACAGAAAAACATTTTAGCTTTCCCTTCCTCATTAGTGTCTGTCACAGTAGGAATACTCGTAACAGTCACAACATTGAGGGACCTTTTGCACCTATCAGCTCTCGTCATCAGATCAAGCTTTTGGTTATGCGATAGAATATACATAAATCTATAATTGGCTCTACGAAGGACCACTTATTAAAATATTTTATGATGTTGCTAAATGGCATATATCATGCTCAGTTTTAATAAGTTGCGGAGACTAGGATCATGCAGCCAATATAGACTGCATAAATTAGAACTTATTTTATTGAAGGTCAAACTAAAAAAGGGTGATCCACTTCATATTCTTCTATAAACTTAGGTGGAAAGAAAGAAGAGCCCATCATAATTGTTCTGATTTTAGTTCTTAAGTTCACTAGCAGCTCTTATTGATCATTTCAGACCCTACTGCAGCATAATTCTGTTAGTGCAAAAGGGTTGAACAAGCAGGCATGACAGATATGGGGGGGGGAAAAGAAGAAAGGGGGGGGGGAAGAGGCTAGGGGAATCATGATTTGGATATGAAGGATAGGAGGGGAAAAGGACAGAAAGGGGGGGGAGGGAAAAGGGGTTTGAGGGGGGAACGGGGGAAAGGAAAGGGCAGGAAAAATAAATATATATATATATATATATATATATATATATATATATATATATATATATATATATATATATATATATATATATATATATATATATATATATATATATATATATATATATATAAATAAAAAAGCTGCAATGCTTCAGGCAAGGTACCTATAACTATATGTTAATGGGTCAGGCAGCAAGCTAGCCATGCAAACGGTTACTACCTTATATCTATCTAAACCGTACTCACCACCCTCATGTATTATATACGACTATTTTGAATTGTGGATATAAAATCTGTGTGGGGAAAAAAAGAAAGGGGTGAAAACAGTAAATAATTAGTTGTACATCTATACATCTACATTACGGTAATTCATAAATATGTGGAGATCTCTAATGCCTCATTGAGGCCTTTTGGGGTTAGGGTGTCCATCTTAAAATTTCAATATGTCTCTCTTTCACAGAGCTTCTTATATCTTTCTCCTTGATGTAGTTTTTTCGGGATGGTTTCCAAGCCCATAAATGTGAGGGTATCTATTTCACTGCAGTGGTGTTCCTTAAAATGTCTTGGGACACTATGTTTCTCAATCCCCTCAAGGATATTGCGTTTGTTCACCAAACCGTTGCCGGAGCGGTCTAGTGGTTCTGCCAACATAATATTTAGGACAGTCACATGAAAGGAGATATACTACATAGTCACCCCCACAGTTAATAAACTCTTTGATCTTAGTGGTTTGTTGATTGCCATCTATTATTTCTTTCGTTCTGTGTCTCATAAAGGGACAGCAACCACACCTCTTGATGTTGCATCTAAAATTGACAACTACCGTAGGGAACATATTTTTGGTTCTCAATATGTTATCCTTGATATTGCTGGGAGCAATACAATTCTTAATAGATTTAGCCTTTCTAAAAATGACCCCTGGTTGCTCAGGTAAAACATTTTTCAGCAGAGGATCCTGTCTTAATATTGGCCAGCTTTGTAGTATAATGTTCCTGATTTTTCTGGATTCCTCAGTGTAAGGGGTAATGAATGAAATATCTGATTTGGTGTTTCTGGGGTTATTTTGTTCTGCGTTAACCAATGGCCTCACTTTGAATTCCTCAAAAACATTCTGAACGTGATCTTTCTGGTACCCCTTTTCAATAAATTTCCTAGATAATAACTCCCCTTGTTGTATATAATCTTTATCAGAGGTGCAGTTGCGTCTCAATCTACAGTACTGACTCCTGGGAATATTTTGGATCCATTTACGCTTGTGGCAACTAGATGCATGGAGGTAGGAATTACCAGATGTGGGCTTGAAATGTGTCCTGGAGCAAATAACCCCATTGTCATCAGAAAAAAACTCGAGATCCAAAAATACCAAATTTTGGTTCAAGATGACGTGTGTGAAACTTAACCCAAAATTATTATTGTTGCAATATTCAACAAATTCAGCGAGCCTACTGGGACCGCCCTCCCAGATGATTAGAATGTCATCTATATATCTTGTATAACACACCAGATTTCTGGAGAAAGGGTTAGAAGACCATATATGCTGGCTCTCCCAGTATGCCATATATAAATTGGCGAAACTGGGAGCAAACCCGGCTCCCATAGACGTCCCACAGGTTTGTAAGTAGAGGTGATCCATAAAATTAAAATAATTGTGTTTAAGAGCAAACTCAAGCAAATCTAAAATGAATTGTGCTTGAGTTATGGGGACCGAACCGTCCTGGATCAAGAAGTATTGGACGGCTTCCAACCCTTTCTCATGGGGTATGCACGTGTATAGTGAAGCAACATCAAGTGACACCCAGAGATATTCTTTTTCCCAGCTATATTTTTTCAATATTTCTAATACATGCAATGAGTCGCGGGTATAAGCTTCTGTCTGCATTACAATGGGTTGCAAAAAATAATCCACATAAGATGAAATGTTGGCAACTAACCCCTCCATCCCTGCAACAATTGGTCTCCCAGGAGGAGCCTCTGGATTTTTATGTATCTTTGGAATATGATAAAAGTATGGGATGGAGGGGTGGGTTGGTACCAGAAATCGCTTTTCTGATTCATCAACTATTCCGTTCTGGAAGGCGTTATCAACTAGGCTTCATAGCTCTTTGGTGTAATCACAAGTGGGGTCAGTTCTAAGTATCTGGTAGGTGGTTCTATCAGACAACATTCTCAAACCTTCATTCTTTTAGTCTGCATGATCCATCAATACAATGCCTCCCCCCTTGTCTGCCTGTCGAATAACAATTTGTTTGTTGTCTATGAAGTTTTTTAGGGATTCTCTCTCATTCTTACTTAAATTATTGTATTTTTTGGGGGGTTCTTTGCACAATTGTTTAAACTGATCCAATACAATTTGGTAGTATGTATTGATATATTGACCTTTGGAATGAGTTGGATAGAAGACAGATTTTGGTCTAAAATTTGTATGATGTATGTTAGTATCTGGAATGAATTGTAACCAGTCGGTCTCCACTTCCTCCATAATCTCGATACCATATGTATCATCTGTATATTCAGGCTCTGGGTCATTAGAACTCTGGTTAACATTAGTGACTCCAGAGCAATTGTCCCTATTTTTGGATTCTTTTGTGGCAAAAAACCTTTTTAGAGCCAGGGTTCTAATGAACCTGTGCAAATCTTTATAGAGTTGGAACTCATTAGACCTAACGGTTGGGGCGAAATTCAGCCCTTTCTCTAGTAGGGATCTTTCACTGCTATTCAGAGTGTGTGCAGACTGGTTAAATATTTTGATAGTAGAATTCTCAACACCTATTCTTCCTCGTTTTCTTCTCTTTCTTTGATCTTCGCCCTCCTCTATTACCCCTTCTACGTCTTCTAGCCCTCTTTTCCTTTGAATCCCAGGTGTCTGGGTCGTGGTTACCCCTAAAAAATGGTCCTGTTTGGGATCTCTCTGCCCCTCCTCTCCCGGGCTGGTAGTTCTTACTAAGAGTCCACCTCCTGTTTCCTCATGTCTCCTTATCTCCTCTGGGGTCAATAAATCAATGGTCCATTGTGGGATTTCACTAATGGCCTTTTTTCTCTTAACCTTCTCAGGGGAGTGCTGATTTATGTTTGTGACATAATCCTGTTTAGGGATAGCACCTTCTCTTATCCATTTGTCTTTATCTCTGTACTGGTGGGCATATTTTGGTTGGTCTTTGTAGCGTGGGTGGGTCCCATGGCTGTAGTATTGTGTATTCTCTCTATGTGGAAAACTGGTATGGGTCCTATATATCTGTTCCCTATGAGGGGTTGTATTTGAATAAATGTTTGGTTTAGCTATTTTGTGGGGGCTATTAATTGCTGTCTGTTAGAGAATTGATAATTTCTATTCTCTCGGGGATTTTTAACCTTTTGGGAGTAGGATTGGTTCCCAGGTTTATATGCCCGTTTCTGTGTAATTCTCAAATTGTTTCAGGTTTTGCTGGTTTGACGGTTTTAACTGATTTAGAGATACCAGCCATATAATTCTTGTGATCATACCCTGTGTTAGGGGGAGTTGCTTTAGTTCTATTGTTATCTGATGGTATATCCTTAGAGTCTGTACCCCAATTGAATATGTTCCCCAAAGCATAGTCCATCTTATCTCTCTCAAACTTTTTGAGTTTTTTAGAGATAAGATCTGTTTCAACACCAGCAACAGCAACATCTATTTTCTCCTTCCAATACACAAATTCCTTCATAGTTTCAAAACAGCTGAGGTCCTGTTCAATTTTAGGAATTACCTCACAGACCCTGTTTAAATTACGTTCACGCTGCACTACAACTATCTTCATCCATTTTTCGGTACATTCTATTGCTGCTTCTTTCCATATAAGGTGCAGATCTTGATCTAAAAAGTCACAGTCTTTCTTATTTCTCATTCCTCTAGGTGCTAACTGAGTGGCAATATATTCTGAGAGAAATGAGGAGTCAATCCATTGTGTACTCTCATATTTTCTCGCATCCTCGAGTTCTCTAAAGAGTGACACCATTTTACTTAGTCTCGCTGCATGATCATTATTTATACTAGCAGTGCATGGTTGTGATGGATCCCTGGATGGATTTGTGGATATCTTATCACTAATTATTTTCATATTCTTGTGGATATCAGAAACACCAAATCAGATATTTCATTCATTACCCCTTACACTGAGGAATCCAGAAAAATCAGGAACATTATACTACAAAGCTGGCCAATATTAAGACAGGATCCTCTGCTGAAAAATGTTTTACCTGAGCAACCAGGGGTCATTTTTAGAAAGGCTAAATCTATTAAGAATTGTATTGCTCCCAGCAATATCAAGGATAACATATTGAGAACCAAAAATATGTTCCCTACGGTAGTTGGCAATTTTAGATGCAACATCAAGAGGTGTGGTTGCTGTCCCTTTATGAGACACAGAACGAAAGAAATAATAGATGGCAATCAACAACCCACTAAGATCAAAGAGTTTCTTAACTGTGGGAGTGACTATGTAGTATATCTCCTTTCATGTGACTGTCCTAAATATTATGTTGGCAGAACCACTAGACCGCTCCGGCAACGGTTTGGTGAACATAAACGCAATATCCTTGAGGGGATTGAGAAACATAGTGTCCCAAGACATTTTAAGGAACACCACTGCAGTGAAATAGATACCCTCACATTTATGGGCTTGGAAACCATCCCGAAAAAACTACATCAGGGAGAAAGATATAGGAAGCTCTGTGAAAGAGAGACATATTGGATTTTTAAGATGGACACCCTAACCCCAAAAGGCCTCAATGAGGCATCAGAGATCTCCACATATTTATGAATTACCGTAATGTAGATGTATAGATGTACAACTAATTATTTACTGTTTTCACCCCTTTCTTTTTTTCCCCACACAGATTTTATATCCACAATTCAAAATAGTCGTATATAATACATGAAGGTGGTGAGTACGGTTTAGATAGATATAAGGTAGTAACCGTTTGCATGGCTAGCTTGCTGCCTGACCCATTAACATATAGTTATAGGTACCTTGCTTAAAGCATTGCAGCTTTTTTATTTTTTGATATTTTTTTTTTGCTGCCCTTTACTTTCCCCCGTTCCCCCCTCAAACCCCTTTTCCCTCCCCCCCTTTCTGTCTTTTTCCCCTCCTATCCTTCATATCCAAATCATGATTCCCCTAGCCTCTTCCCCCCCCTTTCTTCTTCCCCCCCCCCCCCCATATCTGTCATGCCCGCTTGTTCAACCCTTTTGCACTAACAGAATTATGCTGCAGTAGGGTCTGAAATGATCAATAAGAGCTGCTAGTGAACTTAAGAACTAAAATCAGAACAATTATGATGGGCTCTTCTTTCTTTCCACCTAAGTTTATAGAAGAATATGAAGTGGATCAGCCTGTTTTAGTTTGACCTTCAATAAAATAAGTTCTAATTTATCCAGTCTATATTGGCTGCATGATCCTAGTCTCCGCAATTTATTAAAACTGAGCATGATATATGCCATTTAGCAACATCATAAAATATTTTAATAAGTGGTCCTTCGTAGAGCCAAATATAGATTTATGTATATTCTATCGCATAACCAAAAGCTTGATCTGATGACGAGAGCTGATAGGTGCAAAAGGTCCCTCAATGTTGTGACTGTTACGAGTATTCCTACTGTGACAGACACTAATGAGGAAGGGAAAGCTAAAATGTTTTTCTGTCAGCACTGTTCAGGAAGGTATAAACATGAATCGTTTTGGCTAATTTGCATAGCGTAATCATTTTTTTTATTAATTGTTATTTATTGCTCTATTGTTCATTTTACTATCTTAAAATTTTTTTCATGTTGTATAAATTGTTGATTTTAATTGTTGAGAACATTGTATTTCCGTTACTGAATATTCCTTTTATTAATTATCCTTTTTATGTAAAATAATGACGGTAATCAGTGGCGTGTCGCTGGGGGCCAGCAGAGCGGTTTCAAGTCTACATCACAGAAGCCAATCAGTGAGTATCCTGGCAACAGTCAGTCACGCCCCCCGCTAACGTCACGGCGAGCCTCCCATTCGCCGCCTCAGCTGCTGCTATTGATACGCAAGCAGACAGCAAAATAAAAAGAAGTGTTGTAGCTTGTAGCGTCATCTGACGAAGGCGCAGAGCGCCGAAACGCGTAATGACGCTACAAGCACGCCTAGACTAAGCCACGCCCACCCCTCCAGAGACGAGCTACGGATTCCATCGGGACCGCGCTGCTGGCCACAGCGTGAGCGTCATAGCCGCCGGAGTGTTAAGCGGAAGGCATACCGCTGACAAGCGAACTTTTTACTTGCACATTGTGAGTATAACTTTTAATTGCAGAATAAACAGTTTTTATGTTAATGCACCATGGAGCGCTCCTTGTTTTTGTTTTAAAGTTTCTTTGGGTGATGCATGTTAAAAATTATTTTATTCTAAATGCATTTTGACAGGAATAATACAAAACAAATGAAAAAAAAAATCGCTCTCTCAGTTTTCGGCCTTTATAGTTTAAAAATAATACATGCTACCGTAATTAAAATCCACACATTTTATTTGCCCTTTTGTCCCGGTTATTGCAACGTTAAAATTATATCCCTAGTATAATGTATGGTGACAATATTTTATTTAGGAATAAAGGTGCATTTTTTTCAGTTTTACATCCATCTCTAATTTTGAGCCCATTATTTAATAAGATGCCCTCTTGACATAGATATTTTTTTCCCCTATAGTCAGTAGGTGTATTTTACTATTTGGCCACAAGATGCCCCCACGGAGCAAAATTCTATGTAGCATACAATTACGCTACATAGGATAAATGTATTGTCACATTGTAACAAGTGGAAGTGACGTAGGCTTCCATCGGAAGCCTCCGATCACATTGGCAGCAGGGAGATTATCAATGGAAACATTGTTTACATTCATAAATTTAACGATCGGGCGGCGGAAACCGGCGGAAATGACGGCGGCTCCATTTACAGAATAAATACTGTTTTTGAACAAAAACAGTGTTTATTCTCGGCGGACATGCTCGGATTGGCACAGGGGACTTTTGCCCCCTGCAGCCAACCCCCTGCTAGCAGCAGCAGCGCGATCGCGGGCATCTGCCTGCAGGATCGCTTGCAGACCCCCCAAACTGCAGGGACGTGACTAGCGCGTCCGCGCAGCTGAAATAGTTAAATAAGTAAAATAAAGCATATTTCTGTCTTGCACCCTCACACATCCATTTTTTGGTGTTCAGTGTGAACGTGGCCTTAGGGCCCAATTTTGTTACCTCTTTGCACTGCGATTTTGCTGCAATTCTCATTCAAGCGAATGCAAATGCAGCCAGTGCAAATTAAGCCTAAAGGGAAAACAATTATTTCCCAACTCCAGGTGGCAGTAGGATAAAATTCCTGGATCAACCTAGTAGTTAAATGAATATTTACCAGTAATATTTGCCATAATTACTTCTTCAGGTAAAATATTCCAAATTGTAACCACTCTGTAAAGAAGCACTTCCTAGATAAACCTTGTTTCCTCCATACACAGATTACGTCCTCTTGTCCTTTGTAAAAGCCTAGGGACAAAAAGCTAATCTGCCAAACTTTTGCATTGCCCTCTGATGTATTTATACATGTTAATCAAGTCAACTCTTAGCAGCCTTTCTTTCAAGCTAAGTTAACCCAGTTAGTCCAACCTTTCTTGGTCAACGAGACCTTCCACCCCTCTTATCAATTTAGTTGCCTGTCTTTGTACTCGTTTTAGCATGCCAATGTCCTTCCTATAGTGTGGTGCCCAAAACTGCATCCCATACTCCAGATATGGTCTCACAAGTGATTTATACAGAGACCATCAGGGCCAATACTAGCATCTTCTGATTTTATTTCCCATTATATGCATTTCCCATTATATGCATCCCAGAATTCTATTTTCTTTAGCTGCTGCTGCTTGGCATTGAATATGGTTGTTTAACATGCCAACAAGTATTCCCAAATCCTTCTCCAAGTCTGATGTTCACAGCTATATGCTATTTATCTAATATGGTGCTCTACCACTGGCACATCCAAAGTGCATTATCTTACATTTATCTACATCAAATTTAATCTTCAATCTGTGTGCCCATATAGCCATAATGCTAAGATCCTGTTGTAAAATATAACTATCCTGCTTAGTGTTTATAATTCTGCATAATGTTTTACCATATGAAAATATGGAGACATTACTCTGTATTCCCCTACTAGATCATGCATAGATACATTGAAAATGATTAGACCTAGTACTGAGTGACCCCCGTGGGACTCTACTGCTAGCAATTTCCCATTTTGAATATGATCGGTTTACCCAAACTCTTTCCCTTCTGCGTCTTAACCAGTTCTATATCAACATACATACATTTTCTTCTAGTCCCTGTATCCACAGCTTCTGCACCAGGTTATTGTTGGGATCAGCATCAAAAGACTTTGCAAAGTCCAAGTACACTACGGGCTTGATTCACAAACCGGTGCTAACTGTTAGCACGCCTGTGAAAACCCCCTTAGCACGTCTAAACAAGCTTTTCGCGCATAAAACTTTACGCGCGTACTGCACAGAGCGCAGGGCGCTCCGCGCGAAGTGCCCATTGAAGCCTATGGGACTTAGCGCGCGTAAAACTTTGCACGCGTAAAACTTTGCGCGTGCAAAGTTAGCGCACGATCTGATTGAGAAATCTGGTGCTAACCTACTTAGCACCCTGGTTAGCACGTCTAAAGACTTTAGACGTGCTAAGTAGGTTAGCACCGCTTTGTGAATCAAGCCCAACATCTATAGCTTTCCCAAGATCTAAATGTGCATTCCCCACTTCATAAAATCTGAGTCTGTTGATGATACAAGACCTGTCTGTAATAAACCTTTGTTGATGAGCTAAAAGTGTACTATTCTGTGCTATGAAGTCTTGTATAGCATTGCATAGAATACCTTCCAACAATTTACACACAACTGATGTTAAAGCGGAATATAACCCTGCATTTCAACTTTGCTCTAAAACATTATTTACAGTATATTATGTGCAACCAGCATTTTTTTTTTTTACTAGACCAGCATTGGAAGGGTTACACAGAGCTTTAAAGTTCCTGGAGAGAACTGCAGATGCATCCGAAGCTTACATAGATACATTTTATTTACATAAATGTATCTAAGGGCCCTTTTCCACTAGCAGTCGCTAGCATTCACGCTGAACGCTAGCGATTGCTGAATCGCAAAGCTAAAAAATTACCGGCGATTTCCCGACGTTTGCGGCCGCGATTTTGCTATGCTATGCACTGCATAGCAAAATCGCGGCAAATATCGCTCCGCGCCGCGATCGCGCTTCAGGCAAAAACGAATCGCGGTAGTGGAAATACCCTACCACGATTCCTATGTTATTTAGCAAACCCTAGCGATTGTAGAATCGCTAGCAGTTTACGATTTTGCGATTCCGCTAGCGCAAACGCGCTAGTGGAAAAGGGCCCTTAGTTTTGAATGTGACTCACTCTCTCTGACTGAGAAGGAGCTGGAGGACAGCCAAAGAGTGTGTAACATTTATCACTTGTTACATTCTATTTAGTTAAATGTATCTATCTGAACTTCTGCATATCTCTCCACGGAACTTTAAACCTCTGTGTTTAACCCTTCCAATGCTGGTCTAGTAAAAAAAAAATGCTGGTTGCATATAATATGCTGTAAATAATGTTTTAGAGCAAAGTTGAAATGCAGGGTTATATTCCGCTTTAAGCTTACAGGACTGTAGTTTCCAGTTGTGATCTTTTCCCCTGTATGCTAGTCATAGGGAACTGACCCCACTTGAAAAGAATCTAAGAAAATAAGATTAAGTGGCCTATCAATAACTGGACTCAACTCCCTTATGACTCTGGAGTGGATGCCATCAGGGCCATGTGCCTTATCTATCTTGATTTTATCTAAGCCTACCTTCACACCTTCTCAATTCATGCTGAATGAGGTAGACGTGGAACAACCCAGAGCTGTATTATGAGACAAGGGCATAACCTTCATAAAGACAGAAGTAAAGCATCATTTAAAAATTCAGCTTTAGCTTCCACAATTAAGCTCCCCCCCCCCCTCTTCGATCCTTCCTGAGCCTCCTTCCCTTCCAATCTTTCCCCCCTCCCTTCCGATCCTCACTCCCACCTTCTGTCTGATCCCCCTCCCTCCGTCCTTCCCAATGTCCCTTCTGATCCCTGAGCGGTGCTGTGAGATGAGCAAAGGGGGTATTACTCACTGAGGCTCTCTCCAGTGATGACCGCACACTCTCCTCCACTGTACAGCTCTGGGCTACTGTTCACAGTCATCAAGCCACATGCCCAGCGCTTTACAGCCGAGTAGAGATGGCTCGAACCTCCGATTTTAGGTTTTGCGAACATCGAACGCGAAATTTCGCAAAGTTCACGAATGTGCGATATTGCGAACCGCAATAGACATCAATGGGCAGGCGTACTTTCAAAACTACAAACACTAATTCTGGCCACAAAAGTGATAGAAAAAATGTTTCAAGGGGTCTAACACCTGGAGGGGGGCATAGCGGAGTGGGATACATTCCAAAAGTCCCCGGGAAAATTCCAGATTTGACCCACAGCTTCACATTGACAGACCAAACTCACTGTGTAACGCACCGTAAACAGCTGTTTGTGTAGTGATGGCCGTGCTGGACTGGTGCACACCATGGCGAGAGTGCAGGCGATGGCGGTTTTCAAGCCCATATGGTCAGGCTGAGGTAGCTCAATCACAGAACAACAGTGACTGAGTGTCCAGCTGATCGAATTTGGTCTGTCCACAACGAAGCAACGACCTTATTATCTTGTGTCAGGTGTGACCCCCAACACACTCATATAGCCGGTCATTGCTTCATTGTGATACGCAAGCCCCTTCACTGCGGCAAGGTAAAGATCACAAAGGGGAATTGACACAGGTACATGCCTTATGTTTTGTTGTTGAAGCCGCAGTGCAGCCAGAAAAATTTGGTAAGCATGTACACGCACCAGAAAAATTATTATAGCAGTCGCTGCTAGCAGCGGCCTTAAAAATTCAGGAATCCACCTGGAGTCCTGGACCCTGTTGGTGGTGGTGGAGAAGGCAGTCAAGCAGCCTGCAGGCAGAGATGCTGTGTGGGGACCGACTTAGTCTTGGGGCAGGCAGTCACACGGCGTGCAGGCAGAGATGCTGTGTGTGGGGACTGACTTAGTTTTCGGGAAGGCCTGACCATGATTTGCAGACCAGGCATCCGTGGTCAGATGGACCCTTGACCCAAACGCTGTGTGCCAGAGAGATGACACCACTTGCCTTTCAACATCACTGTACAGTTTGGGTATCGCCTTTTTTGAGAAATAATGGTGGCCTGGTATCTTCCACTGCGGTGTGTGGCTTTTCTTTGAAGATTGCAAGATTAGTGGATATTAGTGGATATTGGCGTTGGACATTTCCAAGGATAATTCTGGGAACAAGAAACATGAACATGACATTTCCGAGGATATTGGCATGGGAACTTTTTTTTAAAGCTACAGTTAAGTATTTATGGTTAATTTAGAATAACAAAAAAAATTTTCGTCGTCGTGTTTTTATTTCATTTAACCATTTGTGTAAATGGGTAAGGGGTTCTTTGTACCCCTATACTCATTTCTCCTGGGAGGGGGGCAGGCATCTGGGGGTCCCCTTCTTAAAGGGAACTCCCAGATGCCACCATAAACTCCCCCAGGGAGTCATCGCCCCCACCTCCTCCTGGGCACCGGAGGTGGGGAAAAGCCCCTTGTCCATGGATTGGACAAGGGCTCCGGGGGAGAGGGGAAAGCTTGGCCGCCCCTCTCCCCCAGAGCCATACCATGGACCATGTGGGCTGGTATAGATCAGGGTGCAAAGCCCCAGTCAGCCTGGGCTCCGCATTTTGGCTATCCCAGCCTGCATGGGGGACAAGGGGCTACATAGGCTCGGGAAGGGGGGACCCCACATCTTTTTTTTTATTTCCCCCTATCTGAACATAATTTTTTTTCATGTTGTTTCCTACTATCTTTTTAACATATCCTTTAAATTTGGTGTTGCTAGGATGTAAGGGGCCTTTGCTATTAACTGCTAAAGTTGGCAAGAATTGTTTCACTAAGAACTGTAATTTGCCACATTTAAATGTATATTTTTTTTCCTTTGAAATTTTAATATCGATTTTCTCAAAAACTATAAGGTCTTTTTGGAAAAAAATGTCCACTCGTTCCCACTGTTCTTCTTAACATATTTGGCAAATTTGGTGTTCCTACCATGTAAGGGGGCTTTGCTATTAACTGCTAAAGTCGGCGGGAGATGATCACAAAATAATTTTTACCGTGATCACCGCGATCACGACCGTGATTGCATTACGAATATTTGTAATCACGGAATTTTCGTGGCCGATTTCCGCGATCTAGAATCGATCACGGCGTCGAATACCAAAGCCGAATAGTGAAAAAATGCACGTGAATCATGGCTAATCCATGATCACGGAAAATATCTGCCCATCACTGGTCGTCCCCCCTTCAGGTATGAACTCACCAGATGTAGCAGCCTTCAGGGCCAGTAATCGCCTTTGGAGTATAGGCCACCCCACAGCCTTTTATATATATGTTACGGCCAGAACCCGAAGTTTGGCCACTTCTAGTTCTGGCCGGCCACTTCGGGTTCTGGCCGGCCAATGTGCGAAGTGGCCGCTATGGCCAATGTGAGAAATGGATTGATTCCTGTGACATTAAGGTATCTTCTGGCCGCAGCGCAACGGCCAAACGTATAACAACTTAGTTAATTCAATGCAATTAAGCCGGCGGCAATGTAACAATTCAAGTCGCCGGCTTTTTCTCTGCCTCTCTCCTCCCCCCGCCTCTCTCGCTCTCCTATGGGCAGCCGGTGGGGACGCGCGTGTCCCCTCCAGAGTCGTTCGTCACGGCAGACTTCCCTGCCGTTCTTGCAGAGCGGGTGCTGGCAGAAGCAATGTCTGCAGCCTCCCCGCTCTGCTTTCCTGGTGCGACGAACGACTCTCGTGGACACGCATGTCCCCGCCGGCTGCCCATAAGAGAAGGAGGAGAGAGACGCGGGGGGGGGGGGGGGGAGAGAGAGGCAGACCAAAAGCCGGCGGCTTGAATTGTTACATTGCCGCCGACTTAATTGCATTAAATTAACTAAGTTGTTATACGTTTGCCCGCTGCACTGCGGCCAGAAGATACCTTAGCTAGTGGCTAAATGCCGCTATGAGACTAGCCTGCCCGATTCTTACTGTACAAAACTCCCGCGTGATACAACCCGTTTTACAATAAATGTGGTATGCTTTTACACGATGTGGAGCCTTATATATATATATATATATATATATATATATATATATATATATATACACATACAGCTGTGGAGACACTGATGGTGGGTTGCCAGTGAGGCTGTGGGGTGGCCTATACCCCAGGGGCGATTACTGGCCCTGAAAGGCCACAACATCTAGTGAGTGCATACCTGATGGGGGGACCCTGTATTGAAGGACGGACATTACCTACCAAACACTTATCAGCCCCTACATATCTAGCTAAGGACATTGTATTGGTGGTGCACACATCAAGGAGGAGCCCTCCACTTGCATAATTGTCATTCAGAGACTTTTTAAGTGTTTGCTAAATGCTTGTTCTTATCTGAATATAGTCTATGATTTATCATACCAAAAACCGTGTATGAGCGCAGTATTTGGGTGCTATTATTGGTTTTGATCTAGGTTAATGAATGTTTTAATTTTGTCACTAAGCCTGTCAAAGATTGGGCTATTATTGTGTGTTTATGTAGTACTGACATCTTCCACAGCCCTTTACAGATTATATAATCATGTCACTAACTGTCCTTCAGAGAAGCTGACAATCTCATCCCTACCGCAGTTATAGTCTTATGTCTTCATGTTAGACTAATGCTGGGTACACACAGATAAGTTGATTAGTTTCCCTCCAAAATTGGCCTTATGCTGGGTACACACTATGAGATTTTCTGGCCGATTAATGTCAGATCGATTATTTCCAACATGTCCGATTTGCTTTCCGAACGATTTCCAAACATTTTCCGATCTATTTCCGTGCACTATAATAGGAAGTAGATTGGAAAATGCTTGGTAATCGATCGGAAAGCAAATCGGACATGTTGGAAATAATCAATCTGACAGTAAATCGGCCAGAAAATCTCATAGTGTGTACCCAGCATAAGGCCAATTTTGGAGAGAAACTAATCAACTTATCTGTAGGTTTTTGTGAAGTGGGAGGACAGCCATGGGCGTCCGTAGAAAACTTTCCAGGGGGAGAAAGAAGTAGCCCGTCAGGCCAAAGATTGAGGTAATGTTGTTACGCGCGCCGCGCCGGAAAATGGGTGTGGTCATGGACCAGAATGTGGGTGTGGTCACGGGTGGAGACAAGATTACATGAATTTAGCAATGGTGGGACATTAGACAGTGGTGGCGAACCTTTTGGAGGTCGAGTGCCCAAACTGTAACCCAAAAGTCACTTATCTATCGCAAAGACAAACAAGACAAATTCAGCAATCTTGAGGCCCCCAACAAGACAAATTCAGTAACCATGAGGCCCCCAACAAGACAAATTCAGTAACCATGAGGCCCCCAACAAGACAAATTCAGCAGTCATGAGGCATATAAATAGACAGCGTTTCACATAAATAGGCAGAATGCCCCCTAAATATGGTAGACACCTCTCACCTGGCTTCTGAATTCTCCTCTACTGGCTGCTGTGCCTGGCAATACTGTTTTTGGCTGGCTTGGGGATGATGTGTGTGCCGAAAGGCCTGGCAGTGATGCTGTGGCCTGGTTGGCGGTGATGCTGATGCTGGGCTGGCTGGCCTGGATAGTTTAGGTAGTGACAGGTGCCCCCTAGTTTAGGTAGCGCCAGGTGCCCTCCAGTTTAGGTAGCAAAAGGGCCCCCCAGTTTAGGTAGTGACAGGGCCCCCCAGTTTAGGTAGTGACAGGGCCCCCCAGTTTAGGTAGTGACAGATGCCTCCTAGTTTAGTTAGTGACAGGAGCCTCCGAGATCAGGTAGTGACAGGGACCCATCAGTTCAGGTAGTGACAGGGACCCCGTAGTTCAAGTAGTGACAGGGACCGGGAAGAAGTCTCCTCCCCCTTCCCTCACCTTGGGGCTCACCCTTACTCGGTCTCCCCTCCATAATACAGCGGCTGGCACACGGCAGTGGGCGGCAATAGAGCGGAACACTTCCTCTATTCCCATGCGCAAGAGGGAGACCTGTGCGTCGCTAGTCTGACGTCACAGACCAGACGCGCACAGAACCTTCCTCGCGAGCAGGAAATAGAGGAAGTGTTCTGCTCCGTTGCACCCGCCGATGAATTATGGCGGAGGGGGGAGCGAGTAAGGGGGAGCACCAAGGTGAGGGAAGGGGGGAGACGTCCCCCGTTCTCCACCGATGTGCCTGCTGCTCCCCCGTCACTGCGCTGAGTCGGGTGGGGGGTACGGGGCAGGGTTGCCAACCTCATTTTTAATTTTTGCAGGACAAAAGGTCCCCAAAATCAGGGCACCTAATTTTTTGGATGGACAGGGGGTGGAGTCTGCAGCGTACCCTCTGAAGGGTTGGGAGAAAAGGTGTCTAGTTGTTGTCACAATATTTACATAAATTGTACACACATATAGTACAGGGGAACCTCTAATAAAGCCTGTAGGCTGAAGAACATTTAAAGTGAGTGTCCAAGGTAAAAAAAAAACAAAAAACAAAGATCCACTTACCTGGGGCTTCCTCCAGCCCGTGTCAGCCGTCCTGTGCCCTCGCCGTCGCTCCGGAGGCTCCCGGTCTTCCACACCAGTGGCCTCTTCTGCGCTCCACCGCGCGGGTCACGTGGTCCGGCCGACGTCATCAGGACGGTACTGCGCAGGTGCAGAACTACTACTGCGCAGTACAGTCCTGATGACATCAGCTGGACCACGTGACCCGCGCCGTGAAGCGGAGAAGAGGCCGACCCGGAACCCAACCTGGCGAGGTCGGCTGCACCAGGGGAAAAGACCGGGAGCCTCCGGAACTGTGGCAAAAGCACAGGACGGCTGCCGGGGGCTGGAGGACGCCCCAGGTAAGATTTTTTTTTTGTTACCTTGGATGTTTCCTTTAAAGCAAGACTGATGTGTTGGTGGTGGGGGGTATGGAGGGATCAGACCTATTTACTTGTGGCTTCTTCCAGCCTGCTGCAGTATGATTCCCTCCATGGTGCCGCTGTTCCCTCTGAAAGATCCGAGTACACCACATGCACAAGTTCATCCATGATCCTCCTCTATCACACTCCCATGACCAGCAGCGTTCTGTTCGTGTGCAGTTTAAATCTGTGTGAACTGCGCAAGTACCGAAGGCTCCCAGGCCGCAGGAGCACGATAGAGGAGGCACGCTGATTCGTCCACGCATGCACAGTAGCCGAATCTTTTGAATGGGGACAGCGGCACCATGAAAGGAATCAGACTTACAGCAAGGGACCTGATAGACTGCTGAGGGCTGAAAGAAGCCCCAGCTAAGTAAATCTGAACCTTCCTGCTTGTGTATGCAGGCTGTGAAGTGTTCCTCCATCAGATAGACACACAGAACTGCTGCTGCTATATGTCCATCTGAGCAGCTCACAACAGTTCATTTACTATCAAAAGAAATGTTCTTGCCCTGATTAATATTTTGCCCTTTCAGAGCCACATTGTGATTTTATTACACCTAGCTCAGCTGGAGTGTCCTCTCTTGGTGTTTACTTTATTATAAGAGAAGGGAGCAATCACTCTCTCTCTATCTTTCCCCTGCTTTACTACCCAAACAACACAAGACCTCCTAGTAATCCTCCACAGCCTCCTCACTCTGTCTGGAGAAATGCTTCCCTTCCCCCATACCTCACGGACCGAGACATTCTCCAGCAGTAATGCCGCTGCACTCACCAGCTCAGCTCTCTCGTAGCTGATAGTGCAGATCACTGCATGTTCCATCCTTTTGGATGACAGCAGTAGAAGACTTGCACATGCTGGGGGCTGCAAAGCGCTCTCCCTTCTGTGCTAGTCGGGACTCTGATGCTGGGTAGTGTTGTCCGGATCATGAACGATTCGGATCTTTGATCCGAATCTATATTATGAGTCGATCATCCGAATCATCAAAATGAGTGATTCGGATCGCAAAAGGGGCGGGGCCAGGAGCGACACGCCCCCTCTCAGCGGGCAGCGGGGTCTTGGAAGCAGAGCAGAGATGGATCGCTCTGTTGGAAGGGAGGCAGCCTTGCAGGGAGACAGGTAGATGAGAGAGAGGGGACATCGGTGCCACTTCCAGATATGTGTAGAGCACACATACTGGCTGCAATGTGCTGCCCATTACAGGCTGTCTGTTCCGTAGTTGTGCTGCACAGTGATCACATTGGAAGCTTTTGGCTCAGCATAGCTCAGTAACTTTGCAGACACTGTGATTGAAATATGATCCTCCTGCACTCGGCACTAAACAGCTGCACTTATCTTCTGGGAATGCTTTGGGGAATGCTTTCATTCACTGTGCGACATTTTCTTTCAAAGTACACAGATGAACATATAGGTGAAATACATGTAAAGCATGACTTCAGCATGTGGGTATTACGTGCAAACATTTCTGCTCTCTGCTCGTCCCTCCTCCCTTCTTTGTCCACTCCCTGCCCTCTGTCCATCTTCTTCCCTTCTCTGTGTGTCCACTCCCTCCCCTTCTCCTGTCCACAGACCTGTCCTGCTGTTCATTTCACCCCCGAATGCTTCCGGTAGTAAAATGATCCGAGATTCGGATCAAAGATCCGGATCTCTTCAATGATCCGATTCGAATCATCCGGATCATTGAAAAGATCCGAACTTCCCATCTCTAATGCTGGGGCTGTGGGGGCGTGGCACACTCGGCTGGCTGCCTCTCTCCTATTTGCTGAAGAGAGGCGCCAGCTAAGAAAGGAGATTATGGATTGGTCGGGAGAGAGAGAGGGAGGAGGGGGCTGCAATCTGAGGCTTTGGTGCGGGACCCGGGATCTCAACTAACCTCTATCTCGGTGTCTGCCGCACATGCGCACATGACAAGCTGCCGCGGCCAGTAATTTTTTACATGTTCTGACAGACGCAAATTGGCCAGGGGGGGGGGCGTCTGCCCGAATTTGCCATACGTGCGGACGCTCATGAGGACAGCTATGTAAGAATGAGTCCTGACCCAGATTTGAACCAGAGATGTTAGCGCTGCAAAGCACTATCCACTAAACCACTGAGCTAGAAATGGGGAAGCCGCTGAATGCACACACACACCTTTTGCACTTGATAATTTCACCTGTAATATAATTACATTTAGTTTACTCATGAAGAGAATTCCATCTTCTGAAAAAGGAGTTCATATTCGAGGAGAGGTACCTTTTGGTGATTCGCATGTTAAAGGGGTTACCACAGGGCCGGGCCGAGGCATAGGCTGGAGAGGCTCCAGCCTCAGGGTGCAGTATAGGAGGGGGCGCACAATTCATTCAGCTATCATTCCTAATTGTGTATGAAGCAGAAAGAAATAAGAAAAGGGGATACATAGCAGTGACTGCAAGCCAGATAACTAGATATTAAGGTGTTGGGGAGGTTGTGGGCCCTGTGGCCCTCTTAGTCTAATAGCAATCAGTGTGTGACAGCTGGGGTGGGAGGGATGGAGGGGCGCACTTGTCACAGCCTTGGGTGCAGGAGGACCTTGTCCCAGCTCTGGGTTACCAGATAGCCCTTGTAGCTCCCCTCGGTGTATTACGTGTAGAGATGGCCCGAACCTCCAATTTTCGGTTCGCAAACTCACCGCGAAAGTTTGGTTCGCGCGAACTTTCGCGAACCGCAATAGACTTCAATGGGGAGGTGAACTTTGAAAACTAGAAAAATGTATGCTGGCCACAAAAGTGATGGAAAAGATGTTTCAAGGGGTCTAACACCTGGAGGGGGCATGGTGGAGTGGGATACATGGCAAAAGTCCCGGGGGAAAAACAGAGGCGGCCTTTGGGGGGGGGGGCAAGTGGGGCGAACGCCCCAGGCCCCGCACATGAAGAGGGCCCCGCATGTCATGCCCGCCATACCATGCTCATTTTGGTGGTGGTGAGGGAAAGGTCTACAGAAGTCTAGCTGTTTGTGTTCTGAGCAGTGTGTCATTTACAAATATTTAGATTTTCCTATTTTGTTTTACACACCTTATATTTTGCACCGCCCCCCTTTTATTGCATTACGTATTGTAATTGTTCCTGTATTGGTTGGCTTAGGGGCCTTTAACAAGTTTTTAAACAATGATAAGGCATACTGCTTTAGAGGTGGACAAGCCCGTGACTGTGGTGGTACGGTACATGGCCTTCACTTATGCCTCTAGGCCCCGCATATGACACTCGCCCCAGGCCCCGCGTACTCTAAGGCCGGCTCCGGGGAAAAATCTGGATTGGATGCAAAGCAGCATTTTAAGGGCAGAAATCACATTGAATGCTAAATAGCAGGCCTAAAGTGCTTTAAAACATCTTGCATGGGTATACATCAATCAGGGAGTGTAATTAGAGTACTGCTTCACACTGACACACCAAACTCACTGTGTAAGGCACCGCAAACAGCTGTTTGCGTGGTGACGGCCGTGCTGGACTGGTGCGCACCATGGTGAGATTGCTCTTCCTCACTCAGTGATGTCAGGTAATGTCTGACTGCCTTATCAACTTTCGATGGTTCTTTCTCTACAATTTTTAAAGCTTACATCTATTTTTTTAAATACTTGTTCTGCTCGCTGTTCAGTACCTGCATCGAGAATCTTTTATGGAGGGCAAGTCTGCCATTGCCAGTGACCATGGGTAATGGCCGGGGAATCCTGGTTCGATTCTGGTCCGAAGTGGGAGCCTAAGAATCGGCTACCACCACCCAGGGCAGCCATCGGGGGGGACAACTGACACTAAAGTGAGGGGCCCAGAGCCCCCAGGGGGGCCCAGGCCCTTCCCCTCCAAAACGCTGGGATTAAAAAGGACATACGAGGCGAGAACGTCATAAAAAAATAAATACCTTTTAATGTCAATGATGCTGCTGGGAGGTGGTCTGTGCTTTAAGTTAGGCTGCGGCTGCCTCTGAATGGCCGCTAAACACTCTTTTCCAGGCCCCGACCCCACCCAGGTTGGGATGGCTGACTCGGATGCAGTATTTCCCTATCGTTCCCCGTGCCTGTGCGGTTTGCTATATACTGTAGATGTCCAGAAGCGCTCTGCACAGGAGCATTACGTAGCTGTGACATCACAACTATGTAGTGCACCTGTGCAGAGCACTCCCTCCTGGCTGCATGAATGCATGCAATGATATGCTTCACCAAGCAGCGCCTGAACAGGAAAGCCGCAACTACCCCAACCTGGAAGTTTGGGGAGTTGCTACTGACTAACGGAGAGGGACAGAGGCAGGGCCGGATTTACCATAAGGCACTCTAGGCACGTGCCTACAGGCGCCTTTAAGGGGCAAAGGCGGCCCCCTGAATGCCCCCCATGATTGATCAAAGTTTTTTTTAAAAAAAGCTTCAGCGCAAGATACTTCACCCGGACTGCCCCGCCCGCCCGCCCGCAGCGCTATGCCAGGTGTCCCCTGCAAGTAACTGTCAGCCGCACAGAGTGTCCCCGCTGCCGCTGTATTCATGCACGCAGCAGGTGAGTCAGGACGTAGCATTTCAGTCACGTGCTAGTACCGGAGATCGGCGTGCACTGTCCTGGCTTTGTTTATTATTTTTCTGATTCTTTCTGGCTGCCGGGAACTATTGGAGCTACCACAGGGACTGGAAGGGGGGAGGTAGAAGTAGGCCAAATACCAGAAACACCGTTCCCCTCCCCTCCCTTTTCACAGAGAGTCGGTATAGTGACAGGCGAGGAGGGGCGGCATGGAGGAGCGCTGTGACCAGTGGCGTAGCTAAGGAGCTGTGGGCCCCGATGCAAGTTTTACAATGGGGCCCCCCAAGCACTCTATACATAACAATTGATACGGCGCACCAAAACCTGCCAATGGCAACCACAGTTTCAGACGTGCAAGAAGTGAATGGGGATCAGTTTATTTATGATTACTACTATTCAAAGTATCTATAGAAGTGATTATTATGATCACAGGACCAATAGAGAGCTAATACTGTAGTTGAGGGTGGGCCCTTCGGGGCCCCTCTGGCCCAAGGGCCCCGATGCGGTCGCTACCGCTGCACCCCCTATTGCTACGCCCCTGGCTGTGACATGTGGCCTCAGTGTTGCAGGAGAATAACTTCACAGCGACAGCGTGTGGGCTACAGCTCCGTGCTCCCCCTCCCATGTGTCCGTTGGTTCAGCCTGTGCCCGGGTCTTTTGCAGATGAGTTTTAACATGCTCCATGTACACTGCACAGCCAGCTTGAACTCACACAGACAGACGAGCTCTGCAGCCAGCTAGAGTGACAAGTAAGTGACTGATGCAGAGGCTTGGGACCTTTGATCTTCCTCCCCCCTCCTTTTCCTAGCAGAGACAATGCTTCCCTCTCCTCTCCTTTTGAACAGTGTCCCCTGCTAGCCAGTCCTGCGATGTTTCTTAGTTCCTAGTGTTTCTATAGGGCAACACGCAGCTTTGTCCAGCTGTCACCTGACCAGACCTGATCAGATATCATTGCTGCTCTGATCAGGTCAGGTGACAGCTGGTCAGTGCTGAGGTGTCCCCCTATGGAAACACTGCTGGAAGCCAAGTTGAAGGTGTCAGATGGGGAGGGGGACCACATGAAAGAGTAAAAGGGGAAGCATTGGATTGCTTTAGCAGTAGTCTTTCAGCTAGAAAAGTGGGGAGATAATTGGGGGAGATAATTGAGGGTTAATGGGAACCTTAAAGTACATCAGAGCTGAAAAATAAAAAAAAAATGTATACATACCTGGGGCTTCCTCCAGCCCCATCCGCTCATATCGATCCCACGCCGCCGTCCTCCACTGCCTGCAGCTTCGGGAACCAGTCCCATCACTTCTGTCAGTCGCAGCCAATCTAAGCACAAGAAGTGCGCCCTCTGCGTATCTCTCCAGTGGCTGCTGGAGAGATACGAATAGAGAGCACTTCTACGTCAGACTGTCCGCGACTAACGGAAGTGCGGGGACCCGGTTCCTGAAGCTGCGGGCAGCGGAGGACGGCGACGTGGGATCGATATGAGCGGATGGGGCTGGAGGAAGCCCCAGGTATGTATACATTTTTTTTTATATATTTCAGCTCTGAGTCCCTATAACTGCAAAAAAAAGACTAACCTACCTGGGGCTTCTACCAGCCACCTGCAGCCACTCTGTGCCCATGCTGTCACTAAGTCTTCCTCCAGTCTTCCGCAGCGACCCTCTGCTGGCCGACTGGCGAGTCGACGGGCCACTGTGCATGCAGTGTGGCCGCGCGCGTCCTCGATCGCACTCCCGTCGCCGGGAGCACTCTGCGCATACGCAGTAGAGATTTTTTCGTACTGCGCATGTGCAGAGCACTACCATCCACAGCGGCGTGTTTAGGAGGCCTGTGGATTAGGGCTGCGCATCCAAGTGACAGGGTTGCTGCAGGGGACCGAAGGATCGCTTTGTGACAGGGCGGCTGCAGGGGGCTGTTAGAAGCCCCTGGTAAGTTAAAATATTTTTTTATTCAGTTAAGGTTCACTTTAAGAACTGATGAGGCTCCTATTATAAAGATTGTCACCTGTAGGGGTCGAGCTCAATCTTTAGTCGACATCACTTGGGTATACCTGAACAGTGTGCTGATTCTATGGAGTGGGGAGGAAGCAAGACAGAGCAACTTCCCACTGGCTGGGAGGCCAGTCACTAGAATCGACCAATCACTGCTGGGAGGCCAGTCACTAGAATCGACCAATCACTACCAGCCTGGCCCTAAGAATGACCAATCACTCCCTGTCTGCCACTAGATTTAACCAACCACTACCAGCCTGGCACTAGGACTGACCGATTACTACCAGTCTGCCACAAGAATCAACTAAACACTGCCGCCATGCCAATAGAATCAACAGGACACTATCAGCCCACCACAAGAATCAACTCTCCTCCAATAAAGTCTCTTCCAGACTGGCAGCTGATAGGCGGGGAAATTACTGCCTAACAGAGCTCTTCTGCACCGACCAAACGCCTGCTATCACTCGGTACTGGCGCTAGACAGGCCGCCCCCCATGAAATCAGATCTGAGTGAGACTGCAGCTATTTGTATTCTCTATTTGTCTTTATTAATATCTAAATTACCTTTCATAAAAGGGGGTGTGACTTGGGGGTGTGTCCTGTGCTGATGGGCGGGGCTTAGGGCGCCAGAACTTATGTGCCTATAGGCTACTGAGCTGTAAATCCGGCCCTGGACAGAGGAGAAGGGGGGAGCAGTGGGCATAAGGAGAGCCCACTAAACATGCCTGCTCCTGCGTTTTAATTTAATTTTTCATTGAGTTATCCTTAATCCTATGAAAGCACTTATTGGCAGGCACAGGGGTGGGGTGGCTAGCGGTCAGGCAGAGCAGCCGGTAGGGGGGGGGGGGGGTTGCAGGCCTGAT
Organism: Hyperolius riggenbachi; assembly: GCF_040937935.1. Classification (NCBI taxonomy): domain Eukaryota; kingdom Metazoa; phylum Chordata; class Amphibia; order Anura; family Hyperoliidae; genus Hyperolius; species Hyperolius riggenbachi. The sequence goes on along the minus strand of NC_090649.1, from coordinate 362,496,167 downwards.
GATTTGTGAGGGGCTCCAAAATTTCTGATGGTGGCCCTGCCACCACCACACATCCAAAGAAGGCAGCAGGCACGCTGTGGGCAAAGGAGCAGGAGCGGGTAGCACACATCCAAGGAAGGCAGCAGGCATGGCATGCACGTCCCGAGGTAGTGACCAAAAATAACAATACAGGAGGACTTTCAAGGCCCTGCTGTATATGAGATGAATCAACTTTAAATCCTTTAACGAGAATCTGTTATGGAGGGCAAGTATGCCATCCATTCAAGTGAAAGGTATGCACTGACTGCCAGGTATAATACAATGTGCAGTCAAAGATACAGTGAAAGGTATGCAGTGACTGCAAACAGCTGTTTGTGTAGTGACGGCCGTGCTGGACTGGTGCGCACCATGACGAGAGTGCAGGTAATGGCGGCTTTCCAGCCCATATGGTCGCCGGGCTGAGGTAGCTGAATGACAGAACAGTGACTGTCCAGCTGATCAAATTTTGTCTGTCAACAATGAAGCAACGACCTTATTATCTTTGGTGTGCCACCCCCCCAGACACTCATATAGACTGTGTGCGCTCACGTAGGTAGGTGGGTGCACTGTGTACAACAGGTAGGTAGGTATATGCAGTGATGGGTATTACAATGTGCACCTGTCACACACAGACAGGTAGCGGGCAGGCACAGTGACACTGCATGCACTCAGCTCACGTAGGTAGGTGGGTGCACTGTGAACAACAGGTAGGTAGGTATATGCAGTAATGGGTATTACAATGTGCACCTGTCTCACACACAGGTAGTCACTGAATGTGCTGGGCCTGGCAGTGGCACACACAGTATAAATTATCAAGGCTGTCTATGCAACACAAGTGTCAGTGGGACACACAGAAAAAAAATAGATCACAAGAACAAGATTAGCTCTCAAAAGAGCTGTTGTGGGGTGCTATTTTAGCAATAAGAATCAGCAAGGAGCAAGCTAAGAAGCCTACAAGAGCCTAACTAATCTTTCCCTATGAGAGTCAGCTGCAGCAGCTGTCCCTACTTTTTACTGCAGGTACACAAGTGAGTATAATGGCCGGCGGTGCCTGCCTTTTATAAGGGGGGGGGGGGGAGTGGCTCCAGGAGGGAATGTAGCCTGATTGGCTACAATGTGCCTGCTGACTGTGATATAGAGGGTCAAAGTTGACCCTAATGGTGCATTATGGGGGAGAACCGAACTTCCGGAAAAGTTTGCGTTCACTGGCGAACCACTAATGGGAACCGTTCGCTGGCGAACCGTTCGGGCCAACTCTAATTATGTGTACTACCTTACCTCACCACCCATTTGGGCAAACTGAGGTGAGGATGAGCTCCATGTCCTTAGCATTGCAACAAGGTTGATTTTCTGGGGGGGGGGGGGGGGGGGGGGGGTTGGGGGGTCTGTTTAATATAGACTCCTCATTTTTCATTTTAAGAGCAACTCTAGGCCAGAAGTGAAGTTAATAAAAAAAACTGCTAACTGCATGCTGGAAAATTTCAATATGTGGAAGTAAACAAACCCACTCAATTTACTTTAATCTTTTTTGTAAAAACCCAGTGTGAATGAGAAGGAGATCGGGAGGGAGAACGTACACCGACTAACACCGACTCCTGTGTACTGAGGTAGTAATAGGAATTTCATCTGGAAAGAATTACAATCTAGTTTTTAATAAAAAAATACTGTATTGTAGGGAAAGTATAAAAGGGAGTTTTAGCTTTTTTTAAAAAAACAAAACAAACAAACAAGAAAAACAGTAAACCATTATCCAATAATAAACTGAAAACTAGATAAACAGTTTAATTTGCTTGGCATTGCTAAAGCCTTGATTTCCAAAGAAAACATACACCATTGCCTGATAACTTACATTACTTCAGTACAATAAATTACAATAAGAATAAATTAATCTAAGAATGAAACTTTTTTTTTTAATTGGTTTCACACGCAAGTCATGATAAAGCCTGGCTCAGGTCACAAAATGTGAAATGTACTTTAAGTACAGAACAGAGCTTATGTCAATAGAGCATTTTACATAGTATAATCAGCACTTCACTTAAACTGTGTTCTAGCCTCTAATGGCAGGCGTATTTAACTCTGCCTGATGCCAAGAATCTACACAAGCTTACATAATGCTTTCCTCTTTTATTCCTGGGTAGAAATTCAAGGATCTGCTACCGTCTGGTTTTCAGTTTCTGTTTGTGACATCTCAGGGCAGTTTAGCATGAGACAATCGAAACTTTTAACCTAAAAAGAGCAGTTTTAGAAAATACATGGAACATTTGATGATTTTAATTCTTTTACCCAATGTTTCAGTGCATTTTGAGCCACATTTCTCAGTGAGCCCTTGCACTAATTATAGAACATTTGTCTATCTACTGTATGTAATCACATCCCAATCACCTTGTTTTTAACCAGTTCACCCCCAAGCGTTTTTACCCTAATGGACCAGAGCAATTTCCACCTGTCAACGCAGTTCCCTTTCATTTGCCAATAACTTTTTCAGTACTTATCACAACAAAATGATCTATACCATGTTTTGTTTGCCAGAAATTTGGTTTTTTGGCGGTGATATTTATTTTCATTAATTACTTTACTTTTTTATGCCTTTTTAAGGGAAAAACTAGGAAAAAAAGGAAAAACACACAATTTCTCCAATTCCATCCCCTATAGTTTACAAAAAAAAAAACCCACACATTTTATCTGACTATTTGCCCTGGTTATCACAAGATTTGTATTATGTCGTGTAAATTATTTGGAAATAAAGGTGTATTTTTTCAATGGTGACAGGCGAGTCCTAAAGGATGCATTCTCAGCTATACTAATTATTATAGCTGCACGGGGGAAGGAAGGGGGGCGTAGTGTGTGGCGTTGGGGCGGCTGAGATCTTCAATCAAGTTAATGATGATCGCAAGATTAGTGTATATTGGCGTTGGACATTTCTGAGGAAATTGGCATGGGAACTTTTTTTTAAAGGTACAAGTAAGTATTTATGGTTAATTTAGAATAATACAATGCTTTTTTTCATCATGGTGTTTTTATTTCATTTAACCCTTTGCAGAAACGGGTAAGGGGTACTTTGTACCACTATACTCATTTCTCCTGGGAGGAAGGCGGGCATCTGGGGGTCCCCTTCTTAATGGGGACTCCCAGATGCCACCATGAACTCCCCCAGGGAGTTGTTGCCCCACCTCCTCCTGGGGCACCAGAGGTGGGGAAGAGCACCTATTTTATTTTTTTTTAAGTGTCAGCAAACTAAAGTCTCAGACATATTTTCAACAATTTTCATCAAAATCTTCAGAGATCACTTCTGATGTCAGTTTTAGAATGTTTGCTGTACAAATACACTGCTCCCAGCCAAGCAGGGTGTTCAACTCTATGGAGAGCCAGATCTGTTATGCTAAATTGACCTGTATTAACCATTCTAAATGTAGCCATACACTGGTCGATTTGCCATCAGATCGACCAACAGAGAGATCCTTCTCTGATCGAATCTGATCAGAGAGGGATCGTATGGCTGCCTTTACTGCAAACAGATTGTGAATCGATTTCAGCATGAAACCGATCACAATCTGTGAAGCTGCCACCCCCCCCCCCCCCCCACGCCAGCTATACATTACCTGATCCGCCGGCAAGTGTCCCCCGGTCTCCGCTCTCTTCTTCTCCGCGCTGGGCTCAGAGTCCGGCTGGCTTCACTGAACTTCCTGTCCGGGGAACAGTAGAGGGCACTCTACTGTTTAACCTTCCTGCCGGGACAGGAAGTTCAGTGAAGCCAGTCGGACTCGGAGCCCAGCGCGGAGAAGAAGACAGCGGGGAGAGCGGGGACACGCACCGGCGGAAGAGGTATTGTATGGCAGCTAGCGTCGGTCATCGAGCATTCGAACACCGCTATCGACACACTCCCGACCCGCCGGCGATCGAGCAAAAACTTCCGCACGGACCAGTCGGTGGGAATCAATGGGAAAGATTGATTTTGGATGGAAATCGATCGTTCTGCCAGCGTTTGCGCAACGATTTCACAGCAGATTCGATCACAGTGATCGAATCTGCTGTATATCAGTGGGAAAATCGTTAGGTGTATGGGCCCCTTTAAGCCTGAGCATTATAAACAGTGGATGTAATATACATAGGGCTTGATTCACAAAGCAGTGCTAACCTACTTAGCACGTCTAAAGTCTTTAGATGTGCTAACCAGGGTGCTAAGTAGGTTAGCACTGGATTTCTCAATCAGATCACACGCAAAGTTTATGTGCGCAAAGTTTTTATGCGCGCAAAGTCCTATGTGCGCGCTAAGTCCCATAGGCTTTAATGGGCACTTTGCGCGGAGCGCCCTGCGCTCTGTGCAGTGCGCGCGTAAAGTTTTACGCGCGTAAAGTTTTGCGCGCGAAAAGCTCATTTAGACGTGCTAAAGGGGTTTTCACAGGCATGCTAACAGTTAGCACCACTTTGTGAATCAAGCCTATAACATGCTACTTTTGATAAAACTGCATGATACATTACTTTTCTTTCAGAGATCAGCTATTAAATATGTCCTATAATTGTGTAAATTTAGTGCAAGTTCAGTTTATGTTTATTTTAATTAACTTATTTTTTAACTACGGTCACATATTTTAGTTGTAGTGCTCAAACACACAAAATAAAAACACAATTTTATCAGTTGCTGTAATTGCAAGTAAACTCATAAATCCTTTATAAGAAATAAAAGAGAACTTCTGAATAACTGAGCTAATGTACTAGACAGAAAATCAGATAGATCTGTTGTTTTAAAAGATTACAGAAGTATGGGGTCTTCAGGACTAGAGACTGGAGGACTAGAGACTGGCAGTCTGTGCCCAACATGTGCCAAATACCAATAACATACTTCTTTCTTCTAAAAATCTTTGTTATCAATCCAAAGTGAGCTCCAGAAGAATGCATTGTGTTGTCTGTCTATCTTTCAGTCCATTAATAGTAAAAGCTACCAAATATTTCCTGGCAGATTACTTCAAAAATTCTGATATCTTATGTCAAGATATAATTATTATTACATATGATGATTTGCATCTTTGTTTAAACAAATGGGTTTGTAAGATTTCAACATCATAGTAACCAAGCAGCTCGCGGTGACCCAAACCACTAGGAATGTGTAGGGGGATAAAAGAGACCTAAAATCTCTCCTACTAATAAGCAATACTTGGTGAAATTTGCCTTCTTAAAACAGAAGGAAATTTGTAATAATTCAGCCATAAATTAACATTTGTGATTACCACAATGCACCACTACTGTTTTCGCTATCTCTTTTCGCCCCTGTAAGCCAGACAAGCATCTAGAACTGCTGGTGTACGGCAAGCCTATAGCTTTAAATATTACACAGCCACACCAACCCCACATTTAGACAGCCTGTTTCGGGCTTTTGGCCCTCTTCAGTACAATGACAGGGATTGATATGGCTGTATGGGATAGGACTAGTGTAAGAGACAGCGGAGCCGCCGCCAGAACGCACGTGGTGGCGGACTCCGCGTCTCAAACAGGGACCTCCGCAATCTTGCCGGCGGGTGGAGTAGGGCAGACGGCGGAGTCCCTGAGCTTGGCGGACTCCGCCGCACAGTTGCTGCCTGGGATGTCGCTCTCTCGCCGGCTCTGAGTCTTCGCATTACGCGCACACGCGTGAGGAGACAGGAACTTTATTCCTCCAGAAGGGGAGTCAGCTGACCAGGTCGGTCAGCTGACTCCAGCAGTAGTGTGGATTGGCTGGGGCTCTGGGGCGGCGCTGAGTAGCTCTCTGGCTACATATAGGACTTGCTGCTCAGTAGCAAGTTGTCTGCTGTCGTGAATACTTTGGTGTAAACGCTCAGACCTTAGCTCAGTCCCTAGGTTTTGATACCAAGGACGTCACACCTCAGTTAGGATTATATTGTATATTTATCTGTGTTTTGACTCTGGCTATCCCTGACTACTCTCTTCTCTTGCCGATCTTGTACCTCTACCTATCTGATTCAAAGTTGCCGACCCTGCCTGTATACCGACTCTGAATCAGCCTTCTGTTACTGTACTGTTGCCGTCTCTCTGTTGCCGAACCTCTGCTTGTCTGACCTTTCTCCCTCCAGTGGAACGTCTCCCACTGGTGGGCTATCTCTGAGGCTTGCCTCTCCGAGACGCCTGCCCTAAGCAGACGATTACTGCCTGGGACCGAGATTCCTCTTTCTGTCTGGCTTGAGGATCTCACACACAGTGTTCCCATTCAGAGGTAACCACACCTCTGAGGAATTACCACGTGGTGGATATTTCCACATATCGTGTGTTTCATTACTGTCTCATTGTCTATTATTGTGTTTGGCGTCCAGAGGTTAGTTGCACTCGTATTATTGGTGATTCTGCAGATCATTAATGATCGGGTGACATCTGTATTGTTGGCGATACTGCAGATCACCAATAATCGGATTCTCTCTGGTTGCTGACACCAATCGTTACAACTAGTACAACAGAGTAACCAAACAGTTTGGGGTGACCCAAACCATTAGGAATGTATAAGGGATAAGACAGAGAAACAATTAATTCTCCAAAATAAATTATACCAGGCTTATAAATCAAATATAGCCAAACATATTATGTAGTGTTTCTTATTTAAAAGGAACCTGAAGTTAGAAAAAAAAATACAAAATGCCCACCACCCTCAGTTCCTCCAACCAATAAGTGAGAAGTGTCGTGCTATTACAAAAATTGGATTGGAAACCTTGCAAAAAATGATAAAGATACTCTTATTCATTTAACTTTTTCTCCTACGTTTTCTCCTTGGAGATAATTATTCATCGCGTCTTCAAAAAAGCTTTTCAGCACTTTGCAATTGTAAAAGTACTAAAAAGTATGTGAAAAAATACTATCAAAATTATTATCAGTATTTGATGCTTGCTGATTTAAAATGCATGTTATTGACAAGGTGTAAAAATATTTATAGGACAACACATAGCAGTAAAAGTTAATTGAATAAGGGCCAATGTTTCCTTAGCTGATTAGATGAAAACGACAATATTCTAGTCAGCACCAACTTATATAGAAGAACTGAGGATTGCAAGTTTACCAAAACAAAAAAGGAAACAAACTAGCCCAGGTGCTTTGCTGAGTATTAGCTGAGGAGTACTAACAGACTATGGCCTCAATTCACTAAGCTTATCTCCTGTCTTTAATAACTCTTCTAGAGTTGTTACCATGGTTATAAGGCATGTAGTATTCAGGAAACATTTTACCTCAGGCAAACCTAAAGTTAACTCTTCTGTCTTTAAGTTAACTCTCCAATCCTTAAAATAACTCCAGAGTTAAAGACAGGCGTGTGAAAATAACTACAGAGGAGGTAAATTAACTACAGAGAGGGTAAATTAACTACAGAGGAGGTAAAATAACTACAGAGGAGGTAACTTAAGGAATGAAGAGATAAGATTACTCTCTTACTGTGTGGAGGTAAGTTTTCTCTTGCCTTATTATCTCCAGCATGATCTTAGTGAATTGAGGCCAAAGACAAAAAGGAAGACACTGATACTGATCATTATAACTGCCTGAAAACATTTTACATTTTATATGGATTTATTTTCTTGTATGAAGCAGAACCTCTGTTCCCATCATGTACAGCTAACAGCTGAAAAGAAAATGGCATTCTTCATATTGTACATTATTACTATCCAACTACCGGTAAATATTTTCAGAAAATCAATAGATTAAAATGTATTTGAAGAAACCATTTGAAGTACTGATATTTGTCTACACAAAACATAATAGTTGCACAGTCAACATGAAGTTCACTTGTGAATTCCAGAAAACAATGACTTGGTTACGAGAATTTTAGAAATCTTAAGATTTCCTAAGGGCAGTTGGTAAAATTACTTATTTGGTCTCTGGATCATCAGGAAGGAATGTTTATTTTGATGAATTAGCTGAAGGAATCTGTCTATATTTGAACTTTGGACCTCTGACTCAGAGCTGTTGTATTACCTTCAAGTCGTATCTTAATTTCCATGCTAGGCATGGGTACTGGACTATACAATACATTTGTAGCGTTTTCTAATGTATTATTCTTAGATTTAGGCACAGTGAAGAGTTTCCTGTGCTTACCTGTTAATGTATTTGTCACAATATGTGCTGATTTTAAACAAAGCTCAATGAAGCTTAGAGAGGAAATGTAATAAAATAGAAGAATGGAATACAAAATTCAGGATACCCATTTTGACGTTAATCATCCTGGTTTTAGCATCATAAACACTTCCTATATCTACAGTATACACAGTAAAACTTTGGATTTCAAGTATCTTGGTTTAAAGAGGAACTGTAACGACAAAACGGCCCCTGGGGGGTACTCACCTCGGGTGGGGGAAGCCTCAGGATCCTAATGAGGCTTCCCACGCCGTCCTGCGTCCCTCGGGGGTCTCGCTGTAGCCCTCCGTACAGCCGTGATGCAATATTTACCTTCCTGGCTCCTGCGCAGGCGCTCTGATGGCTGTCGGCGCCGAAGTAGGCGGAAATACCCGATCGCCGTCGGGTCTGCTCTACTGCGCAGGCACAAGTTTCCGGCGCCTGCGCAGTAGAGCGGACCCGACGGAGATCGGGTATTTCCGTCTATTTCCGTGCCGAAAGTCGCCACAGCGCCCCCGCTGGAGCCAGCAAAGGTAAATATTGAAGCTACAGTCGGCTCTGTCGCCGGCTGTTCGGAGGGCTGCAGCGAGACCCCTGTGGGACAGAGAACGGCATGGGAAGCCTCATTAGGATCCGGAGGCTTCCCCCACCCGAGGTGAGTACCCCCCAGGGGAGTGCATTGCAAGACAAGCAAAACATTTCATGACATTTTGACTCGATATGCAAGCAATGTTTTGATATACAAGTAGTTGTGATGACGTGACACGCATATACGTTCTGTATATACACATCATGTCATCACAACAGAGCCGATGGTTCTTCCCCCCTTGATGCTGTAGATTTCCTCCAATCCTCTAAGGGCCTATTCACACTTGAGCGTTTTGCCGGCTTTTCGGCAAAACGTTCAAATGCTAGCGCTTTTTAAAGCGCTAGGGTAATAAAAGTCTACGGGCCTGTTCTCATTTGGGCAATTTGCGCCAATCGCCGCGAATCACCCCAAAACGCTAAACGCAAACGCGTAGCCTGCACCATTTTCAGGCGATTTCCCAGCGATCGCGTTTTAGTGCTATAGAAGCGCAAAACGTGATCGCTAAAAAATCACCAAGTGTGAATGGTGATTTTTTTGGGCGTTAATCACCAAAAAATGATGGAGCAAAATGCTAGCAAACTCGCTAGCGTTTTGCGATCAGCAAGTGTGAATGGGCCCTAAATGGGCAGCACGGTGGCATAGTGGTTAGCGCTCTCGCCTTGCAGAGCTGGGTCCCCGGTTCGAATTCCAGCCAGGCCAACATCTGCAAGGCGTTTGTATGTTCTACCCGTGTCTGTGTGGGTTTCCTCCAGGCACTCCGGTTTCCTCCCACGTCCCAAAAAACATACAGATAAGTTCATTGGCTTCCCCCTAAATTGGCCCTAGATTATAATACAAGCACCACACGATACATCGACATATGACTAGGGTAGGGATTAGATTGTGAGCTCCTCTGAGGGACAGTTAGTGACAAGACAATATATACTCTGTACATCGCTGCATAATATGTCAGCACTATATAAATAAATAAGTAGCAAATGCAACTGTCATTGGATAAATTCCTTGTCAAAGCCACACTTAAAAAAGGTTGGGGTGAGCCAACAGATAGCAATGATTCTGTTAGTTATGGTGAAAGTCAATTTAACTTTATACAGTATTTTGTATTTTCCTAGAAATGTTTTTGGTTTGTGGAGCCAATCATCTGAGTTTTCAGTAATCCTTATGGGGAAATGTGCTTTGATGTAAGAATGCTTTGGATTACAGGCATGTTTCTGGAATAAATAATTGTTGCAAAGCAAGGTTCACTGTATTGCTGTATATTGGTCTTTCATCCTGCTCTCCTAGTGATGTTTAGACTAGGCTATGATATTACACAGCCTTCTGCCCCAGAGCACTCTGAGCAGGGGTGTAACTAGAAGTCCCTGGGCCCTCCTGCAAGAATTTGAGTGCCCCTCCACACCCTGGGGCCCAGGGACGGATCTAGGGGGGGGGGGGGCAAGCGGGTCTCTTGCCCCAGGCGCAGTTTGTTGAATTCTTAAAAAGGCGGAAAAATTTGGATGGGGAATGGCAGTTTAGGCGCCAACACCTGACCTTGCCCCAGGCGCAACTTGGGGCAACTTGGTCTAGATCCGTCCCGGCTGGGGCCTGCTCATGGCCGTTTTAGGGGGGCAGGAGGGGTCGCAGCATGAGGGGAGAGCTTGGTAGCACGTCGGTGGGGAGAGGGGATGCCCCCCCCCCTCACCTAGGACTCTCCCCTCTGCGTTCCCCTCCTGCATCTATATAAGTGTTAGCAGCGGTGGCAGCAGCTATAATTACCTCCATTCACCACCGGAGGTCGCCGATCTCCAAGGGCTTCACATTACTTTCACACTACTTCCAGTTTTAACAGGAAGTAATGTAAAGCCCTTGCAGATCGGCAACCTGGCGGGGCAGGGGCTGCTTCATATTGTTACGCCAGCGACTCTGAGAGACCAGGGGCTTGATTCACAAAGCAGTGCTTAGCACGCTTGTGAAAAGCCCCTTATCACGCTCAAACACAGTTTGGGCGTGATAATTAACACTCGCGCTCAAAGTCCCAAGTGTTGCGCGCGCACAGTGCGGTGTGCGTGAAATGTTGCATCGGGGTGTGACCTTAACGGTGCATGGTGCAACGTTAAGGTCGCACCCCATGCGACCTTATAGGGGTATCAAGTGCGCCATTTTGGTCGCACCACGATGCGACGTTTCGCTCGCACCATGCTGTGCGTGCGCAAAATTTTGCACTCGGGACTGCACGCGAACTGATTTTCAAAACGGTGCTAACCTAGTTAGCACCCTACTTTACACGCCCAAAGTCTTTAGGCGTGCTAACTAGGTTAGCACCTCTTTGTGAGTCAAGCCCCAGGTGTTTTTGCACACTTCAGAACACACAGCAAACATACATTCTGCAGTGATAGACCTTGCCAGCAGTAAAGATGTTGCCACATGTGATAAAACAAAGAATGCAAATTAGGATAAAAAATGGATTTAACCACGGGAAAACTGCTCACATCAGCAGCACGTCTCTACAACAATCAAATCTGTTGGTGAACTTGTTTCACAAAATACTAATTTCTAAAGCTTGGGTAAAAAAAAAATTAAAATAATATTTTATGGTTTATGTTCCAACTAGTGATAAACAATAGTAGCCATTTACTTTTGACCATAATTTTCACAAAAATGGTACATTGTCTCACAGATAAGAATATGGGCATAAGAAAACATTTTTGCATAGATGAGAATGCACACAAAAATATACGAACATATAGACACGTTTTCTAAAACGACATTGAAGTCAACAGGCATGAGAAAAGATATCTGAGAATATTTTGTAAACATATGGGCATGTGGGAGTCCAGTTTGACAAAATACATCAACATAGACATGAGAAAACAGGCTTTGAAGAATCCATTTTGTTTGCACAAAAATGTTGCATCTGGTGAAAATATACATTTCAATGCAAATATACTTTCCAGCTCATCCCTACCTTGCTTCAACAAGTGCTTCTTGCTTATAGAATAATCAGTGCAGTTCACTTACATTGCTACAAAATGCATTCTAGTAGGCAGTACATTTTCATTCTAAAATTATGTGCTTAGATCAGAAGCTTCAAACTACTGTATTTTACCCATGCCACACATGAACTTCTTGCAGTTTAAGTTTAAACAGCAAAAGAAGAATTTATTGAACCATGGACACAACAGCTCTGCTCAGTCATGAAGTATATATTATAGTAAGTGTTATACAAAGCTCTAGGTAGTTCAGTAAATAAGATTGTATAGCACCAGTCTCTAGGTCTTAAACATGCTTTATCAAGGCTCAATGTACATTCCTGGTGGTTCTGGTCAACGTGAGCTATCTGGGTACACTTTATAAAGCTCATAGATAGAAAATGAGATTCCAGTGCAGTAGAGTACATGGGTCACCTTTGTGAATATCAGAACACACAGGCATTAATTTAATTTATAAACCGAACAATAATTTATCTAGAAGTTGCCCAATATGAGTGGTCCAAACAATCTTTGACACATCTACGCATATCTTAGTTTTCCAAAAAATTGATCGTCAACTTCATGCAATGTTTGGAAACAAGCCATCATTTTATCTAGAAGAAACAGATTTCCTGATGTCAGTTTTTGTTCATAGCAGAAAGCATGAAACTACTAATTCTCTAACTGCTTGGCAACTTAAATTGTAGCAAGTCTCTAAGAGCATATTGTAATATCATCCCTGTGCATGCTTAGCATGCCAAAAAAAATGTGCTTGCACTATTTTACTGTCTTACAAAATTTTATATTTTATAACTATTTTATTTGCAAAAAAAAAGAAAAAAAGAAAAAACAAGACAGGTATACTATACATCATGATGCAAATTGACACACGGACCACTCGCTCAATCGAGGAACAATAAATCACTAGTAACTAGCACATTAAATACTAAATACCATCCGGTCAATTTCTATATCAACTGGTACCTACTAAAGAGGTCTAAAGAAATAGAATGATATAAATATAAATCCTATATTTATAAATAAACATATCACAGTAATCAACACCCCCCCCCCCCCCCCCCACAAAAACAATTAAAAAAAAAAAACAGATTTTGCTGTAGCCAAGGAAAGCTTTAGAATCTGTGTGGCCTGGAACGTCAATTGCTCTGTACAGCAAACAGTACACATCCCAAGGGCCTTTCCACCCCCCGAAAAATAAAAGTATGGAAATAAAGAAAACAGGCGTGCTATGCAGGCCTCTAACCCAGTCTCTGTTCATAATTCACATTCCAGAAGTCTTACACCTTGTGGAAATGAGCCTCTCTCTCATGAACCAATGCTGTCAAATGTTCCATCGATCTCATGCATCTAAGTCTGTGGACAACATCTTCCACTCTGGGTGGGGATCTCCTTTTCCAGAAAGAAGTGATTGTCAACCGAGCAGCTGTTAATAAATGATTCTAAAGCAAGTTTTTTTTTTTTTTTTGTGTGTGTTTGTTGTACTAAGTACTATTTTATTTATATATAATTAGTTAAATGTGCCAAAAGACTGAAAAAAAGAGATACGCAGCCTGCCTAAAATGTGAGGCCTTGTTCACATCATATGCGCTGCCATGCACATTTCGGCAGCGTGTATGATGTGCTACATGCAAGAACGTCAGAAATGCATAGACAGCACTTCTGCCATTCCCATCATATGTGCTGTGCAGCAGTGCAATGCGCACACTGCTGCATGCATTTTTTTGGGAAGTGCAATGCTGACCCATGGACAAAAATGTACGATTATAGCAAATGCACTGCCCACTCTGGTTAGCTGTTAATGGTCCAGCTTAGATGTGAATTGAGCCTAACGCTGAATATTTTTTTTCTTATGTGGATAGTAATATTTTCAGCTAGGGGAAGTTTCCAAAGAAACTATATGTGCAGTTTGCTTACATCAGCTTCCCCTCTTCTTAAATTGAACCACAATTTAAGGGGTGGGGGGGGGGCTTCAAACATACAATCAACCATGTTTCTTGTTAAGAATAATAAAAAAATATATATAGACGTAGCTATGGGTTTTCACCAAATTATCCAGCAAAGGATAATGGGCAGTGAACTATATTGCTGCCTAATAGCCACCATGTCATGACCCCTGACCTAACTAGAGACAAAGAAAACAGAGTTTCACAGGCAGAAGGCGAGCTGTGATCAATGTCTGGAGTAGTTGTGGTTCATAACCAACTTGGAATAGGTGGAGGTCTGGGGAAGAAGTTATAATAAGCAGAGGTGAGAGCAGGCTGCAAATCTAGCTAGAGAGGTGCAGGCAGAGTTCAATCTTATTGGAGGTAACAAGTTACTTAGAACAGGTGGAGCTCAAGCAGGAACAGAAGAGACTTGCCGGATCACAACAAATATCAGATACTAGTGGAACTAAAGGGACAGAGGTAGAAATAAACTAAGAACTGTAGAGTACACAGAAGTGTCCTGCTCTGTGAGGTGCCTTCAAGTAGCCTCACTGACATCTTATGACATACCTGTGCATGCATATGTACATTAATGAGCCTTGACTTTGATACCTTGGCTTGTAGTGAGAGGGTGTGCCCACTCTCGCAGGTGGACTGGAATATTTTTTCATCTAAATATTATTTGGTCTACAGATAGAGAGATTTTTTTTTTTTTACATTTGAGAAGTATCCCCTTTCTGGAAAAAGCATCAATCATTTACAATGTCCAGCTACTAACAGCAGCACAAAGAGAAGTGATTGATAACCCTTAAGAAACCAGTAAGGCTGCTGCTTGTTCAACATCCTGCCTTTGCCTCTACATTTTCCGTTGCAACATGTTTAGACATTACAGATGATATTTTCTTCACAGTTAGTTTGGTTAAAAAAAGACATTCGTCCATCAAGTCAAGGAAAAGTAAATAAATAAACTCTGCTGGGAATTACCCTGTAATTATAGCACTGGATGTCCTACAATGCAAGGAAGTCATCCAAGCCTGCAGGTTTAGAATTTACCATAACTACTTCCTATGGTAAACTATTTCAAATTGTAACCACTCTTACTGTAAAGAATGCATTCCTAAATAGAACAAAAAAATACTTCTATATGCAGATCATGTCCCCTCATTCGTTGTATAAGTCTAGGCACTAAAAGCTCATATACCAAGCTTTCAAATTGCTCTCTGATGTATTTATACATGTTAACCACTTCCCCTCTGCTGAGACGAGTAACTAAGCCCCTGCAAAATGCCACAACTCTGTGCATTGGCGTAGGTACTACGTCCCTTCCGCCACGCCCCCCCCCCCCCCCCCCGCTCGCAACCCCCATCACCCCCCCGCGTTCGGTACCGCCGCTCATTACCGCCTATCGTTAGCCGCTAGATCAATGAATGGGAAAACAAATCCCATTCATTGATCTAAGTTCCCCTGTGAATGGCCACAGCCATCTATGCAGACGGCTCTGCCATTCATAAATCCCGCCTACGTAGTGCTTCCATTTCCGTACTAATAGTATGGTAAGCTGAAGTCACCACTGAGGACATCTTATGGCCAAAGTGTAATATTACATCCCCCTTTTTTTTTAGTTAATCATCACCAGTTACCTTTTTTTTTTTTTATTAACCCCTGACCTTCCACACTCCCCTATAGTTATCATTTTTTATTTTTTATTTAAAAAAATTACAAATAAAAAAAAAACATAAATAGTTACCTTAGGGACTGAACTTTCTTAATATGTATATAAAAACTGTATACTACAATTACTTTATAAATTATGGGCTTGTAATTAGGGATAGACTAAAAATGCACCTTTATTGCCAAATAAAATATTGGTGCCATACATTGTACTAGGGAACATTTTTAAACATTGCAATAACCGATACAAATGGGAAAATAAAATGTGTGGGTTTTAATTAAGGTAGCATGTTTTATTTTGAAACTATAATGGCCGAAAACTGAGAGATTAATTTTTTCAATTTTTTTCTTATTATTTCCATTAAAACTGAGTTTGAATAAAATAATTCTTAGCAAAAAGTACCCCCCAAAGAAAGCCTAATCAGTGGCGAAAAAAACAAGATATAGATTGTTTCGTTGTGATAAGTAGTAATAAAGTTATAGGTGAATGAATGGAAGGAGCGCTGACGGGTGAAAATTGCTCTGGTTTTTTTAAGGGGAAAAACCCTTCGAGGTGAAGTGGTTAAAGAGACTCTGAAGTCTCTTAAAAATCATCTTTTTTATTATAAAATCCTGTGTAATATGATAGCCCTACCTAAACCTACCTAAATCCCCCCAAACTCCCCAGGGGGCAATCCGAGCAGCGCTTCCGTGAGAGGCAGGGCTATGAGCCGCAGCTCTGCCTCTCAGTGCGTCTGTCAGCCCGGATCGCCGCCTCTCCCCCGCCCCTCTCAGTCTTCCTTCACTAAGAAGGGTGGGGAGAGGTGGAGATCCGCCACTGACAGACGTGTGTAGAGGCAAAGCTACAGCTCATAGCTCTGCCTCACACGGAAGTGTACAGGGCAGCAAAATCCACGACCAAGAAAGTCGTGGATTTTGTGGGGGAGAGGGAGGGGGAGTTAGGGGGGATTTAAATAGATTTCAGCGGCGGGGATGCGGTGGTTTAGGTAGGACTATCATATTACACAGGCTTTTATAATAAAAAGATGATTTTTAAGTGACTTCATTGTCTCTTTAATCATGTCACTTATTAGGTGTCTTTTTATCCAAGCTAAATAAACCCAGTTTGTCCAACCTTTCTTGGTAAGTGATATCCTTATATCCTGTTCTAGTATGTCAATGCCCGTCCTATACTATATGTGTGGTAGAAAGGATAAAAGGGGGCTGCCGTGTAGTGTAGTTAAAAGTATTTATTCTAATAATTTATTAGAATAAATACTTTTAACTACACTACACGGCAGCCGCCTTTTATCCTTTCTACCACGCACTTGCTTGTCAGCTCACAAACTTACCTCCAGGTGCCTGCTGCTTGCTTGTGCAAAACACGCAGAGTGGAGTTTCTCTCAGCCATTACTCCTCACACAAACAGTCAGTTCCTGGCTCCAAGAGCTCCTGCAGCCTGTGGCTTACAAGTGTAAAGCATACAGAGCTGCGTGGAGTATTATAGGCACAAACCTGATCGCTCCTGCACATCCAAGACACCTCTGTGCAGACACTCCTATGCATAAATGCGGCCGCCTATTAGTGTTTGGCGAACAGTGTTCGCCACTGTTCGGGTTCGCCTGGATTTTGGCCTGTTCGGGTTCGGATCGGCACCCACCGAACACCTCATGGTGTTCGGGAGGGTGCTCGGCCACGCTGCCCGAACCCAAACAGGCCTTCTTTGTTTGGCCAAACACAGCCATGTCCGGCCGAACAAAGCCCCCTATAGGGTCCCAGCATAAATGGAGAGCATGCCCCGAGCGTGGGGGGGGGGGGTCGGAAATGCCCCCCAACCCTCGCCGCTAAGCTCTCCCTTCTGCTGGACCCCATAAATTGAGATAGAAGTCCCCAAAGTACCTGGCAGGAGAAGGGCAGGAAGCGGGCAGCCGGAGATCGTAGGCGCTAGTATCATCTGGTACCTCCGCCCTCTCTCTGACGCACTTCCTGTTTACATTTGTAAGTCGCGTCAAGATAGAACAGAAGTACCGCGATGACGCGTACGAGGGTACGTGTCATCATGTAGGGACCAGCAGAAGGGAGAGCTTAGCGGGGAGGGGTGGGGGGCATTTCCGCCCCTCCCCCCCCCCCCGCGCTCGGGGCATGCTCTCCCTTTATGCTGGGACCCTATAGGGGGCCCCAAAGGGAGATATTCTGGGGGCCCATTAACTTGCATTGGGTTCAGGGTTCGGCCCGAACATGCCGAATATCGGGGGCATGTTCGGCCGAACCACCCCGAACCCGAACTTCTGGATGTTCGCCCAACACTACCGCCTATAGCGGTAGGTAGCATCTGCAAGGAGTGGAAATACATCTGATCCAGGACTGAAGTTCAGTGGACGGAGAAGCATATGTGCCAGTACATCTTGTGGAGGAAGATCGCTGGAAAGACCTGGTCCCCGATTCTGAGTGGGACAAAAGCTCTTCAGCCGACCAACCCATATGGGCTAATCGGCAAGAATCTCAGGTGAGATTATACCACGGTTGGCTAACCAGTTTTCTCAAATTGTCTATTGAGTGCGCTCTCCCCCTCCTTTTCCCCCGTTGTCCTTTACAGATTTATCTTATATGGTGTTCTGCAGTTGGCTCATCCAAGGTGCATGACCTTACATATAACTACAACTACATTCGATTTCTTCTGCCATCTGTCTGTCCATATAGCTATGCTGTTGAGATCCTGTTGATTATCCTGCTTAGTGTGAAGAATAGCGAAGCCGCCGCCGCGCAGAGCAG
This sequence comes from Hyperolius riggenbachi, assembly GCF_040937935.1. NCBI lineage: Eukaryota > Metazoa > Chordata > Amphibia > Anura > Hyperoliidae > Hyperolius > Hyperolius riggenbachi. Next base: position 362,478,165 of record NC_090649.1, on the reverse strand, counting down.
CATGGCGGCGGCCTCCGCTTCTCAGCCGGCGGTTTCTGAATCCCATATGGAGCCACCGACGCAGAGCAGGGCAGTCACCGCTGAGGCTGATAGTATGACAGCGGGTCCCGCTACTCAGCCGGTGGACTTCCGTGTGCGGGCGTGCGCTGACTGGGGACCTGGCCTCTCTGAGATTCAGAGACAGAGGGTCATGCGCACGCGCGCGAGGCGGCAGGATATTTATTCTTTGAGAAGACGGGTCAGCTGATCCGCCGATCAGCTGACCCTAGCCAGCCAATCACATGCTGACTTCAGGTCCAGCCCTCTGAGCGGGCTGGTGGAACTGGCCTTCTGCATTTAAGCCCACAGATGTAATTTGCTCACTGTCTGCTGTCGTGAATACTTTGGTGTAAACGCTCAGACCTTAGCTCAGTTCCCGGGTGTTGATATCAAGGACATCACACCTCAGTTTAGGATTGTATTGCATATTTATCTGTGTCTTGACTTTGGCTATCCCTGACTACTCTCTCCTCTTCTTGATTTTGTACCTTTGCCTATCTGATTCTTAGTTGCCGACCCTGCCTGTTAAATGGACTCTGAATCAGCCTTCTGTTCTTGTACTGCTACCCTCTCTCTGTTGCCGAACCTCTGCCTGTTTTCTTTTCTTTTCCCCAGTGGTACACCTCCCACTGGTGGGATATCTCTGAGGCTTGCCTCTCCGAGACACCTGCCCTAGCAGACAATTACTGCCAGGGGCTGAGATCCCAATCTTCACCTGGGCCGAGGATCTCACACACGGGGTTCCCATTCAGAGGTAACCACACCTCTGAGGAATCACTGTGTGGTGGATATTTCCACAGTCTTGTATATTGTACTTTGTTGATTGTTATTCTTTTGCTACTGTATCCAGAGGTTAGTTGCACTTGCATTATTGGTGATTCTGCAGATCATCAATAATCAGGTGACATCTACATTATTGGTGATACTGCAGATCACTAATAATCAGATTCTCTCTGCTTACTAACACCGATCATTACACTTAGTATTTATAATTCTGCATTCATATGTATCGTCTGTAAAGATGGTGGCAACATTGCTCCGTATTCTATCTGCTAGAATATTAATAAATACTGTACATTGCAAAGGATTTGAACTAGCACTTACCCTTGTGGGACCCCACTGATAGTTTCCCATTTTGAATATGACCCATTTACCACCACTCTTTGCCTTCTGTGCCTTAACCAGGTCTTAATTCACATACACACATTTTTCCTAGACCCTGTATCTTTAGTTTCTGCACCAGGCTATCATGAGGAACAGTACCATAACCCTTTGCAAAATACAAATACACTTCATCCATGGCTTTCCCAAGATATACATTTGCATTTACCACTTCATAAAAGCTGAGCATGTTGGTGAGACAAGACCTGTCTTTAGTAAACTCATGTTGATGAGCTGAAGTGATACTATTCTGTGCTATAAAGCTGTGTACTGCATGCCTTAGAATACCTTCAAAACAGTTTACAACCAAAGAAAGTTAAGTTTACTGGTCTGCAGTTTTCCAATTCTGATTTTTTTTCCATTTATAAATAAAGGGGAGAACATCAGTTGTATGCCAGTCATAGGGAACTGACCCGCTTGAAAGATAAGAAAGTGGCCTATCGATAACTGGAGGGTTGACACCATCCAGGCCAGGTGCCTTATCTATCTTGATTTTATCTAAGTGTGCCTTTATACCTTCCTGCATTAGACAATTCATGCTGAAAGAAGTAAACTGGAAACAACCTAGAGCTGTGTTATGACTGAGACAAGGGCATTATCTTAGTAAAGACAGAAGTAAAGTATGCATTAAGAATTTCAGTTTTAGCTTGTTCTTATGCTGGATCCACCCGGTGCGTTCGCGCACTCGATTTCCCGCTCGATTCCCGTCGATTCGTTTATTTCCAACATGTTCGATTTGGATTTCGATGGATCGTTAGGTCGATTCGGCATACTTTGCATGCGAATCGACCTAACGATCCATCGAAATCCAAATCGGACATGTTGGAAATAAACGAATCGACGGGAATCGACGGGAATAGAGCGGGAAATCGAGTGCGCGAACGCACCGTATGGATCCAGCATTACACAATTAAGTCAACCGGCTGATCTTAAATTGTCAGCCTTCCTCCTTTCTGATTTTATGCATTTGTTAAGCTTTTTTTGGATTTAACTTTATGTCACTAGACACTTGTTCTCCAGCTTCCAGTTTTGCAAGTCAGACTACCTTTTTACAATTTTTGTTACATTTTCTACTGCAATATGTTCAGCCATTGCAGATGATATCATTTTCTTCATTCTCATTAGCAAACTGGGATGTAAAATTGTATGTATTGAATTCAGTGCTAAAACTGGATTTTCTATAAACAATATTTATAGATTGAACACTCAATTTCTTAAAGATTCTTAAAAGGGTTCTGGGAGGAGGGGGGGGGGGGTGTTAAAATACACATAGAGATGGCTCAAACCTCCAATTTTAGGTTTGTGAACATCGAAAGCGAATGCAAATATTTGCATTCGCGTGAACCATGCGAACCGCTATAGACTTCAATGGGCAGGCGAACTTTCAAAACTACAAACACTAATTCTGGCCACAAAAGTGATGGAAAAGATGTTTCAAGGGGTCTAACACCTGGAGGAGGGCATGGCGGAATGAATGAAGCAACAACCTTATTATCTTGGGTCAGGTGTGCCCCCAACACTCATATAGCTGGTCATTGCTGCATTGTGATACGCAAGCCCCTTCACCACGGCAAGGTAACGATCATGAAGGGGAATTGACACATGTACATGCCATGCACAAAATCATGTCAGCATGACCCCGAACAGACCTTCCGGGTGGCCTGCCTCTGCCTGTTGTTTTATCCATATTGGGGGGAGATGAAGTGAAAGGTATGCACTGACTGCTGGTATATAAAACAGCATGCAGTCACACAGATGTAGTGAAAGGTATGCAGTGACTGCTGGTAGAATAATGTGCAGTCACACAGGTGCAGTGAAAATGGATGCACCGACTGCTGGTATAAAAAACAGCATGCATTCACACAGATGCAGTGAAAGGTATGCAGTGACTGGTATTATAATACAATGTGCAGCAGTCACCAGGGTCGGTGCTACTATAGAGGCAAACCCGGGCCCCGACCTCTGCTTGGGCCCCAGCAGCGCCGACCCTGCAATATTTTACCCCCCCCGACCCCCCTTCCTGCTCGCACTGCTCCCCGGGGCCCTGCTGCAAGTATATTAGAAGCCATACTCACCTTATCCCCATTGGGTGAGCCGGCGGCAGCGGCTGCACTCAGAGACACTCTATCTCCCTCCCACTCTATGACCCGGCGTGTGTATACACATGACGTGCTGGGTCATAGAGTGGGAGGGAGACAGAGTGTCTTCGAGTGCAGCCACTGCCCGCCCGCTTACTTGACGGAGATAAGGTGATTATGGCTGCTAATATATTTGCAGCAGGGCCCCGGGGAGCAGAGGGGCAATGGAGGGGCCTCAACGATGAAGTTTGCCCCAGGGCCACAGGGCCCCTGGAACCAGCCCTGGCAGTCACACAGGTGCAGTGAAAAGGTAGGCACTGAATGTGCTGGGCCTGGCACAGTATAGCAGTTAGCAAAGGCCAGCTGACAGTCAACTGGGTTGTCTCACCCTAAAATGTTCTTTTTGGGTTGCAGCAACTTCTCTCTTGGTGTGAACCTTGCTCTTCTCCACGCCTTCCTTATATATTTGTTGGGATACCCCCGGGCTCTGAATCTTTCTGCCAATTTGGTTGCTTTGATTTCGAATTCCTCATTATTTGTACAGTTACGTTTGATCCTCAGAAACTGTCCAATCGGAATGCCACGTCTTGTAGCGCTTGTGTGATAAGAGGAGTAGTGTAGAAGGCTATTAACTGCTGTTTCTTTTCGATATAATGTTGTGTTCAGCTGTCCATCAGATCCCTTAACCTCCTTGCCGGTTATCCCGAACACAGTCCAGGGTAACCTGCGCAGGAGGATTTCTCAGGCCCCGCTGGGCCGATTTGCATAATTTTTTTTTCCTACACGCAGCTAGCACTTTGCTAGCTGCGTGTAGTACGCGATCGCCGCAGCTCGCCGCCGATTTGCCGCTACCCGCCGCGCCGAGCCGCCCCCCCCCCCCCGCCCCAGACCCCTGCGCAGCCTGGCCAATCAGTGCCAGGCAGCGCTAAGGGGCGGATCGGGATTCCCTCTGACGTCACGACGTCCATGACGTCGGTGACGTCATCCCGCCCGGTCGCCATGGCGACCGGGGAAGCCCTGCAGGAAATGCCGTTCTCAACAGGATTTCCTGCATACTCTGATCGCCGAAGGCGATCGGAGTGGGTGGGGGGATGCCGCCGCTCAGCGGCTATCATGTAGCGAGCCCTGGGCTCGCTACATGATTTAAAAAAAAAAAATTTTTAAAAGTGCGGCGCTGCCTCCTTGCCGGATTTTTTAGAACGGCAAGAAGGTTAAGAATCTTGATATCCAAGAAGTGCACTTCACTCTGGGAGACATCAAAGGTAAGGTGTTAAAATGAACCTCCGGACTAAAAATCGACTCAGCAGCACTGAAAAGGCTTGGTGTTTCTTTAACAGTTTCACAGCATCAGAACTTTGTTTCTCTTATACAAGCCTCATTTTTAGCTGCACAGAAGAAAACTGCCCGGGCTTTTTTCCCCTGATGCTGTGCAAAGCAGGATGGGATTTCTTATGTTGTTGTTCTCGTTCTGCTGTTTTGGTGCAATTTTTTTTTTTTACATTTTGAATTTGACATTTGAAGCCTAGCGTGTGCAGCTGGGAGGGGTGATCAGGACACAGGACAGTTGGAACTGTGTCTCCTGCTCCTTGTCACCTCCGTTCAACCAAAAAGATGGCTACCCCCATGACAAAGATGGCAGCCCCCATGAATCACAAACATTTGCCTGTTCTTTTAAAACAGGGTGGGTAAGATATTATATTACCTATTTATTCTAATTAACATAACTAATGTAACTTGATGACAGTATGTTTGTTTAGGCTGAAGTTCCCCTTTAAGATTGTTGTTATTCAGAATTGTTACAAATTCCTCAAACAGGTCAGCACTACCCTGCCACAATATGAAGATGTCGTCGATAAAACAATGCCACCCCACAATAGCGGGGTGGAATTGTTCCAGCGACAACACCCACACATATTCCCTCTCCCACCACCCCAAAAAGAGGTTGGCCACCGAGGGCGCACACCTAGCCCCCATTCTGTGTCGATTATCAGTTGTTTCTGTGTCCAGGAAGTACTTAACTGCTCTAAGGCCTTGTTGGTGGGAGATATTGGAATAAAGACTTTCCACGTCACAAGTAACCAGGAGGTCTTCTTGACCAGCTTGGATACCAATTAATTTTGTTATAATATCAGTAGAGTCACGGATGTAGGATTCAAGGGATACAACATAAGGCTGTAAGAAGAAATCTATGTAAGCACAACATTTCTCGTTGAGGCTTCCCATGCCCGATATTATGGGCCTCCCCGGTGGACACTGCTTGTTCTTATGTATTTTGAGTAGAATATTAAAGATTGGTGTCACCGGCTGTTCGACCGAAAGATCTTTCTTTCTTATAATATTTTCTTCTAATCCTAGCTCTAACAAGGTTTTCATTTCTCTCTGTTATGCCTCCATCGGATTACCTACAAGTTTTTTTATAAAAACGGGTATCATTCAATTGTCTGTATGCGTCCTTCTCATAGAGATTTCTTGGCGAAACCACCACGTTTCCCCCCTTATCAGCCTCTTTTATTATGATATCTGGTCTATTGCTAAGCTCCATCAGGGCTCTTCTCTTGTCCCGAGTTTGATTATTGGTTGATTTATTGTTATTTCTACTACAACTAATCTGCTGTAGTTTGGCTGACACTATGCCAAAAAAGACCTGTACTTGGGGGCAGGAATTAAATGCAGGTAAGTATTTGGAGGCTGGCCTAAATCGAGTGTTTGTACTCACCACTGCACTGTCGGTTTGCTCATACAGTAGAGACATCAGGTCCATAAAAATCGTTTTATCTTGTTCCTCAAGACCCATCTCATCAATCATGGAGGTTTGAGGGTCTTGGGTATAATATAACTTTTTAAGAACTAGTTTCCTTCAGAAGAAATACTATAAAGATCTTTTAGCATATTAAACAGGTCATATCTATTCATTGGGGGAAATGTTAAGTCCTTTTTCAAAAGATCCTGTTCAGCACATGTCAAAGGGGTATCAGACAAGTTAATGATGTTAAAGAGTAACTGTCAGGCTGCAAAAGCTAATTTAAACCTCTATTCTCCTGTGTTAAACAGTTTAGAAGCAAGCCAAAAAGGCGATACTAAAGTTAAAAATCTCTCTTACTTTTGATGTGTGCTGACAGCAAGGCTCTGTATTCCCAAGCTCTTAAAAGGACGAGAGGCCGCATAACATACAGCAAAGCATTCTAGGGCCCTCCCCTCGGCTGCTAGTGAGAAGTTACAGGGTCAAGTTACAACAGCATGTAACTCAGTCCAGAGCACAGCACTGATAAATCTCAGGGCAGAGTACACTGCAGGAGTCCGCTATTGTTCCTAGCCACATGGCTAATTAATATTCACTGCACAGTAGTGTTATTCATTATGAGGTTTTCTGTGAGTGGAATCATCAGGAAGCAGGGAGGATATGACATCACATTTGGCTTCATAGGAGACAGACAAACATGGAACCTGCCATGAGCTGTCAGGAGCATCATTCTCTGCAAATACTATATAAAAATTCTGTGAAGTACAAACGTGGACAGTGAAATGCATATGTAATGTAAGTACAGCCAATATTTATCTACTGATATATGTGTTTATTTTCTCTGAGACCTTATACCTAACAGCTCCTCTTTAAGTACCTCATTGTTGCTCCTCGAACCGCTTGCTCCTCCATTGGTTTTATGCTTCTTTCCTACTTGACGTGGATCCAACCGTATATCATCTAATCTTCCTAGATGATGAAGTACACAATTTTAAATGTCAGACTCAGTGAATTCCCTAGAGTCAGAGATATACCCCCTTGGGGGGTCTCCACGTCCCCCCTGGGGTGTCTGTGGAGTGGGTAGCCTTTTAGGCTTATGTGGTTTTTCTGGTATTTTAGGGAAGTTCTTGCCTCGCATGTTGTTTTTATGTTTCCAGAGATAAGCTGTAGTGCTGGCATAGTGCTTTCTATCTCTTAAAGGCTTCTTTTTTTTGTTTTCTATCAAATCTATTTCAAGTTTTTTTAGGTCATTTTTAAGTTTTTCAAGGAAGGGTTCTACAAGGGTCCTCTGATCATATTTTGTCAGTTGTTTCAAAAGATCAGTATTTTTATTTTTCAGATTGATCAGTAGTTCTTTATGCAAGTTAATTAGCATCTGGATAATTATACTGGCACATTTATTTAGTTCTGCTGCTTCCCAGATCTTTTTGTGTTTATCTTCTAACTGCCATGAAGGGAAAAGTTGAACCCTCAAACCTCTGGGGTCGATCCCCTACTTATCATAATGTTGCAAACTCTTTATGTTCCACCAGATCTTGACATAATGAACAAGTGTATCCCTGATCAGTCCACATAAAGTCCTAAAATCCTCAGGTAATGAGTTTTCAGCTGAAGATTGTTTACTCCGAAACACTTCACTCAACTTTTCACTCCAATTCTGCTCAAAAGCATCAATAAAGCTGTAAGCCATGATTAATAAAATTATAATGCTGCTCAGAAAAGAGACAAAAGACAGTCTCACATTAGACATGATTAACCCAAAGAACAAGGAGCATGCATAATTAAGCAAATAATTTTGCTATAATAATAATGGTTTAAAGAGATGGGGGGTAGGTAGCAAAACCTGACAACAATATCTGCAACAAAAAAAGGGAACGAGACACCCCATATAACCACAAAAAAATAGGTAACAAGAAGCAGGAAATAATTGGTCCGAGAACCAGGAGTAAATGCAAATATACTTTATTGATACCAACTACAAAAATATAAAAACAAGCCGTGCTCAAGCCGAGGCCCCTAATATCCAATACAAATAGCCAGAGCCCTGCGTAATCAATGTACAACTATAAAGTGATGTATCTTCCCTTGTTAGGTAGCAGTGAAAAAAGGTTTATCACTCAGTGTCAGGATATAGTATGAATAAACAACTGTGTTAAATAGACACTGTACTGCTGGGCGCTTCCAAGGAAAAAGACACACAAAATAATAAAAATCATATAACAATACTCCCTACATCTGCAAAACAAGTTAAGGTGCAAGTGCTAAATATATAATATTTTTTAAGGAAGAGGCATCAGCTATGCAAAAATAGGTGAAAAAAACGCTAATAAACCTTGAGTCAAACAACAACCAGTGTTAAATTGAGCCAAAGATGCTCTAAGAAGTTATACTTGTGCTGCAATGGAAATAGGAAGTAAATAGAGAGAAAGGTAAGACAAGCAACATAAGACGTGGGCAGAAGTAGTGAGGTATGGAGGAGCAGATGGAAGGAGAGCAAAGGCACAAGGCTCACCAGATTCATCGGTATGAGGGCTTGAGGACGGCTTCGGAGGCGCTCCTGCGCCTGTCCGACTAGTTCCGCCGAAGCTGCGAGGGGACAACTATCTGGAGGAGCTGGCGCTGTTTAAGTAAAGCCCATGGACGTGGCCGCGTCATTGGCTTAACCCCGCGTGCCGTCTGACTTCAGCATGCCGGGTCAGCCATGCTTATAGAATACAATTAGACGCATAATCCCTAAACTAGTAATTCGCCATCATGTGGATAAAAGGAAGATTGCACGCAAAAAGAAAGGAAAAAAGGAGTTAGGGCGCCATCATGTGGGCAAGTTTAACCACTTGCCGACCGCACACTCATAACGTGCGTCGGCAAAGTGGCAGCTGCAGGACCAGCGACGCAGTACTGCGTCGCCAGCTGCAGCCTAATTAATCAGGAAGCAGCCGCTCGTACGAGCGGCTGCTTCCTGTCAAATCACGGCGGGGGGCTCCGTGAATAGCCTGCGGGCCGCCGATGGCGGCTCGCAGGCTAGATGTAAACACAAGCGGAAATAATCCGCTTTGTTTACATTTGTACGGCGCTGCTGCGCAGCAGCGCCGTAAGGCAGATCGGCGATCCCCGGCCAATCAGCGGCCGGGGATCGCCGCCATGTGACAGACCACATCCTGTCACTGGCTGCACAGGACGGATAGCGTCCTGTGCAGCCCGGAACACCAGGGGGAGGCAGCAGGTAGGAGAGGGAGGGGGAATTTCGCCGCGGAGGGGGGCTTTGAGGTGCCCCCCCCGCCACCCACAGCAGGCAGGAGAGATCAGACCCCCCCAGCACATCATCCCCATAGGGGGGAAAAAAGGGGGGCAATCTGATCTCCCTGCCTGCACCCTGATCTGTGCTGGGGGCTGCAGAGCCCACCCAGCACAGATCAATCAAACCAGCGCTGGTCCTTAAGGGGGGGTAAAGGGTGGGTCATCAAGTGATTAAAACTGCAGTGCAGATAAAGAGCAATAGAGGACAGATGCAGACACACCAAACCCTCAGAATGAGAAAAGCTGTAGTGAAGAAATAGTACAAAAAGCTATATACATATACATTTTATGCTGTCATAAATCGAGTTATCATAACAAATAACCAAATATATATAAGTATTACTTTCAATATAATACAACATGATTAAAAATAGAAAGACGGAAAGACGGAGCTTTCAATATATCACTAGAAGTAGTGCACAGTAAGGTGTGTTGGTATGTTAATCAACCATCAGTAAGTGACAAAAATGTCTTTGGCACTATTTTTTTTGAACCACAGACTGATTGTCTGATCTATCACTAAAAGTAACACACAATTAAGGTGTGTTGGTGTAACAATCTATGCTAATCAACAATCAGTGAGTGGCAAAAAGGTCTGTGACCTGTAATTGTTTTTAACCACATACATTGGCTGTCTGATATAACTGAAAGTAACGCACAGTAAGGTATGTTGGTGTAAAATGTATGACATGGGTAACGCCATGTGTGGGGCAGTGACAATCACTTATGCACAGTGACAACGGGCTAGAATAGTGATGCAGCCAGCCACACATTACACTATATACAGGAGTGTTGTTGCTACAACACACACCATGCCACTATGCAACAATAAAATATCAGTATAGCACACAACAGGGTCAATGTCAGTACACAAAATGAGTTTTGTGGTCAGGAGGATTCCTCAAAGGGACTATTGGGGTCCCTAGCTGGTGTACTACAAGTAGCAATGCACCTAGGACACAGCACAATATCTCAATACAGCCTATCTAACATTGGCCTCAATTCACTAAGATCATGCTGGAGATGATAAGGCAAGAGACAACTTACCACCACACACCAATCTTGCCTTATTAAGGTGTAGAGATAAGTTTTCACAGTGAGAGAGTTATCTTATAATTTCTGTCCTTAAAGAACTTACAAGACGAGAATGGTAAAGTTAAACACCTGGCTGCAAGTATTATCCACAGAGGACTCTATCTGCGTCCTCTGTTTCATTCCGCCGTGGTGTCTTTCTTATTTTCACCCTGAGGTCTGCATTTGCCCCATTAAAGATGGCCACCAGGTTCAGCCGCGCCTGCACAGTTCCCGTAGCCACGAGTGCGGCTGCGCAGCTCTGACTCCTTCTCCAGCCCCGTCATGGCTCCCGGCAGTCTCGTGGATGTAAAACGCGTGAGACTGCTGGGAGCCATGACAGGGCTGGTTGCCCCTGATGAGTCAAATGACGAAACGCGTAGGGCGGAGCTAAGGAGTCACGAGGGACGGAATGAGGAAGTGATCCAGCGGGGACTGTGGAGTGCAGCAGTGATCCGACCGCGGCGGTGCTGGCACCATAGATAAACGCTTGTGATAACTTCTATCTGGTACGCATATTTTATTAAGGTTTTAGCATTAAATGTGGAAGGTTTTTTACACTATGCGAGTCCCGCTCTTTTATATCTAAAGGTCCTATATGGTTGTTGCCCAGATCGGAGGGCTTATATGCTGAAATAACAAGAAAGTGTCTGGTGAGTGAGACTCACAAGGGGGTGGAAAATACCCCTGTTTCCTCTGTTTCGGTGGTGGAGGTTATCCCTTGCACAGCTGTGTGGAGTGAATCACGAGGTGGTTCATTGAAAACAATATTGCACTATATTTGAATTCTTTGCAGGGAAATCCTATACTCATGCTGAGATCAGGATTGTGATCGCAACTTCTTCTATCTGGCTGGAGGTGGACTCAGAGCAGCGCAGCCACACCCGCAGCTATGAGAACTGCGCAGGCGTGATAAGACCTGGCGGCCATCTTTAATGGGGCAGATGCAGATGACCCGAGGGATCGGGTCGGGTCCAGACCTTAGGGTGAAAATAAGAAAGACACCACAGCCGAATGAAACAGAAGGCACGGATGGCGTCCTCTGTGAATAAAACTTGCAGCCAGGTATTTAACTTTTTTTTACCATTCTCGCCTCGTAAGTCCTTTAAGTTATCTCATCTGTAGCTATTTTTGCATGCAGTTCATTAACAGCCTGCCTTTATCTTTAGAATTCAGTAGTTATTTTAATGATTGAAGTGTTAACTTTAGAGATCTCTCCTTAACTTAAAGACAGAAGAGTTAAAGGGACACTATCGATTTACATTTTTTTTTTTTCCAATTGAGATAGGAAATGTTTGGGAAGTGCTGCTAAGTACTGGTGTATACATTTCACTGCTTATCTATTTGATTACTGTTATCTAATTCCTTTCACATTTTTCTGACTGCAGTCTGCTGAAATTCTGACAGCAGATTCAGCCATGAGGGGAGGGGGGAAATTCCCTCACAGTGTATCTGTTAACTGTGTGCAGAGAGCTCAGTCAGAGACAGGCAGAGCTTTCTCTCACAGAAAGCAGAGGAAATGTATCTTATGTGCAACATAAACATTTGTAATACTGTAGTGTGTGAAACCTGATACCGGTTTTCAAATAATCTGCTTCAATATTACACTGTTCTTAGCATATCAGACTGCAGAGATTCATACCTCTGTAAATGAGACATTCCAAACGTAGCTAAAATGTACACACAATGAATTAAAGCTTTTGCCTCTGATATTTAACATGAATAGTAGGAAAATGTTAAAGCTACTTAGACATTATTTGTACGTTGTCATTTTAGAACACTTGGGCATCTATAGCATTCCTTTAAGTTTACTACATGCTTTATCAGCATGGTGATAACACAAGAAACAGCTCAGAAAGTTATTTAAGACAGGAGATAAGCTTAGTGAATTGAGGCCATTTTCCCTATAACTGCAGCTACTTTCCCTACACTGACTACAGGCAGAGTAAAAATGGTTTCCGGGATCATGCCTTTTATGGGAGAGGGGGGGGGAGGTGTGACCTGGGTGGTGATCATGTCAGATTGGCCGCCTTGCCTCACCTGACTTCAAGGTGAAGGTTAAAAAAATGGGCCTATGGGAAAGTAAAGAGGGGGTACAAAGGGCCCGTACTGTTCACGTACTGTTCGCGTCTAACATGAGCTGGCGAACGGCAACTGTTGGTTCTGCCATCACTAATGATCTGTTATAACAATGTCCAATGAATGAATGAAGAGACGTTGAGCAAGTTGCTCCCTATTTTGCATGTTGATTATATTTTGTAATGTCAAACTTAAAAACAGCAAATTGTCACCTAAATGGAACACTATAGAACTCAACAGAGTTGCTCAGACCCATTAAATATGATTGTAAATCATGTCAAAAATTGTCTATGTCAAAAATTAGAGTCATCATGATATCTGAGAGACAGTGACAAGACTGTATTCTCCATAAAGCTCTGCAGAAGATGTCAGCACTGTATAAAGATTACATAATGATAATAATATTGTCTCAGCTCTGGTGTCCCATTTCCTCCTCTTAAAATGAAGCCATTACAGCCATTTTTTTATTTTAAAGCTCATCTCCAGAAATGAGCAATATCCAACTTCCTCCTACCCACTTACCAAACTAATAGGATGTTCCCTTTTCTTCCTCCTCCTCCCCCCCCCCCCCCACACACATCTCATTAGGGGCGTAACTGTGTAATATAGTGCCTATGGCAAACACTAAAGTCCTGCCCATTCTACCACTGGTCAGAGCCCCCTTCCTCTCTAAAACCATGGTATTTAGAGAGTTTCACCTGTCTAATTCCTCCTCATCTGTGACTTATTACTACCATAATTTGATCTCTCAGCTTTTTGAGCTCAGTAATCTCCTCTGTCATGGCAGAGCAGCTAATTTGTAAACACAGGATGTTACCAATATGTCTGCTTCCATTAACGCAGGAAGTAGATACACTGCAGATTTATTGCAGGATTTGTAGCAGCTGTAACATAGTTACATAGTTATTTGGGTTGAAAAAGGACATACGTCCAAGTTCAACCAGAGAACAAAGTACAACACCAGCCTGCTCCCTTACATATCCCTGTTGATCCAGAGGAAGGCGAAAAACCCTTACAAGGCATGGTCCAATTAGCCCCAAAAGGTAAAAAATTCCTTCCCGACTCCAGATGGCAATCAGACACATCACTGCGCATTACCTAGTAATTGTCGCCATGGATGTCTTTCAACGAAAGGAAAGCATCTAAGCCCCCTTTAAATGCAGGTATAGAATTTGCCATAACTACTTCCTGTGGCAACGCATTCCACATCTTAATCACTCTTACTGTGAAGAACCCTTTCCTAAATAAATGGCTAAACCATTTTTCCTCCATGCGCAGATCATGTCCTCTAGTCCTTTGAGAAGGCCTAGGGACAAAAAGTTATTCCGCCAAGCTTTTATATTGTCCTCTGATGTATTTATACATGTTAATTAGAGCCCCTCTAAGGCGTCTTTTCTCTAGACTAAATAAACCCAGTTTATCTAACCTTTCTTGGTAAGTGAGACCTTCCATCCCAGGTATCAATTTTTGTTGCTCGTCTCTGCACCTACTCTAAAACTGCTATATCTTTCCTGTAATGTGGTGCCCAGAACTGAATTCCATATTACAGATGTGGCCTTACTAGAAAGTCAAACAGGGGCAATACCATGCTAGCATCTTGAGTTTTTATTTCCCTTTTAGTGAATCCCAAAATTTTATTAGCTTTAGCTGCAGCGGCTTGGCATTGAATACAATTATTTAACTTGTTGTCGATGAGTACTCCTAAGTCCTTCCCCAAGTTTGATGTTCTGAGTTCAGGTTCACTTTAGTGATTCACCTCTCCCTGCTTCATGCCTTTAGATTATAAGCACACAAGGGCAGGGCTCTCTCACCCTTTTGTGTCTTGGAATTTGTTACACTTGTATTCATATTACTGTAATTTTGTCACTGTAATTACCAATTCTGTATTTTGTGTAGAGCTGTACAGAGGCGCCAGTAGGATAAAAGTCACTAAAACGTTTAAAACGTTCGGGATGCGGTGGTGGACCAGCCAACCCAAAACAGACACGGGTACTGTTGATTCAAGTAATAAATAATTTATTTATATACTCCAAAGACAAGTTGCAACGCGTTTCACGGGCAAAATCCCGCTTCCTCAGGCAATAAACAACAGGAGTGATACACAGCACGGAGTCCAAAATACGCTTGGCACCTCTGTAATTCTGTATTTTGTACCAACTCTCTATTTTGTATATTGGTGTAAACCATTGTCTATATTATTTTATACTCCATGTTTGTTTCTTACTTTGTACAGCACCACACTGTATAAATCAGAATAATAATAATGTCTGTCTCAGCCTTTAAAATATTACCAGCACTAACCAATAAGAGATCACTCAGTAGGAAGAATGTTACTGCACTGCAAAAGTGCTGTAAATGCAATATGAACTCATTTTATAAAAATGGAGTCTAAATTGGGCACAGCTGCAATGTGCAGGCATTAAAGTGGTCGTTTCTGGCTTTGCTTGATAGGCTCCATGCTGTTTCTGATAAGAAAAAAACTTTTTTTTCCATAATTAACATCAGATTTAATATAGCATCAGATACTTTTAAAAAGCAATTAAACGGATTGCTTAAAGAGAATCTGTACTCTAAAATTCTTACAATAAAAAGCATACCATTCTATTCATTATGTTCTCCTGGGCCCCTCTGTGCTGTTTCTACCACTCCCTGCTGCAATCCTGGCTTGTAATTGCCAGTTTTAGGCAGTGTTTACAAACAAAAGACATGGCTGCTAACCAGAGTGTGATAGGCTCAGAGGAGAGCTTGGAGAGGGTGTGTAAAGCTTCTGCCTATCAAAAGCAGTGCTGCACATTCCACACATTCCAGCCTGAGCCCGAGAGAGGAAAGAAGATAAGATTTATTACAGAGACAGTGCAACTAGAAAAGGCTGCAGTAATCCAGACCACATTAGAACAGGTATAAGAACTTACAGGAAAGAAGAAATAAGGCTCAACATTTTGTTACAGAGTCTCTTTAAAAGTGAACCTAAAGTGAAAATACACTTGTGAGATAATAACTGTATGTTTAGTACTCAGAGCTGGATAATCAACCACCCAACATAGGCAGGTGCTTAGGGCCTAGTGGGTGTCAAGGGGCCCACCTGCCACCTTCGTTGACCTCTTCCCACTTCAGCTTACCAAAATGACCACTAGGAGGGGCCCAAATCTACTACCTTGCCTAGGGCCCGTTACATCTTAATCCATCTCTGGTAGTACGGATAATACATAGAACAGTATTTTCAGTTTATTGCTTTTTTTTTTTTTAAGATTGCATCAGACTGACAGTTTTTGTTTAGAATCTACACTGCCTTTTAAGCTAAATGATCATTTGCACTTTCTTGCAGTAAAACCTTAACTTTCTTCTCACTGACAAATAGCAGGCTTTAACTTTTATTCACTTTTTTTAGGAAATTGGGCTGAAATTGACAAGATGTTCAATAAACTCTTTGGCATAGCTAACAATTCAAGTTGTTCTATTTTAAACTCTTGTACTTGAAAACAGAAAGGGACTTCGGATAAGTTGTTAGTAGGGTTAGTACTATATGTGAATATCATGTCATGTCACTTCAGGTAAGCTTCAGGGCCCGTTTCCAATAGCCACCGTGCGCGGCTGCGAGACTAGCGGTGGCACTTCCGGGTCTGTGGGTACACAGACAAATCCCAGAAGCCGTGTCATGCACGGCTATGGGATTCGCTGCCTCCCGCACGAAAACTGAGGGCAATGCCAGCCAAATCGCTAGAGCAAGCGATTCGGCCGGCGGCACCATTTTTTCCTATGGCAGAGTTTCCCCCGAGCAATTTGCCTGCGGGGAAACTCTGCGGATTCGGCACAGTTTTCGCGCTAGTGGAAACGGCCCTTCACCACTTCAGGACCACAGTGCTAAACCCTCCTAAAGACCAGGCTATTTGTTTCAAAATAGGCCACTGCAGCTTTAAGGCCAAGCTGCAGGGCCGCACAACACAGCACACTAGTGATTCCCCCCGCCCCCTCTTCTCCCCATCAACAGAGCTCTCTGTTGGTGGGGTCTGATCCCATCCCCACCGCCGGCCACGGTCTAGGGTCAATGAGGCTCTTTATCTCTCTCTAGGCCCTAGGCATCTGCCTAGCATTCCTTGCCAATGATCCAGCTCTGCTCCCCCACCATGCATTGTGACCTCTCATTCCTCCAATATCAGTAGTGACCTTTCCCTTCTCCAGCCCCGCGGTGACCTCTCCCTCCCCCAGTATGCACAGTGACTTCTTCCTCCTGCACCCGCACTGACATCTCCCTCCCCAGCACCCATACTGACCTCTCCCTCCCCTAGCAGCACCCCTCCCATTCCCAACAGCATCCACAGGGACCTACCACTCTGCAGCAGCACCTACAGTGACCTCTCTGGTTCCCATCACCTACAGTTAACATTCCCTCCTCCAGCTGCACCCATAGTGACCTCTCCCTCCCGCTGCACCCATAGTGACCTCTCACTCCCTCTGCACCCACATTGACCTCTCCCTCCACCTGCAACCCATAGCCAGCTCCCAGGTAGAGGAAGATGGGAAACCGAGAGCACAATATAGTGTAGTATTTAATGCAGTTGCATGGATAATATATAAAAGCAACAAGGGTTATACTCACAAAATTGGGTTACCACACAGGCAACCACTGATAGTGCAGGTGGGGAGACTCCACTCAGGTTAAGAAGTCGCTCTCTGTAGATAGGAAAAATATGGGGATACACCCCTCCAGCCTCCACCAGGGGTGGACTAGACTGAATGCAAGTTTTTGTAACAGAGGCGCCAAATAGGATTAAATCATCTAAAATCCATTTAAAAGGTGGACATTTAGGTGGTCTTACCTCCCTTGTAGACAAACAGACGGAAAACAGTTATTTTCCCAAAAAATAACATTTTAATAAGTACCCATTACAGGTATTGCACTAAGTAATCACGCTCATGTGGCATATAGTAGTTTCATTTGCACCCAGCCTCCACTTGGCACCCTGTACCCTCTCCTAGCACTCACATGATATCTAGTACATGCACCCAGAACCCACATGGCATTGAGTACTTGCACTCAACACCTACATGACACCCAATACCCACCCATTGCCAGCACCCACATTACATCCTGTATCCACACCCAGAACCTACATGGCAATAAGCATCTGCACTCAGCACCCGCATGACAGCTAACACGCCCATAACCAGCACCCACATAGCACCTAGTCTTACATAGCACATAGTTTCCCCCAAATGGGATTTAGTACCCCCATACCTAGAAATTAGCTCCCATATGACACCCTGCAGCCAGTATCCACCTATGGCAGCAATCACATGGCACCAAATCACCTTCATGGCCCAAGACCAGTACCAAACTGTGGTCTATACCTGCATGGCACCCAGTACTTAGCCATTATGCACCTAATACCAATCCATGGCCTACACCCAGATACCACCCAATACCCACCCATGGTGCACACCTAAAACTCAAATAGCACTTACTATCTTCATGTCCTACCCACATCACCTACATGCACCCAGTACACACTCTTCTTGGTCTGTACCTTGCACTCACATGGCAACCCTGTACCAACTAGCGCTCACATGGCACCCACTACTGTTTAGCACCATCTGCTGCTCAGTCAGCAACCAATACTGCTTAGCACTGACTGCAAATTAAAACCCAATACTACTTACCATCTACTACAATTTAGTATAAACTACACCTTGGTACCCACTGTAACTTGACACAAATTGTACTTTGGCACCTCAACACCCACTGCAACTTAGCACAAACTGGACCTTTACATCTTAACACCCACTGCACCTCAGTATTACTGCAACTTTGCACCTACTAAGGCTTCCTCTTTGTCTGAAAAAAGCCTTGGTGCTGATCAAGAGGGACAGAGGTTACAGTCATGATAGGCCAGGGCCTAGATCAGGCACCACTGTGTCCACTCTAATAGGGGGCACCTATCATTGCTGATTTGAGGGTGGTAGAGCAAATCTGCTCTCTTGGGGGTTGAGAGTTATACTGCTATCAAGGGGGGGAGGGGTGTTGCTGCCTTATACTGCTTTCTGGGGACGGAGAATTACATTCAGAATTTATTGGTGCCCCTTTGTAAAATTTGATCCCCCCCCAATTGAGGGTCCTCTGCACAGCTCTGACGGCAGTATACTAAAAAGGGCATTTGTTGCAATATGACATACATCTAAACTGAGTATTTAATTTATAGCAACCTGAATGACTGACACTGTAAGCTTGGTTTTGTCATTGCAGATTTGTGCTATGAAGAAATTAGGATTTTGCAATGAACACACAGGTAATAATGTAAGAACAAGGCTGGGAACACTGTCCAGAACTACACAACATAAGAGATAAGTATGTGTCAATACAGAGATACAAAAACAACTCAAATCAGTGTGAGAATTTAAGTCAGAGTTTATACAACACAATGGGAGACAGTACCAGATCTTCCTTTCTGCCAGTTTTTATAATTGCTTCTATCCTAAAATCATTCAGCCTTGACCGTCTATGTCCTGCTCTCAGTGATTCAGTCCTAGGCTGACTTCATCCTAGTATGTACATTAACTTCAGCTCACATTACAGTTTCAACAAGTTTATTTTACACAGACCATTTACATAGGCTTACAGCAAACCTGTCTAGTTGTAATGTATTCAAACTTTATGACAGGGCTGAGTATGATAAAAGAGGAGCCTTCAGTTAATCTCTTTTTAACCTTAACCACAATCCTGTTTTTTTGTTTTAAACTAAATTTGTGTGCATCCCTACCTTATCCAATAATGTGTTCTGCGATCTCCTTTACTTTGAGACTCAACTAACTCCACTCTGTTGGTAGACTGCCTTGTTCTTCTTGACCACAGTGCTGAAACACTGCTCTAATTCTGCTCTCATCCTTGAGCCACACCACCCATTCCACAGTGAAATATTTGAGGCCCACTGAAATGGAGGTGGCTGGCCTGCCCACCACAAGGGAGAGGCTGATTGGTGCATGCACCAGGAACCTTCACGGACATGATTAAAGCTACATACCCACCAGAAGACCACGAAAGATGGATCGGGGAAATAAGTGGCAAGTGGCGACGAACGATCCGACAAATGATCATTCTCCGATCCATCTTCTGCAATTGTGAATGTGGTTACAAATGATGGGTGCGAATGCATCGTTGGACGATCACAGTAATTATTGCAGGGGTCAATGGCCATCATTCCGACAATGCACGATTGAATCAGTCATGGCGGTCTCTCAAAGCGAACAATTATCGTGTGCAATAGTCTGTCTTTGAACATTCTTTAACAAACTTAAACAATGTTGTGCGATATCGCAAAAAATTGTTCAGCGTGAAAAATCTGCGTAAAAAATGTTTGGTGAATATGAGCCTTAATGTAGTCTTCTTGACACCTGAAACAGCCCTTCTCCAAAAGCCAGCAAAGACCCAAACAGAAGTACTACTAGCTTGGTGTGATTATTGGAACCTCTTGATGTATGTCTGGTGGTGAAAGGAAGAAGTTAGAAAAAATGTAGATAGACATTAATACTTGACAACAATGAGCCATTTCACGATGCATTGTCAGCATACAGATGACTATGTGAGCTTAATGTTACCTACTTCATTGAAATCTATCAATATGAAATATATCACACTGAGTCACAGCATAGAGCTGATTTCAGGACATATCCTGAAGCAGCTCAGTTCAGCAACAGATAAGGAAAAACAAGGGTCTTTCAAAGGCTTATATTAACATATACGGTACATCTTTTATATCTATAATCCCCATGTTCACTTCTTATGTTGTACAGTGCCACAGAATATGTTGGCGCTTTATAAATCAATAATAATAATATAATCGATATAAGTGAAATACAATTATTAAAAGCAGTTTAAAAATAGAAAATTCAATCACTGCAGAGGCCTGAATTGCTTATTTAGCTCTGGTGGTGGTAAATAGCCCAATTGTATATTTTAATTTTAAACACAGTAAAAGTTATATTTTAGGTACTATATTACCTCCTGAGAAGGGTTAATAGGGGTTTGTTTGAGATCCCAGTGTTTTGCTATAATTACAGAATCCCTACTTGATTAGCTTGAAGTGTTTTGAACTTGGGAAATCCCAAGAATAGCGATCAGAGTGTGTAATTATAGGTAGGTGAGTGGTAAGAGCGTCGGGAGAAGTGGCGCGCAAACAAGTGGTTGAAGGAAGGTCAGAGCAGGTGCCGCTTAACTAATTCGCCACTTATGGGTTTTTTCCCCTTATGAACCAGAGCAATTTTCACATTTCAGGACTTCTCCCTATCATTTGCCAATAACTTTATCACTACTTATATCAACAAAATGATCTATATCTTGTTTTTTTGACACCAATTAGGCCTTCTTTGGGTGGTACCTTTTGCTAAGAAATGGAAAAATTAATTATATTTTTAAAATAGTATATGCTACTGTAATTAAAAGTCACGTATTTTATTGGCAGATTTGTCCTGGTTATTACACCGTTACAAACTTTAAGATTTTTTTTTAAAGAGACTCTGTAACGAAAAAAGTCCCCATGGGGGGGGGTACTCACCTCGGTAGAGGGAAGCCTCTGGATCCTATCGAGCCTTCCCCTGTCCTCCTGTGTCCCACGGAGGTCTTGGTGCAGCCCACAGAAAGAAATATTTACTTTTTCTGGCTCCAGCGGGAGTGCTGTTGCGGCTCAGTAGAGCGGACTAACAGAGATCGGCTATTTCCGCCTATCTCCGAGCGGAGAGCCGATACTGGGCCTGCGCTGGAGCTGGAAAGGTAAATATTTACATTTCCGCCATTCGGGAAGCTTTATCGCTGCTGCCGTAGGACACAGAACGACGGGGGAAGCCTCGATAGGATCTGGAGGCTTCCCCCACCTGTGGCGAGTACCCCCCAGGGGAACTTTTTTTAGTTAAATATTTTCTTTAAATTTCACTTTTATTTTTTATAAAAGTGCATTATTTTGGTTACTAAATATGGGTAGGGAGGTAAGGGGTTAATTAATGGGGTATTTTATGTATTTTCATCTATTGGGATTATGTAAGTGTACTTTTACTATTTGGCCACAAACACACACACACACACACACTTCATTCCACCTTTTTACTGAGTACTGCATACGCTTTACAGAAAGTAACACGGGTAATGCTTTACTTTTCTCATTGACCATCAGCACAGATGATGGTCATTGAGACCATCATGGGAGGGGTGCTGCTGGAGGAGGGAGAGGGGAGAGGTCGGTTTGGGTGCTGGGGAGGGAGAGGGGAGGGAGAGGTCAGTATGGGTGCAGGAGTCACTGTGCATGCTGGGGGAGGGAGAGGTCCCCGTGGGTGCTGGGGAAGGGAAAGGTCACTATTGATGTTCTCTCCCACAGCACCCACTTCAGAGATGGGCTTTCGAGCAATTCCGGGTAGCAAGCTACTTGGAATTGAAATGCTAATGCCCTGCTGATTACATCATAGGTGAACTGTTGGCAGCATTCCATGACTCACTATCTAGCTTCCTCCTTCTGGCTTGAAGGAGGAAGTGCGGTACTGGGCACAGTTTGCCTATGATGCGAGTGAAGCGCAGACGATTGTGAAGACTTCTAGGTAAGTTAACACCCTGTAGCCTGTGGTCACAACTGTGTAATCAGTGGGGCATTAGCATTTCAATTCCGAGTAGCTTTCTACTCGGAATTACTTGAAAGCCCATCCCTGCCCACAGTGTCTTCCCCTTCTTCCAGCACCCACACTAACCTCCACCTTCCCCAGCACCCACAGTGATCTCTCCCTTCCCCAGCACCCACATTGACTCTTACGTCCCCCAGAACCCACAGTCACCTCTCCCTCCCCTAGCAAGACTTCTACATTCACAGCAGCACCCACAGTGACCTCCTACCCCCTGAACCCCCACACTCACATCCGGCCTCCATATGGTACTTGCATCAAACAGCCACATGACAGCTAGTACCTACACCCCTTCCCCCTATAGCTGGCACCCAGTGCTTGCACCCACATGGCACAGCACCTGCACCCAGCCCTGACACAGCACCCAGTACTTACACCTACACACAGTCTCCACATGGCACCCACATAACCAGTACCTACACGTGAAGTACCTCCACCCAGCACCCACGTATCATCTGCAGTAGTTTCAACTCCACCAAGCTTCCACTTGGGGCCCAGTACCCACACCAAGCACCTGCAATCAACACCCACATGATACTTGATACCCACACATAGTCAGAACCCACATGCCACCCTGGGCCATATGCAATTTACTTTTTCCCCCACCCACCCACATGACAACCAATACCCCCACTAGCCAGCACCCATCATCCATATGGCATCCTGTACTCACTCCCAGTACCCACTTGGCACCCAGTATGTGCAACTAGGACCCACATGACACTGTATACCTCTCATAATCAATACTCACACCCACATGGCACAGTACTCACACGGCACCACGTTCCCAAGCCATTATATGCACCTAGTAGCCTTCCATGGCCAGTAGTGGTGCTCGGATACCCCTTTTTATTATTCGAGTTTGGTCGAATTCGAATAGTAAATTATTCGAATTCAGTCAAATATTCGAGTCGAATATTTTTTACTATTCGATTCGACCTCGGACTTCGAGCTCACTATTCGAGTCGGTATTCAAGCTCATTATTCGAGCTGACTATTCGAATTGGCCTTAAATAGCTTCCAACACTTGTTTTGAGGGTGAATGATGCAAGAAACATCTTTTTTTCCAAGTAACAACAGCAAGTGATTATGTGGGGATGTTCCTTTAAAAAAAAAAAAGGTGGAAAGAGAAGTTGTGTCCAGAATTTTGTTCAGTACTGTATATACTTCTTCTTCTTCTTTTTTATCTTCTATATCTTCTTCTTCTATATCTTCTTCTTCTATATCTTCTTCTTCTATATCTTCTTCTTCTATATCTTCTTCTTCTTCTTCTATATTGTCTTCTTCTTCTTCTTCTTCTTCTTCTTCATCATCATTTTCTTCTTCATCATCATCTTCTTCTTCATCTTCATCTTCTTCATCATCATCTTCTTCTTCTTCATCTTCTTCATCTTCTTCTTCTTCATCATCTTCTTCTTCATCTTCTTTTTCTTCTTCATCTTCTTCTTCATCTTCTTCTTCTTCATCTTCTTTTTCTTCTTCTTCATCTTCATCATCTTCATCTTCTTCATCTTCTTCTTCTTCATCTTCTTCTTCTTCTTCTTCTTCTTCATCTTCTTCTTCTTCTTCTTCTTCTTCATCTTCTTCTTCTTCTTCTTCATCTTCATCTTCTTCATCTTCATCTTCTTCATCTTCTTCATCTTCTTCATCTTCTTCATCTTCTTCATCTTCTTCTTCTTCATCTTCATCTTCTTCATCTTCATTTTCTTCATCTTCTTCTTCTTCATCATCTTCTTCTTCATCATCATCTTCTTCTTCTTCTCCTTCTGCTTCTTCTTCTTCTTCTCCTCCTTCTTCTTCTTCTTTTTCTTCTCCTTTTTCTATATCATCTTCTTCTTCTTCACTTATTTATCTTTTATATTTTTTTTTAAAGAAATGCAGCTATTTTTGAGCGTAATAAATAGCTGGTAGCGCACGCATGTTGGAAGCGCCATTGTATGTGCTACCTGGCAGTGGAAACACACAGACAGCAGGAGGTAAATTCAGCAGCAGCAGCAGCAGGAGGAGGAGGATGATTGTGTGGCAGCAGGCAGTCAATGAGGCAGGCAGCGAGACATAATAGGCTGTGTGGTACCTAGCGGTGGTACCAGGCCGTAAATACACAGCATGAGGTTCCAGACAGCGGTCGTGAAGCCCACATCATGTCCAATACACAACTGGGACAACACAGTTTTCAACCCGGACACCTCTAAAAATAATATCACACAGTATTAATAAAAAGTATATATTTTTTTTTGTTTTTTTAAAGAAATGCAGCTATTTTTGAGCGTAACAAATAGCTGGTGGCGCACGCATGTTGGAAGCGCCATTGTATGTGCTCCCTGGCAGTGGAAACACACAGACAGCAGGAGGTAAATTCAGCAGCAGGAGGAGGAGGATGAGTGTGTGGCAGCAGGCAGTCAATGAGGCAGGCAGCGTGACATAATAGCCCTGGTACCTAGCGGTGATACCAGGGCTGTAAATAAACACAGCAGGCAGGAGGTCCCAGACAGCGGTCGTGCAGCCCACATCGTGTCCAATACACAACTGGGACAACAAAGTTTTCAACCCGGGCACCTCAGAAAAATTAAACCTTTTTTTTAATGGTTTTTTGGTTTTGTTTGTAAAACAAATTACACAGATATATAGCTATTGTTTGACGTAATAGCTGGTGGCAGAGTGGCAGCAGAAGGTAAATCTGTGTACCCTGGCATTGGGAAACACAGACAGACAGCAGCAGCAGCAGGAGGAATGGAGGAGTAATTATGTGAGGAGCTATTGTTTGACGTAATAGCTGGTGGCAGAGTGGCAGCAGAAGGTAATTCTGTGTACCCTGGCAGTGGGAACACAGACAGACAGCAGCAGCAGCAGGAGGAATGGAGGAGTAGTGTGAGTGTGGCAGCAGGCAGGCAGCGTGACATAATAGCCCTGGTACCTAGCGGTGATACCAGGGCGTAAATAAACACAACAGGAGGTCCCAGACAGTGGTCGTGCAGCCCACATTGTGTCCAATACACAACTGGGACAACACAGTTTTCAACCCGGGCACCTCAGAAAAATCAAACCTTTTTTTTTTTTTAATGGTTTTGTAGTTTTGGTTTTACAACCAATTACACAGATATAGCTATTTTTTGACGTAATAGCTGGTGGCAGAGTGGCAGCAGAAGGTAAATCTGTGTACCCTGACAGTGGGAAACACAGACAGACAGCAGAAGGGCAGTACACAGCAGCCCACTGTAGGTGTAAAATGTGTGGCTGCAGGCGACGTAATAGTCAAAGTGAACTAGGCTGGCTTAGTGAGCAGGAGCCAGGAGGTGGTAAAGGGTGGTAAGGCACATTAACGATGGTTCTTCAGTTCATGTCCCCCTCTCGCCGACAACAGGGGCCAGGAACTCGCCTTCCACCCACGCCTGGTTCATCTTGAGAAACGTCAGTCTGTCCACAGACTTGTGAGACAGACGTGAGCGTTTCTCGGTGACCACGCCTCCAGCTGCACTGAAGAAGCGCTCGGACAGCACGCTGGAAGGGGGACAGGACAGCACTTCCAGGGCGTACTGCGCCAGCTCGCTCCAGATCTCCAGGCGCTTGACCCAATACTCCATGGGATCAACAGGGGCATCGCTGTCAAGCCCGCTGTAGGACCCCATGTAGTCAGCCACCATTCGGGTCAGGCGCTGGCTGTCAGTGGTGCTCAGCAGAGCTTGAATATTCGAGTAGCTCGAATATTCGAGCTCTTTTTCAGCTATTCGAGCTGCAGCTATTCGAATGGGCTATTCGAGTAAACGCGAATAGCCCATTCACTATTCGAGCAAACGGCGCTATTCGAGCTCGAATAGCGTCATAGCCCAGATTGATGTCCTTAAAGCCAATCAGAGGGCTCCCAGGCCCTCTGACGGCAGCCAATCACAGAGGGGAACCCTGGCCAGCCCCTACCCTATAAATAGCGGCCGCCATGTTCCGTTTCTCCGTCCTTGCCTGAGACTTGCATAGAGAGAGAGTTGCTCCTTTGTGCTTTGGCTTAGCAAGAGCTTTATTGTGGTCATTTACCTAGCGTTTTTGCTCACATACACCTCCTATACACACCTATATTGTTGTTAGTTAGATAGACATTGTATTTTAGTTAGTAGCTTTTGTGTTACATAGAGACAGGCCAGCTGCTGCAGGCTTACAGCTTTAGGCCTCAGGGCCTGCCTGTGTGGGCAGCTGTCCTCCTGTCCTCTGTTAGTTTATTTCTCATTAGTATTAGACAGTATTAGACAGTATTAGATAGTATTAGACAGTATTTCTGCTGTCCCTTTACTACTTAGTGATTGTATTTTGTATTGTAGTTGCGCGTGCATGCACTCACTGTCTGTAGTGTACACACACTCTATTTCCTTGTGATTACTACTGATTATTGTAACTGCTGCTAGTTGTACTTCCTGACTGTTACTACTTACTTACTGTACTAGGGACACTCACTCACTCTCTGTTCATAGGCCAGCTCCTGCGCGTGTTTGCGCGTGCGTGCACTCACTGTCTGTAGTGTACACACACTCTATTTCCTTGTGATTACTACTGATTATTGTAACTGCTGCTAGTTGTACTTCCTGACTGTTACTACTTACTTACTGTACTAGGGACACTCACTCACTCTCTGTTCATAGGCCAGCTCCTGCGCGTGTTTGCGCGTGCGTGCACTCACTGTCTGTAGTGTACACACACTCTATTTCCTTGTGATTACTACTGATTACTGTAACTGCTGCTAGTTGTACTTCCTGACTGTTACTACTTACTTACTGTACTAGGGACACTCACTCACTCTCTGTTCATAGGCCAGCTCCTGCGCGTGTTTGCGCGTGCGTGCACTCACTGTCTGTAGTGTACACACACTCTATTTCCTTGTGATTACTACTGATTATTGTAACTGCTGCTAGTTGTACTTCCTGACTGTTACTACTTACTTACTGTACTAGGGACACTCACTAACTCTCTGTTCATAGGCCAGCTCCTGCGCGTGTTTGCGCGTGCGTGCACTCACTGTCTGTAGTGTACACACACTCTATTTCCTTGTGATTACTACTGATTATTGTAACTGCTGCTAGTTGTACTTCCTGACTGTTACTACTTACTTACTGTACTAGGGACACTCACTCACTCTCTGTTCATAGGCCAGCTCCTGCGCGTGTTTGCGCGTGCGTGCACTCACTGTCTGTAGTGTACACACACTCTATTTCCTTGTGATTACTACTGATTATTGTAACTGCTAGTTGTACTTCCTGACTGTTACTACTTACTTACTGTACTAGGGAGTCGGGACACTCACTCAGTCACCTCACCCACCAACCCACTCCATTAAAGTACCCCACTTTTCTCCCGCCCTTTTCAAAAACTTTTGTGTTTACGCCCAAAACATCTAAGATGTCTGGAAGTGGCAGCCAGCGCGGTTTGGGCAAGGGGAAGGGCAGCAAGGGAATCAGGAGGAGAGGGAGCAGCATTGTGGCAAGCCGCGGGCGCGGCCGCGCCACCATGCACAGTTCCGCAGCAGCAGCGTCAGTGGCTAACATTCCTCCCATAGCCACTGACCGTGGACGCCTTGGGCGCCGCCCAGCAGGAGCATCTGCAACTCACGCTGCAGAGACACAGCAGCAGCAGCGTGTAGCACCTGCTCCGATTTTCCTCCAGCCGGGTCGGAAACGTCCCATTGAGGAAAAGGATGCAGACACTGTGGTGCAACTGATGACGGAGGATGAGCAGCCCGCCATCAGCTCTGCATAAGAGGCCTCCACCCTCACCACCACCACCACCCCTGTTCGCAGCAGCCGCCCAGCAGGGCCTGGGGAGGAGGCCAGTTCACCGTCACAAGTTGGCGACCTGTCACTCAGCAGTATTTTTACCCCAGGCACCATCAGGGTATTGTCTGCTGCTGTTGGCGATTTGGAGGAGGAGATGCTGATGGGCACTTTGGGGGATGAGGGATTGCACAGCAAGACTGTGGCGACAGTCAAGCAGCCCATCCATGCATCAGGAGAGGAGTTTGGGGGGTCATCATCCCAGCAGGACATGTTTCAGGAGGGGGAGGATGATGATGACACGGCGACAGACAGAGACTGGGTGCCACCACCTCCAGGGGATGTCGTCCTCAGCAGCTCTGAGGAGGAGGAGGAGGATGCGCTTGTGGGCCTTGCAAGGAGGCGCATCATTGCAAGCATTGGCAGCAGTAGGCAGGTCCCACAGCCTGCTGGTGTCTCAGGCTCAGCAGCAGCAGCAGCAGCATCTGCCAGTACCACCACCAGCCGCACCCAAGCCCCCCCCCCCCCCCCAA
This sequence comes from Hyperolius riggenbachi, assembly GCF_040937935.1. Lineage (NCBI taxonomy): Eukaryota > Metazoa > Chordata > Amphibia > Anura > Hyperoliidae > Hyperolius > Hyperolius riggenbachi. The sequence goes on along the minus strand of NC_090649.1, from coordinate 362,449,763 downwards.
CCACCACAGGGAGACAGGCAGCAGCGGTTCCATGCCGTAGGGGGTTGTTTTTGTCACCAATCTGGCGTTTTTTCACCATGCCCACAGTGTACAGCAAGTACGCCACTTGCAACCACTGTCAGCGGAAGTTGAGCAGAGGTGCAGACCCCTTAAAGTTCAGCACCAGCTCGCTCATCAACCACCTTGCTGCGAAACATTTCCACCAGCATGAGGAGTTCCAGAGGCTGAAGGAATCTGGTGCTGGCAGTGGCACCACACCCATCACTGCACAGCCTTCAGCAGCAGCAGCAGCAGCAGCAGCAGCGACAGCAGCCACCCACCCTCCTGCTCCTCCAGCAGCACCAGCAGGAGTGCGGAAAGGCACTGCTCCTCCCCCCTCTGCAACTCCTGCCGCCGACACTGAGGCCTGTTCTGGCAGCCAGTCTTCAGTGGCCTCCTCTGCTGTGTCTGCTGATTCCTGTACCAGCAAAAGGCCACGCCAGAGCCTTTTGAGCGAGTCCTTCCAGGGGGTGGTTAGGGCTCTGCCTCCCAGCAGCCGTCGCGTGCGGCAGCTGAACGGCTTGCTGGCACGGGCCATGTGCTCCCAACTCCTGCCGTACACGCTCGTGCAGGAGGGAAGCGACATGCGTGCGCTGCTTGCTTGTGCAGCCCCAGACTGGCAGCTCCCCAGCAGACACTTCTTCGCCCGCAAGGCCATTCCTGCACTGCACCGCTTTGTGATGACCAATGTGGAGCGAGGGCTGGAGCACGCGGTTGGTGAAAGGGTCCACGTCACCATGGACTCCTGGAGCAGCCTCTTCGGGACAGGCCGCTACCTGTCCTTCACTGTCCACTGGGTCAGCTTGGTGGAAGGGGGTGAGGATGGGAGAGCAGCAGCGGGCACAGCAGCAGCAGCAACACAGTGGGTGGTGCCACCCCGCAGGGTCAGGGGAACTGCAGCAGGTTCCTCCGATCCTCTGCCATCCTCCGGCACACCTGGCCAAACCCCCCGCCTCAGCAGCAGCGTGAAGGCCCGCCACTGCCAAGCGCTGCTGCACTTGGTCAGCCTTGGGAAGACCAAGCTGACGGCAACCCATGTGTTGGCCAAACTCCAGGAGCAGGAGAGGATTTGGCTGACCCCCAGAGGCCTCAAAGTCGGAGAGGTGGTGGCCGACAATGGGGCCAATCTGGTTGCCGCAATAGACAGGGGAAACCTGACCCATATCCCCTGTCTTGCCCACGTGCTGAACCTGGTGGTGCAAAAGTTCTTGCGCACCTACCAGGGGATGGGCGAACTGCTGGAAAACGGCAAGGAACGTTGTGCGTCACTTCCGGCGCTCGGCTGCAGCCTGTGCGAGCCTGGAAGACGTGCAAAAGGAGCTGGAGCTGCCACGCCATCGGCTGATCCTTGACGTTCCGACTCGCTGGAACTCCACCCTGGCGATGTTGGAGCGTCTGGTTGAACAGAAGCACGCTGTCAACCAGTACCTTGCCCTGGCCACTGTTTCCGCCGCTCGGAGAAGGGACAAGACCAGCAACATCCCGTCCATCGTCCCCGATGATGACTGGAGGCACATGCAGCAGGTGTGCTTAGTGCTGGCTCCCTTTCTGCAGGCCACTAACATGGTGAGCAGGGACCATGCTATGGTCTGCGAGTGGGTGCCCCTGGTTTGTCTGCTGAACAGGGCCCTCGATGCTTTGCTGGAACAGGGAGCGGCAGCCTTGGACCAGCAGGAGCGGCAAGCAGCTGCACAGTCCACCTCTGAGGGGGAGGAGGAGGAGGACTTGGTGGAGGTCCCTGACCTTGCTGCTGATGAGGGGGATTAGCACAGCGCAGCTGAGTTGGTGCGGGGGTGGAGAGAGGATGAGGCGGCAGAGGAGGAGGATGAGGAGGACAGCACTGCCGTCGATGTGCCAGCAGACGTGGCCCGCCTCTTCCCAATGGCAGCGCACATGCTGGCGTGCCTGCGCAAGGACCCCAGGGTGATCCAGATGAAGCAGAGGGAGGACATCTGGATCAGCATGATGTTGGACCCACGCCTCAAGGGGAAGTTGAGCCAGTTCCTGCCGCCTGCAGGAGGAGACCCAGCGCAACAAATAAGGAGCTTGCAGCAGGCCCTTGTTGAGCGCTTGGAGGAAGCCTTCCCCCAGCCTTCCACCCCCACTGTCCAGCCAGCACAGAGGCAGCAGCAGGTGCCTGCATCCAGCAGCAAGCGCCCCACAGACCTGCTGTCTCTCAGCAACGAGCTCTACAGGACTGTAGAGGCTCCGGCAGCAGTGACTAGAGAGGAGGTGCATGCAGCAGCATCCTCCTCCGGTCACAGCCAGCGCCTGACCCGAATGGTGGCTGACTACATGGGGACCTACAGCGGGCTTGACAGCGATGCCCCTGTTGATCCCATGGAGTATTGGGTCAAGCGCCTGGAGATCTGAAGCGAGCTGGCGCAGTACGCCCTGGAAGTGCTGTCCTGCCCCCCTTCCAGCGTGCTGTCCGAGCGCTGCTTCAGTGCAGCTGGTGGCGTGGTCACTGAGAAACGCTCACGTCTGTCTCACAAGTCTGTGGACAGACTGACGTTTCTCAAGATGAACCAGGCGTGGGTGGAAGGCGAGTTCCTGGCCCCTGTTGTCGGCGAGAGGGGGACATGAACTGGCTAAGAACCATCGTTAATGTGCCTTACCACCCTTTACCACCTCCTGGCTCCTGCTCACTAAGCCAGCCTGGTTCAGTTTGACTATTACGTCGCCTGCAGCCACACATTTTACACCTACAGTGGGCTGCTGTGTACTGCCCTTCTGCTGTCGGTCTGTGTTTCCCACTGCCAGGGTACACAGAATTACATTCTGCTGCCACTCTGCCACCAGCTATTACGTCAAACAATAGCTATATATCTGTGTAATTGGTTGTACAAACAAAACCAAAAAGCCATTAAAAAAAAAAAAAGGTTTAATTTTTCTGAGGTGCCCAGGTTGAAAACTGTGTTGTCCCAGTTGTGTATTGGACACGATGTGGGCTGCACGACCGCTGTCTGGGACCTCCTGCCTGCTGTGTTTATTTACAGCCCTGTTATCACCGCTAGGTACCAGGGCTATTATGTCACACTGCCTGCTTGCTGCCACACTCACACTACTCCTCCATTCCTCCTGCTGCTGCTGTCTGTCTGTGTTTCCCACTGCCAGGGTACACAGAATTACCTTCTGCTGCCACACTGCCACCAGCTATTACGTCAAACAATAGCTGCTCACATTACTCCTCCATTCCTCCTGCTGCTGCTGCTGTCGGTCTGTGTTTCCCACTGCCAGGGTACACAGAATTACCTTCTGCTGCCACACTGCCACCAGCTATTACGTCAAACAATAGCTGCTCACATTACTCCTCCATTCCTCCTGCTGCTGCTGCTGTCGGTCTGTGTTTTCCACTGCCAGGGTACACAGAATTACATTCTGCTGCCACTCTGCCACCAGCTATTACGTCAAACAATAGCTATATATCTGTGTAATTGGTTGTACAAACAAAACCAAAAAACCATTAAAAAAAAAAAAAGGTTTAATTTTTCTGAGGTGCCCGGGTTGAAAACTGTGTTGTCCCAGTTGTGTATTGGACACGATGTGGGCTGCACGACCGCTGTCTGGGACCTCCTGCCTGCTGTGTTTATTTACAGCCCTGTTATCACCGCTAGGTACCAGGGCTATTATGTCACGCTGCCTGCCTGCTGCCACACTCACACTACTCCTCCATTCCTCCTGCTGCTGCTGTCTGTCTGTGTTTCCCACTGCCAGGGTACACAGAATTACCTTCTGCTGCCACCAGCTATTACGTCAAACAATAGCTGCTCACATTACTCCTCCATTCCTCCTGCTGCTGCTGCTGTCGGTCTGTGTTTCCCACTGCCAGGGTACACAGAATTACATTCTGCTGCCACTCTGCCACCAGCTATTACGTCAAACAATAGCTATATATCTGTGTAATTTGTTTTACAAACAAAACCAAAAAACCATTAAAAAAAAGGTTTAATTTTTCTGAGGTGCCCGGGTTGAAAACTGTGTTGTCCCAGTTGTGTATTGGACACGATGTGGGCTGCACGACCGCTGTCTGGGACCTCCTGCCTGCTGTGTTTATTTACAGCCCTGTTATCACCGCTAGGTACCAGGGCTATTATGTCACGCTGCCTGCCTCATTGACTGCCTGCTGCCACACACTCATCCTCCTCCTCCTGCTGCTGAATTTACCTCCTGCTGTCTGTGTGTTTCCACTGCCAGGGAGCACATACAATGGCGCTTCCAACATGCGTGCGCCACCAGCTATTTGTTACGCTCAAAAATAGCTGCATTTCTTTAAAAAAAAATTGAAAAGAGAAATAAGTGAAGAAGAAGACGATATAGAAGAAGATGAAGAAGAAGAAAATGAAGAAGAAGATGAAGAAGAAGAAGAAGAAGAAGAAGAAGAAGAAGAAGAAGAAGAAGAAGAAGAAGAAGAAGAAGAAGAAGAAGAAGAAGACGAAGAAGAAGAAGAAGACGAAGACGAAGACGAAGATGAAGATGAAGAAGAAGAAGATGAAGAAGATGAAGAAGAAGAAGATGAAGAAGAAGATGAAGAAGAAGAAGAAGATGAAGAAGAAGAAGAAGAAGACAATATAGAAGAATAAGAAGATATAGAAGAAGATATAGAAGAAGATAGAAGATGAAGAAGAAGAAGAAGAAGAAGAAGTATATACAGTACTGAACAAAATTCTGGACACAACTTCTTTTCACCTTTTTTTTTTAAAGGAACATCTCCACATAATCACTTGCTGTTGTTACTTGGAAAAAAAGATGTTTCTTGCATCATTCACCCTTAAAACAAGTGTTGGAAGCTATTTAAGGCCAATTCGAATAGTCAGCTCGAATAATGAGCTCGAATACCGACTCGAATAGTGAGCTCGAAGTCCGAGGTCGAATCGAATAGTAAAAATTATTCGACTCGAATATACGACTGACCTCGAATAATTTACTATTCGAATTCGACCAAACTCGAATTTTAAAAAGGGGTATTTGAGCACCACTACTGGCTGTGACCGGCGGAGGATGCTGCTGCATGCACCTCCTCTCTAGTCACTGCTGCCGGAGCCTCTACAGTCCTGTAGAGCTCGTTGCTGAGAGACAGCAGGTCTGTGGGGCGCTTGCTGCTGGATGCAGGCACCTGCTGCTGCCTCTGTGCTGGCTGGACAGTGGGGGTGGAAGGCTTCCTCCAAGCGCTCAACAAGGGCCTGCTGCAAGCTCCTTATTTGTTGCGCTGGGTCTCCTCCTGCAGGCGGCAGGAACTGGCTCAACTTCCCCTTAAGGCGTGGGTCCAACATCATGCTGATCCAGATGTCCTCCCTCTGCTTCATCTGGATCACCCTGGGGTCCTTGCGCAGGCACGTCAGCATGTGCGCTGCCATTGGGAAGAGGCGGGCCATGTGTGCTGGCACATCGGCGGCAGTGCTGTCCTCATCCTCCTCCTCCTCCTCTCCCTCCTCAGCCTCATCCTCTCTCCACCCCCGCACCAACTCAGCTGCGCTGTGCTGATCCCCCTCATCAGCAGCAAGGTCAGGGACCTTCACCAAGTCCTCCTCCTCCTCCCCCTCAGAGGTGGACTGTGCAGCTGCTTGCCGCTCCTGCTGGTCCAAGGCTGCCGCTCCCTGTTCCAGCAAAGCATCGAGGGCCCTGTTCAGCAGACAAACCAGGGGCACCCACTCGCAGACCATAGCATGGTCCCTGCTCACCATGTTAGTGGCCTGCAGAAAGGGAGCCAGCACTAAGCACACCTGCTGCATGTGCCTCCAGTCATCATCGGGGACGATGGACGGGATGTTGCTGGTCTTGTCCCTTCTCTGAGCGGCGGAAACAGTGGCCAGGGCAAGGTACTGGTTGACAGCGTGCTTCTGTTCAACCAGACGCTCCAACATCGCCAGGGTGGAGTTCCAGCGAGTCGGAACGTCAAGGATCAGCCGATGGCGTGGCAGCTCCAGCTCCTTTTGCACGTCTTCCAGGCTCGCACAGGCTGCAGCCGAGTGCCGGAAGTGACACACAACGTTCCTTGCCGTTTCCAGCAGTTCGCCCATCCCCTGGTAGGTGCGCAAGAACTTCTGCACCACCAGGTTCAGCACGTGGGCAAGACAGGGGATGTGGGTCAGGTTTCCCCTGTCTATTGCGGCAACCAGATTGGCCCCATTGTCGGCCACCACCTCTCCGACTCTGAGGCCTCTGGGGGTCAGCCAAATCCTCTCCTGCTCCTGGAGTTTGGCCAACACATGGGTTGCCGTCAGCTTGGTCTTCCCAAGGCTGACCAAGTGCAGCAGCGCTTGGCAGTGGCGGGCCTTCACGCTGCTGCTGAGGCGGGGGGTTTGGCCAGGTGTGCCGGAGGATGGCAGAGGATCGGAGGAACCTGCTGCAGTTCCCCTGACCCTGCGGGGTGGCACCACCCACTGTGTTGCTGCTGCTGCTGTGCCCGCTGCTGCTCTCCCATCCTCACCCCCTTCCACCAAGCTGACCCAGTGGACAGTGAAGGACAGGTAGCGGCCTGTCCCGAAGAGGCTGCTCCAGGAGTCCATGGTGACGTGGACCCTTTCACCAACCGCGTGCTCCAGCCCTCGCTCCACATTGGCCATCACAAAGCGGTGCAGTGCAGGAATGGCCTTGCGGGCGAAGAAGTGTCTGCTGGGGAGCTGCCAGTCTGGGGCTGCACAAGCAAGCAGCGCACGCATGTCGCTTCCCTCCTGCACGAGCGTGTATGGCAGGAGTTGGGAGCACATGGCCCGTGCCAGCAAGCCGTTCAGCTGCCGCACGCGACGGCTGCTGGGAGGCAGAGCCCTAACCACCCCCTGGAAGGACTCGCTCAAAAGGCTCTGGCGTGGCCTTTTGCTGGCACGGGAATCAGCAGACACAGCAGAGGAGGCCACTGAAGACTGGCTGCCAGAACAGGCCTCAGTGTCGGCGGCAGGAGTTGCAGAGGGGGGAGGAGCAGTGCGTTTCCGCACTCCTGCTGGTGCTGCTGGAGGAGCAGGAGGGCGGGTGGCTGCTGTCGCTGCTGCTGCTGCTGCTGAAGGCTGTGCAGTGATGGGTGTGGTGCCACTGCCAGCACCAGATGCCTTCAGCCTCTGGAACTCCTCATGCTGGTGGAAATGTTTCGCAGCAAGGTGGTTGATGAGCGAGCTGGTGTTGAACTTTAAGGGGTCTGCACCTCTGCTCAACTTCCGCTGACAGTGGTTGCAAGTGGCGTACTTGCTGTCCACAGTGGGCATGGTGAAAAAGCGCCAGATTGGTGACAAAAACAACCCCCTACGGCATGGAACCGCTGCTGCCTGTCTCCCTGTGGTGGTTGGGGGGGGGGCTTGGGTGCGGCTGGTGGTGGTACTGGCAGATGCTGCTGCTGCTGCTGCTGAGCCTGAGACACCAGCAGGCTGTGGGACCTGCCTACTGCTGCCAATGCTTGCAATGATGCGCCTCCTTGCAAGGCCCACAAGCGCATCCTCCTCCTCAGAGCTGCTGATGACGACATCCCCTGGAGCTGGTGGCACCCAGTCTCTGTCTGTCACCGTGTCATCATCATCCTCCCCCTCCTGAAACATGTCCTGCTGGGATGATGACCCCCCAAACTCCTCTCCTGATGCATGGATGGGCTGCTTGACTGTCGCCACAGTCTTGCTGTCCAATCCCTCATCCCCCAAAGTGCCCATCAGCATCTCCTCCTCCAAATCGCCAACAACAGCAGACAATTGACGCATCATGCCTGGGGTCAAAAGAGTGCTGAGTGACAGGTCGGCGACTGACGGTGAACTGGCCTCCTCCCCAGGCCCTGCTGGGCGGCTGCTGCGAACAGGGGTGGTGGTGGTGGTGGTGAGGGTGGAGGCCTCGGATGCAGAGCTGATGGCAGGCTGCTCATCCTCCATCATCAGTTGCACCACAGTGTCTGCATCCTTTTCCTCAATGGGACATTTCCGACCCGGCTGGAGGAAAATCGGAGCAGGTGCTACACGCTGCTGCTGCTGTGTCTCTGCAGCGTGAGTTGCAGATGCTCCTGCTGGGCGGCGCCCAAGGCGTCCACGGCCAGTGGCTATAGGAGGAATGTTAGCCACTGACGCTGCTGCTGCGGAACTGTGCATGGTGGCGCGGCCGCGGCTTGCCACAATGCTGCTCCCTCTCCTCCTGATTCCCTTGCTGCCCTTCCCCTTGCCCAAACCGCGCTGGCTGCCACTTCCAGACATCTTAGATGTTTTGGGCGTAAACACAAAAGTTTTTTAAAAGGGCGGGTGAAAAGTGGGGTACTTTAATGGAGTGGGTTGTTGGGTGAGGTGACACTAATCACTAAGTGATTAGATCGCTAAGTGATTATTACAGTACAAATACAAAATACAAAAATCGGTAATCAGTAAGTGTGAACAGTGAACAGTGAGTGTGTCCCCTAGTACACTAACTAGAAAATACACTAATCAGTAGTAATCACAAGGAAATAGAGTGTGTGTACACTACAGACAGTGAGTGCACGCACGCGCAAACACACGCAGGAGCTAGCCTATGAACAGTGACTGAGTGAGTGTCCCTACTACAGTAAGTAAGTAGTAACAGTCAGGAAGTACAACTAGCAGTTACAATAATCAGTAGTAATCACAAGGAAATAGAGTGTGTGTACACTACAGACAGTGAGTGCACGCACGCGCAAACACGCGCAGAAGCTAGCCTATGAACAGTGACTGAGTGAGTGTCTAGTACAGTAAGTAGTAACAGTCAGGAAGTACAACTAGCAGTTACAATAATCAGTAGTAATCACAAGGAAATAGAGTGTGTGTACACTACAGACAGTGAGTGCACGCACACGCAGGAGCTATGAACAAACAGTGACAGTGAGTGTCCTAGTACAGTTACAGTATATAACTACAATACAAAATACAATCACTCAGTACTAAAGGACAGCAGAAATACTGGTATAGATGAGAAATAAACTAACAGAGGACAGGAGAGAACAGCTGCCCACACAGGCAGGCCCTGAGGCCTAAAGCTGTAAGCCTGCAGCAGCTGTCTCTATGTAACACAAAAGCTACTAACTAAAATACAATGTCTATCTAACTAACAACAATATAGGTGTATATAGGAGGTGTATGTGAGCAAAAACGCTAGGTGATTGACCACAATAAAGCTCTTGCTAAGCCAACGCACAAAGGAGCAGATCTCTCTCTGTACAAAGTCAGGCAAGGACGGAAACACCTAACATGGCGGCCGCTATTTATAGGGTAGGGGCTGGCCAGGGTCCCCCTCTGTGATTGGCTGCCGTCAGAGGGCCTGGGAGCCCTCTGATTGGCTCTAAGGACATCAATCTGGGCTATGACGCTATTCGAGCTCGGTATTCGAGCTCGAATAGCACTGTTAGCTCGAATAGCTCGAATAGTGAATGGGCTATTCGAGTTCACTCGAATAGCCCATTCGAATAGCTCCAGCTATTCGGAGCTCAAATACCGAGCTCGAATAGCTGAAAAAGAGCTCGAATATTCGAGCTACTCGAATATTCGAGCTCTGCTGAGCACCACTGATGGCCAGCACCCAAATAGCACCCATCAATAGTTAAAACCCATATGAGACCCAATACTCTCCCATGGCACACATCCAGACCCCACATGGCACTCCCTGCTCACTTATGTCCTGCCCACTGCACCTACATGCACACAGTGCTTACTATTGGCCTGCAGCACTCACATGGCTCCCTGTACCAATTAGCACTCCCATAGCTCCCGATATTGTTTAGGACAATATGACTCATTCAGCACCCAATACTGCTAAGCGCCCACTACAAATTAGCACCCAATATGACTTAGCATCCACTACAACTTAACACAAGCTAGACCTTGGTACCCACTGCACAGACTGTACTTTGGCATTTCAGCACCCACTGCAAATTCGCACAAACTGGACCATTGCATCGTAGTAGGGGCTTAACAATAGGAGCTGCAGCTCCTACACCTTCGGGGGGCCCGGCCCCCTCGAGGCCCGTTCAGGGCCATTTTAGAGGGCTGACGGGGTTGCAGCATGAGAGGAAAGCCATGGCTGCACTCGGCGGGGAGGAAGTAGCATCAGATACTAGAGTGAGGAACATCCGCGGTGGAACGCAAGGAAAGTATGCATATCTGCCGCTGCCAGCACACACGCTTATTAAAGCTGGAGGGGAGCGCAGAGGGGAGAGCCCGAGGTGAGAGGGGGGACCATTACCCTCTCCCCGCCGAGTGTGGCCATGGCATGGCTTTCCCCTCATGCTGCGACCCCTCCAGCCTCCCAAAACAGCCCTGAGCAGGCACCCGGGGGGGGGGGGGAGGGGCTGGTCAAAATCATTGCAGGGGGTCATGGTGGCTCCTAGTTACACCCTGATAGCACTCACTGCAACTGGGCACCCAGTGCACCTAGGCACTTACTGCAACATTGCACCCACTATTTAGCAACCACTGCATTTAGGCAACCACTCATTTGCCTAAAGAGCTTGGGTGCTGATTAAGAGGGACAGAGGTCCCAGTCATTATAGGAGAGTCCGTGCCTACATCAGGCTCCACTGTGCCCAATTTAATTTAATCACTGCTGATTTGAGGATGGTGGAGCACGAAGATTTGGTTGGAAGGAGACACAATGTCTGCCTGATACTGCTATAAAGGAAGGAGGGGGGGGGGGGAACGATTTCCTAATAATGCTTTCTGGAGCGGGGGTATTGAATACACAATTTAGCACAATTGATTAATTGTGGCCCCTGTTTCAAATTTGAGCACCACCCCCTTGAGGGTCCTCTGCACAGCCCTGGATACAGACAAATTTATCAAGAGCACCTGGAGTTTCTTGGTGTAACCCCTTTGTTCAAAACACATGACCATGTCTGAATTGTTATCACTTTTGCAGAGTCCTGTACAATACACCGCATCTGAATGACTTGGTGCTTGGGCAAAGACTTCCTGCGGTGCCAAAGGTGAGAGCTCTCAAAACATAACAGTGTGTTATGGTCTGTAGGGTTTTTTGTACAAATCACTCATAACTTGTCTCAGAACATAAACACAAGTGCTCAAAAATGAGACATGGTTAGTAGTCAGAGACTTTAGAGAGAGGTTAGAGGGAATAAACAGGGAAAGCAGAAGCTCCCTAAACTTAGTACTAAACTTTCTGCTTGTGAGTACATTTAATCATTGCTACTCCCATTGGGTAGTAGGCCAATTGCAAAAAGTTCAATCACTTGTGGAGAAAATCCTTCTCCACCTAGGTCTTTGTGTTCCTCAGGGGCATTCCAAACTTAAGGTTGAGGTTGGTGGGCAAAAGACGAGAAGGAAGATACCAACTGCGGATGTTAAAACACTTGATGCTGGGAGTACTTGTTATGTGGCGACCCAAGATTGTAATCAGTAATGCATCATTAGATAGCAGGTAAGTGTACACTTCCCTGAAAGAGTGTCTTACTTGATTGGTTATTTGAATAAGATTTTATTGGCATACAATGTGTTTTGTTGGTCTAGCCCACTTCCTCAGGTATCATGCCTAATTGGATGGGGACTCACAGTGGTATGAGTGCCATTTTATAACAACAGTACACCTACTGTATGTACCATGCACCTCAAATGTTCTGACAACAGCTGAATATTGTAAAAAAAAAAAAAGTATTGAAGGAATTCAAACTAGCCCACACAATAAAGGTATTATCAATGTAATACAGCTGAAATACCCCATACTCCTGAAAAAAGGGAAATGGGATGTATATGACTGACTCCACACCCACTGAGCCCATTGCCTTTAAAGAGGAACTCCAGTGAAAATAATGTATTAAAAAAGTGCTTCCTTTTTTACAATAATTATGTATAAATGATTTAGTCAGTGTTTGCCCATTGTAAAATCTTTTAAATCCCTAATTTACATTCTGACATTTATTACATGGTGCCATTATTACTGTTGGCAGGTGATGTAGCTGCTGCATGCTTTTTTGGCAGTTGGAAACAGCTGTAAACAGCTATTTCCCACAATGCAGCAAGGTTCCCAGACAGGAAACTGTCAAGAGTACGTACTCAGAATTTCTTTGTGGGAGAGGTTTCATCACAATATCAGCCATACAGCGCCCCCTGATGGTCTGTTTGTGAAAAGGAATAGATTTCTCATGTAAAAGGGGGTATCAGCTACTGATTGGGATAAAGTTAAATTCTTGGTCGGAGTTTCTCTTTAAATATGTATCCTGAAACAAGAAATAATGAGTTTATACCACTTCTAGTAAACTGACAATCAATTATTTCTGCACGTAAGTTAAGGATTAATCATTAGAGATACAGGAGGACACACAGGCAGTACCCTGAGCTTGAGGGATGCAAGTACACAAATGTTTAATGCCCATAGTTTCAAGCAGATTATTTTTTTATATATTTTATTACAGAAAAAACAACAGCATACACATACAAAATAGTGCAATAAAGTAGTACCACTACAGAAACCTGTGCTAAAAATAAGTAGAATACACTATGCAAATAGGTACTTTTGTATCAACAACTGTAAAAACAGCAAATAGTAAACAGTAGTACTGCCTGTCTACTCAATGAGGAATACACAGCTGATCATACTATCCTTAATGTAGCATTCAAACAACTGAAATGTTTAAGAAAAAAAGAAATAAAACTTAAAAAAAAGGATAACACCCTCTGCCCATAGTCAAAAGAGGACAAAGGCCTATTGGCAAAACACAGCACAGTGTCATGGGACTCCAGCCAACTAGTGATGCTCAAATACCCCTTTTCAAAATTCGAGTTAGGTCGAATTCGAATAGTAAATTATTCGAGATCAGTCGAATATTCGAGTCGAATAATTTTTACTATTCGATTCGACATCGGAATTCGAGCTCACTATTCGAGTCGGTATTCGAGCTCATTATTCGAGCTGACTATTCGAAATGGCCTTAAATAGCTTCCAACACTTGTTTTGAGGGTGAATGATGCAAGAAACCTCTTTTTTTCCAAGTAACAACAGCAAGTGATTATGTGGGGATGTTCCTTTAAAAAAAAAAAGTTGAAAAGAGAAGTTGTGTCCAGAAATTTGTTCAGTACTGTATATACTTCTTCTTCTTCTTCTTTATCTTCTATATCTTCTTCTTCTTCTTCTTCTATATCTTCTTCTATATCTTCTTCTTCTTCTTCTATATTGTCTTCTTCTTCTTCTTCTTCTTCTTCTTCTTCTTCATCTTCTTTTTCTTCATCTTCTTCATCTTCTTCTTCATCTTCTTCATCTTCTTCATCTTCTTCTTCTTCTTCTTCTTCTTCTTCTTCATCTTCTTCATCTTCAACTTCTTCATCTTCTTCTTCTTCTTCATCTTCTTCTTCTTCATCTTCTTTTTCTTCATCTTCTTCATCTTCTTCATCTTCATCTTCTTCATCTTCTTCTTCTTCATCTTCTTCATCTTCTTCTTCATCTTCTTCATCTTCTTCTTCATCTTCTTCTTCTTCATCATCATCTTCTTCTTCATCATCTTCTTCTTCTTCATCTTCTTTTTCTTCATCTTCTTCATCTTCATCTTCTTCATCTTCTTCTTCATCTTCTTCTTCTTCATCATCTTCATCTTCTTCTTCTTCTTCTTCATCTTCTTCTTCTTCATCTTCTTCATCTTCATCTTCTTCTTCTTCATCTTCTTCTTCATCTTCTTCATCTTCTTCTTCTTCATCTTCTTCATCTTCTTCTTCTTCATCTTCTTCTTCTTCATCTTCTTCATCTTCTTCTTCTTCATCTTCTTCTTCTTCATCTTCTTCATCTTCATCTTCTTCTTCTTCATCTTCTTCTTCTTCTTCATCTTCATCTTCTTCTATATCGTCTTCTTCTTCACTTATTTCTCTTTTCAATTTTTTTTTTTTAAAGAAATGCAGCTATTTTTGAGCGTAACAAATAGCTGATGGCGCACGCATGTTGGAAGCGCCATTGTATGTGCTCCCTGGCAGTGGAAACACACAGACAGCAGGAGGTAAATTCAGCAGCAGGAGGAGGAGGATGAGTGTGTGGCAGCAGGCAGTCAATGAGGCAGGCAGCGTGACATAATAGCCCTGGTACCTAGCGGTGATACCAGGGCTGTAAATAAACACAGCAGGCAGGAGGTCCCAGACAGCGGTCGTGCAGCCCACATCGTGTCCAATACACAACTGGGACAACACAGTTTTCAACCCGGGCACCTCAGAAAAATTAACCTTTTTTTTTTTTTTTTTGGTTTTTTTTGTTTTGTTTTTACAACAAATTACACAGATATAGCTATTTTTTGACGTAATAGCTGGTGGCAGAGTGGCAGCAGAAGGTAAATCTGTGTACCCTGGCGTTGGGAAACACAGACAGACAGCAGCAGCAGCAGCAGGAGGAATGGAGGAGTAATGTGAGCAGCTATTGTTTGACGTAATAGCTGGTGGCAGAGTGGCAGCAGAAGGTAAATCTGTGTACCCTGGCGTTGGGAAACACAGACAGACAGCAGCATCAGCAGGAGGAATGGAGGAGTAGTGTGAGTGTGGCAGCAGGCAGGCAGCGTGACATAATAGCCCTGGTACCTAGCGGTGATACCAGGCCGTAAATGAACACAACAGGAGGTCCCAGACAGCGGTCGTGCAGCCCACATTGTGTCCAATACACAACTGGGACAACACAGTTTTCAACCCGGGCACCTCAGAAAAATTAAACCTTTTTTTTTTTTTTATGGTTTTTTGGTTTTGTTTGTAAAACAAATTACACAGATATATAGCTATTGTTTGACGTAATAGCTGGTGGCAGAGTGGCAGCAGAAGGTAAATCTGTGTACCCTGGCAGTGGGAAACACAGACAGACAGCAGAAGGGCAGTACACAGCAGCCCACTGTAGGTGTAAAATGTGTGGCTGCAGGCGACGTAATAGTCAAAGTGAACCAGGCTGGCTTAGTGAGCAGGAGCCAGGAGGTGGTAAAGGGTGGTAAGGCACATTAACGATGGTTCTTAGCCAGTTCATGTCCCCCTCTCGCCGACAACAGGGGCCAGGAACTCGCCTTCCACCCACGCCTGGTTCATCTTGAGAAACGTCAGTCTGTCCACAGACTTGTGAGACAGACGTGAGCGTTTCTCGGTGACCACACCACCAGCTGCACTGAAGCAGCGCTCGGACAGCACGCTGGAAGGGGGGCAGGACAGCACTTCCAGGGCGTACTGCGCCAGCTCGCTCCAGATCTCCAGGCGCTTGACCCAATACTCCATGGGATCAACAGGGGCATCGCTGTCAAGCCCGCTGTAGGACCCCATGTAGTCAGCCACCATGCGGGTCAGGCGCTGGCTGTGACCGGTGGAGGATGCTGCTGCATGCACCTCCTCTCTAGTCACTGCTGCCGGAGCCTCTACAGTCCTGTAGAGCTCGTGGCTGAGAGACAGCAGGTCTGTGGGGCGCTTGCTGCTGGATGCAGGCACCTGCTGCTGCCTCTGTGCTGGCTGCTGGACAGTG